>NC_046289.1:8290000-8590000 GCF_004115265.2 Rhinolophus ferrumequinum | reverse complement strand
CATGTTAGGTAACTCGCCCTAGACGTCAAAGCCAGTCACAGCCTTGCCCTCAGATCCACACCAGCATTCAGAGCAGTTTGCACCACAGTCATACATTTTGTCTTTAAAATGAATCACCCCTGAGAGAGGCTGAGTCCAGTGAGTGAAATAATATCGATACTATCATAATACTGTCATGCGGTTGTGATACAATTCAACTCGACTTTACAAAGGAGGAGACAAAACCTCAGGGCGGTCAGAGGCTCGGCCCCAGGGTCGCACAGGTAACAAAGGAAGGAGAGAATTATGGAGCTGGGCTTGGCATCCGGAGTGCGGACTCCCCATGCCCACAGGCCGCCTGAGCCCATTCTCCGTTCTTTCCAAGAGTGACAGCGGCATTTCTCTCCCCCTCAGCTGGGTGGGCGCGACCCTTTGACCCAGGCGCCACCAGCCTGAAGGACTTCTTTGTGGATGAGCACAGGGCCGTGCAGGTGCCCATGATGAAGCAGAAGGCCCGGCACCGCTTCCTGCACGACCCCGAGCTGCAGTGCACCGTGCTGCAGATGGACCACGCCGGGAACGCCACCACCTTCTTCATCTTCCCCAACCGGGGCAAGCTGGCGCAGCTGGAAGACGCCCTGCTGCCCGAAACACTGATCAAGTGGGACAGCTTGCTCAGGACCAGGTAGACTGCTCACGGCAGAGTCCTGGGGAGGCAGACCCCACCTCCTCGCTCCCTCACCACTCAGCCCCCTCAGGGATGGTCACCCCCCACACACTGTCACCTGCCAGGGCACTGTCACCCCCGTGGCATCGTCTCCCAGGGCTTTGGCATGCTCAGGTCACTCCCAGGGTACTGTCACCTCCAAGGAACTGTCACCCCAGGGCGTCCCTGAAGGTATCAGTGTGGGGCCCAGGCCAGCACACTGGACCAGGAGTCTGGAGGCTGCTTCTTATCTCAGATTTCCTGCCCACCTGGATGGCCCCAACAGACTGGAGCTCCAGCCCTTAAACAGTGAGGGAGGCAAAGGGGTCCCAGGATAGATGTTGAATGGAGGACAGTGTGCATTTTAGAAACCTTTCTCCCCCTTGGAGAGGAGGGGCTGGAAGAACAAAGACACCAGGGGCAGGAAAGAGGGTGAGAAGGCTGCAGGCCTAGGGCTGGCTAGAGGGTGGAGTCTGGAGCCTGCAGAGGCGCATGTGGAAGGCACGGGCCCTTTTGGGGTCTCAAAAGCAAACCAATTCTGTCTCTCCACAGAGAACTCGATTTCCATTTCCCCAAATTTTCCATTTCCAGCACGTCCAAGCTGGAGCTGGTCCTCCCACGAGTGATTGTGTGGGGAGATCTCCCTGGGCAGCTGGGACGGAACATCTCTAAGGTAAGTTGGCAAGCAGGTTTCGGGGTGGTGGTGGAGTCTCAGTGTCTCTTGGCAATTACTGGAAGGAGATGTCCAGTATCTCCTTAAAGATGGGTGGTACCGTCTTCTATAACTTTGCAAGTTACTATTTGCTTCTCTGCATTTCTTCCACATTGTTGCACACCTACTACCACAAGGCACTGGGGATCCCAGGGGAACAAGTCCCCATTCCTGCCCTCGGGTGACAGATAAGGAAAGGGAAAGTGGTGACAGATGCTCCCTCCATCAAGGTTGGAAGAGCAGAGAAAGCTCGGGGAAGGTCATTCCTGATCTCGGGCCTGAAGGACAAACTGTGTAAAGAAGGGGCTGAGAGGGGACATGGGGACAGCCTGGGGAGGAGAGGCTGGTGCCTCAGGGAAATAAGAGACCCTCATCTGGGTGGAGCAGAGGCCCTGGAGGACCCTGGCAGCCACTCTGATGACTTGGGACTCCATTGTGAGGCAAAATGGGACGGACTCAGGGGTTTAAAGCATGATCGTGTTTGTGCTCTGGTAAGATCTATGGAGGGACACAAGGCAGACTAGGCTCTAGGTACAGAGAATGGAGGGAAACGTCCAGAGTTGTGCTCTCAGGGGGAGAATCACAGAAGGGGGAAACAGAGGGCTGAGAGCAAGTTGGGGAGCAGGGAGTGGGGGACAGCTCGTAGCTCACAGGTACGTCAGCCTTACCTCCCGTCCCACTCTCGTTGGACATTCACTGAGCACCACTGTATGCCAGGCGCCATGCCAGCACCTCGCAGTACACTGATGAGGAAAGTGCTGTCATCCCATTTCCTAGATGAAGAAACTGAGGTTTGGAGAGCCTAAGAAAATCACCCTAGGTGACGACTGTTAGTATCGAGCCAGCCCTGAAGCCAAGTCAGATCATTTGACACCAAAGGCCTGCATTCTTTTTCTCCAAAAGCACTGGGTCCCTGTGGCCTCGTTTCACAGACATTCTAGAAGGGACAGTGGAGGAGGGGTGAGGGAGTTTGGGCTTTGAGGTCAAACAGATGGGAGTCTGAACCCTCGCTTTGTCCCGTCCTCGCTGTGTGACCGAGGCAGGCCACACCGCCTTGCTGAGCCTCGGTTGCTTCATCGGTAATCCCCACCCAAGAGGGGAACCACCTGTCCAAGATCACATCACCCAGGAACGTGTAGAACCAGATCCTCTGACCTCGGGTTAAATGATTTTCCAGTGACGGCAGTGGTAATACAAGCGACGTGATGGATGGTAGAGTGAGGGCTTACTAGAGCCCAGGCGTAGCTTAAATTCAAGGGCAGACGTGGATAGAACGAGTTACAATCTAGTGCGTTGGATTGGGAAAGCACAGCAATAAAGAAACAAATAGATGTGTGACATACGGGGGGGTGGTCAAGTCCCACAATCCAAAGTGTAAATAGAAGGCTGGGTGACCGGGTAAGTGAACAGACGGTTAAGTATGGGGTGAGGTAAAGCAACAGAAAAAAAAAAATGGTACAAAATTAAGACCTAGTTGGTCCCTTCTATGCAGTCAATTAATGATGCTAGAATTTTCCTTGCAGATCACTCACAGGGCTGCGATGACTCTGGATGAGGAGGGCTCAGAGGCCGCTGCTGCCACCAGCATCCAGCTCACTCCCAGGCCTCACCCCGAACTTAACCCCTCACCCCCTCCTGGCACTGAGTTCAACAGGCCCTTCCTGGTGATGACTTTCCACACCGAAACAGGAAGCATGCTTTTCCTGGGGAAGATTGTAAACCCGCTGGGGTAATGCTCCCTCAGACATGCTGGGCAACCCCATGAGAACAAAGTAGGGGGCCACTCTGGGTCCCCTATTCTGGGGACTGTGTCAGCATGGTGTGGCCCTGGATATATCCCCGGGCTACCCAGGATTACGTCTCTTCATCTAGAAATGAAATGGGAAATATTTTGAAGCGGGGATGGTGGCAGCTCCTCTTGTACAAGCTTTATGCAGCCATGAAATAACCGCTGACCCACGTGCCAGGAGCTTCTGTGGCGGAATCAGGTTTCAGATATCGCATATACCCCGTTTTTTTGTGTGTGATTTTCCTGGGGGCCTATGGGGTGAGGGTAGTCAGGGGGGAACCAAGGTGGTGCCGTGGAGTGAATATCTAGGTGCTTTATATATTTTATCTCATTTTGAAATTAATTCCCACAACAACCCAACATGGTAAGTATTACGTTGAACCATATGAAATTGATTATGTTTGGCCTTCTTTTTTTCACCCACAAAAAAGGGCAACTTCATATGGTTCCACCTAACGTTATTTCTCCCTTGTCACGGCTGAGGCTCAGAACTAACGACACATGTGAAAGGTCACTCAGTAAGTAACATAGCTGGGATTCAGGTGTGTTTTATTTCAAAGCCTAGACTCTTTTCCTCCTCATCCATTTTGCTAACTCGGTGATTCTCAGACTTGTTTGTGTGTACATATGCCCTGGCATCTGGTTAAAAGGCAGATCGCAATTCAGTAGTGCGGGGCCTGAGGTCCAGCTGAGGCTGCTGGTTGGGTCACCACCGTCGGAGCAGCTGGTACGAAATGCTCCCGTCTCCAGGACCCAAGGAGGGTTTGAGTTGGTGTGCTCAGCCGTCAGAGGAGTACTGCTGGCCCCTGAGTGCATTCGTGGGGTGGAGCGCAATTTGGGCAACATCTTTTTGAAGACCGTAGACAAACTTTGCTTCAGGGTCACCTATGAATGAGCATCTGAGAGAAAAGAAATGTCCTCAGTGAAGGCTTTTCGCCCATTCTAGGCGTCTCATGGGGTCTCATGGGGGCTTGTAACTGTCTGTGGCCTGTGGTCCCTGTCAGTCTTCACCGGCTCCTGTCCCTGCGTCTTCACCGGCACAGAAGGGAGTCACACAGGCTTTGGATCCAGATACTCCCAAGACCAAATCTTGCCCTCAACTCTCTCTAAATGCCCACCTGAAACAGTCACGCAGATGGCAGGCAGACACAAAGGCCATGTGGAATGCTAGACAAGGGGCATGTAACGGGTGATCCCATCTAAATTCATTTTACATTTACTGCCAGGGATAAAACTGCCTGGTTTGTTTTTCTCTTCTTAAGAGAGAAGATGTCCACAAGCACCAATGCATCAGGAAAGTTAGCTTCCAAAGAAGGGGGAGTCTTGGAGTCACAGAGTATCCCCTGAAAAAGAGGGGTGAGCAGCCCCAAAGTACTGGAACATGATGTGTTTTAACTTTTGTTTTTGAGAGTTGACCATCGGGGAACCCCAACTCAAATGCCTACGGGCCAGGTGGGCAGTAAGCCAGGATTAGGGGAAAAACAACAGCACAAGTCCAGTAGCAGAAGTCGGCGGACTTTGGTATTGGGGAAGCATAAGGAATGGTGGGGACTGCGGTAAACTGGAGAGTGGGGCCTCATCTAAAGGAACCATCCAGTGGTGAACTGCCTGCAACAGTGGCTTCGACAAGACAGAAATTTAAATTTTGACCTCACATAAAAATGTGAGTGGGCATGGTGGTTCTACCTCACCCCGTCATTGAGGAACCAGGCTTCTTCTAAATTGTGGGCCTGCCCTCTCTAGGGTGTTGTCTTTTACTGGAAGTTTGGAGGCCACCTTTCAGCATCTTCACCTTCCAGCCAACAGGACAGGGGCAAGGGAAAAGGAAGGGCAAACCTACTCCTTTTACAGGTACAACACTTGAATTGCACATGTCTTTTCAGCTTATATCCTATTGGCCAGAACCTAGTCACATAATGCACCAACCTGCAAGAGAGGAAGAGAGATGTCGTTTCTCTTGGGTGACCATGTGTCTACCCCAAAATTGGGGGTTCTCTTACTTTAGCAGAAAAGATGATTGGCTATGGGGGACCCTCTGCCTAAGCTCCTGCCAACCTCGGTTGGACATTGCCTTGTAGAAAGGTATCCTAGGGTCCCAGGGTTGCTGGTATTTCAAGTTTTAAGAGAAACTAAAAAGCCAGGTTTTTATGTGAAAATGTTTCCATTTTTGCATGTTGACAGTGAATTCAATTTAAAAAAAGTTCCTAGCAGCCAACAGCGTGTAGAGTAAATGAAGCATGTGATGGGTCCGGAAGGCAGCTGAGAAGAGTGAAGGGAGTTGTGCAGGCTCCCGAAGCCTGGCGCTAGGAACTCAGTTAAAACCCAGCCCCGGGGTATGACTCATTCTTTAGACTCTTTTTGTCAATAGAGCCAATTTATATGAAGATCATTATTACAATGACAACGTCAGTGATCTTGCTGAAATGAAAACAAAAACAAATGTTCTGGAAAATATATAAAGATTTGTGACTTATAGATGTGTGTAGTTTATTTTTCGTGTAAACATTATTGGCCCCATGAACAGACACCCCAACCCATGCAATGAGAATTAAATTCAGTCAGTCATCTTTGGTATATTGCTGATTTTCAGTCATACAAAACTGTATCTGGGGCCGGCCTGGTGGCTCAGGCGGTTGGAGCTCTGTGCTCCTAACTCCGAAGGCTGCCGGTTCGATTCCCACATGGGCCAGTGGGCTCTCAACCACAAGGTTGCTGGTTCGACAACTAAGACTGCAAGGACAACAACTTGAAGCTGAACGGCACCCTCCACAACTGAGATTGAAAGGACAACAGCTTGACTTGGAAAAAAGTCCTGGAAGTACACACTAAAGTTCTATTCTCTTTCCCCAATAAAATCTTTTTTTAAAAAAACCAAACAACTGTATCTGTATACAGAATTTTCAGTTTTATTGTTTTGAAGGTATTGTTTTTGAAGGGAGGCATTTTATCTAGCAGTTCGTTTTAGCTTGAGTGATAGGCCATTCCCACGTATTCCTGAGTGGCCCTTTCCAAGGGCCAGTCACCCCGGGCTCTCTGAGAAGGAGCGCAGTGCTGGTGTCTGGCCCAATGCACCCCACCTCCTCCCTTCTGGGTTGAAGGCACTTGGTCCTGTTTGTCCCTCCGATTTGGCCACCCTTCTGTCTCTATCCACAGCCTGAGGGATGATCTGGCCCAGCATGAACTCAAGGGTCCATAATACCAAAGCCGGGAGGGGCCCTCTGGTGGGATGGTGATGTGGGCTCTTGGTCCTGTGACCCAAAAGTACTGCAGCAAGGAAGCTCAAAGACTTGCCGGCCCTCTGGGACAAGCAAACACACCAGCAGCGCGGGTCTTTTGGGGGTAGGTCATCCTGCCCTACCCGGGAGAGCCTGACAGGTCCCTGCCTTCGAGGAGCTCACGTGGAGCTATGCACAACCAGGCAGGATGTCAGACAGCCACGCTTATGATGGAGGGCGTATCAAAGACAGATTTAGCTTGACAAGGAGGAGGGGGAGGCAGGCTCTGGAAGCCACCAGTCCTTGGTGCTAGCCATCAGCCTGTGTGGCTATGAGCAAATACAAGTACATCTGTAAAATGGAGGCTATATGATGCTGACCCCCTCATAGGCGCCGTTTCAGAACCTGACACCTTCATTTAGTCCTCACTGCAACCCTGTGAGCGACTGGGCCGGGGTGTGGGGGGCTCCTCGTATTTTACAATGGAGCAAACTCAGGGACACAGGCTTTAAGTTGCGCCCTTCTCTGAGTCCCCCAAATGGAAGCAATGTCTGCCCTGAATCCCTCGGTGCCCCCCACACCTCTACCGAGCCTTGACCACTCCCTGGCAGGATGTTGGTTTTAGTCTCCGCCTCTCATGCCTACAGCAGACTGGACCACAGCTGAGCCACCTCCGGATCTTTCAGGGACCTGAGGCAGTGCGTAGGCCAGGGTGGGCAATCAGGCGGTGCCACCTGGACTCCTGGCAGACCTGGGCTGTCCCCACATAGGAACAGAAGACAGACAGATGGAGGTCGAGAAGAGAGTGATGGAGGTGTTAACACAGCCCTCTGCTGTCCTTACACACACACACACACACACACACACACACACACACACACTCTGCAAGCAGGCTGGGGCAAGAGGGAAAGCAGAACCCCAGGGACAGCCGCAGAGAAAGGCAGCAGGAAGACAGGAGAGAAAATTTCACAGACTCCCAAAATAGAGCAAGAAATTGTTTCCAGAGGCAGATTGGAGCTGGGCCCCTGGCCCCTATAGCCCCATCACTTAGTGGGTCTAGAGGTCTCCATGCAGCTGCCAGGACCGGGAAGAGGTGGGGGGCAGGCAGGAGTGCACGGGGCCTGCTGGAGAAAATCTCCCCAAACCAGGCTTGGCATCCGGGCCTGTGATTGCCCTGAGCCTGGGGGAGGGGTGGCCGAGAAAAGTGGTCCAATATGGTTGGTCCACATGTACACCAGAGATGCCCATCTGCTCGTTACGAGAGGCCAGGCAGGTAACCTGAGAGCCCCGAAGGTGTGGCCCGGAGAACCAGGCCGTCCCTACGCAGGGGGGTTCAGTCTGCTGGATCTGGGGTTGGCAAAGCTAAAGCGCGAAAAGCTCACGTGGCGCTCGCTCTAGAGGATGGCGGTGTGAAGTGAGGGGATCCAGCTGAATTCCTCCTTTTTTTTCCCTCTTTTATCACAGTGAGGACATTTATCCTTTTAGCAAAATTTTAAGTGTACAATACAGTATTGTTAACTATATGCACAATATTGTACAGCAGAAATCTAGAACTTTTCCAACTTGCATAACTACTTTATATCCACTGAATAGCTACTCCCCATTTTTCCCTCCCCCAGCCCCTGGCAACCACCATTCTATTCTTTGCTTCTTTGAGTTCGGTTATTTTAGATACTTCACATAAATGGTGTCACACAGGATTTGTCCTTCTGTGACTGGCTTATTTCACACAGTGTAATGTCCCCCCCCAGGTCCATCCATGTTGTCACATATTCCAAATTTCCTTCTTTTTGAAGGCCAAATAATACTCCATTGTATGTCTAAAGTGAAAAGAAAACCTATGGATGGGAGAAAATATTCGCAAACCATGTATCTGATAAGAGATTAATACCCAAAATATCCACAATATATACAGAAGTCTTACAACTCAATAGCAAAAACCACAAATAACCCTATTAAAAAAAAGGGACAAAGGACTTGAATAGACATTTCTCCAAAGAAGACGCACGAATGGCCAACACGTATATGAGAAGATACTCCATGTCACCAGTCATCAGGGAAATGCAAATAAAACCACAACAAAATATCACTCACATCTTTTAGGATGACATTATCAAAAAAACAAACAAAAGGTAAGTATTGGCAAGAATTTGGAGAAACTGGAACCCTCGTACACCGTTGGTGGGAGTGTAAAATGGTGCAGCTGCCATGAAAACCAGTCTGGAGGTTTCTCAATAAAGTGAAAATGGAATTAGCATACGATTCAGCAATCCCACTTTTGGAGAGAGTATATATATATTGTATATATTGTGTGTATGTGTGTGTGTATATATATATATATACACATATATATATATTCCCCAAAAGGACTGAAATTAAGACGTCAAAGAGATTTACACGCCCATGTTCAAGGGATGAACGGTTAACAAATTCCTCATTCTTTTCCTCTTGTAGTCTTCATCGTCCAATGTTAGAGCAGGAAAAGATCCCAAGAGCATTGACTCCTGTGTTTTCCAAACAATGCTTCTCCAAGGGGAGGACGACAGAGGGTGGATGGAGCAGAGGGGGCCAGAGGGTGGGGCTCGGTGCCCCCCATCCTGCTTGAAGCTGGCAGTTCTACTCCCTGTTCTTGAAGTAAGATTTCAACTGAGATAGAGATTGCACTGCTGAAAATATTTAAAATGTAAACAATTCTAATGACATCGTATCATATAACCTATTATTTCCTCAGGGAGCGGAAAGCAGCTGGTAACATCCCAAGGACTCATGGCTGGTGCGGAGCACATGGGCCTGAGTCAGGCAGCCCTGGGTGCTCTCTCACTCTCTGTCTCTCTCTCTGTCTCTCTCTCTCTCTGTCTCTCTGTCTCTCTGTCTCTCTCTCTCTCTCCCTCCTGCCCCCTTTTAGCTGCATAACCTTGGGCAAGTTGCAGAACTGGCTTCACACTCCCCCCTTGTAAAAGAGGGTAATGCAGGGCCGCCTTCGTGGGGGTGGTAACAGGGTCCCTGGGCCGCTAAACTTAAAGCACTTCAGAGCATGCCTGCACAGCAGCCTCAAGAAGCATCGCTGCTGTTACCTGGCTGGGGCCCGGGTCTCAGCTCAACCACAAACGCCTCACATCCTCTCACTTTCCCGCTCTCTCCTCATCTTCTCAGTAAGATCATAGGTCCAAAGCAGTAGTTCTTCACCTTGGCTGCACAACAAAATCAGCTGGGAAGTTTTTAAAGGGCGTTGACCCTCAGGCCTCACTCCCATGGTTTCTGACGTCATTGGTCTGGAAGAGGCCTAGACACCAGTGGTTTTTCAAAGTTCCCTTAGTGAATCTCATATGCAACCAGAGTTGAGAACCACTGTTCTACCTAATTTTCAGCCCTGTGTCTAGCTCTAAAACTCTGTGAACTGGACTCACTTTATTCCAGAAATATTTGCTAAAACACCTAATAGGTTTCAAGCACTCTTAGGTGTTAGATCTCTGGCCCAGTGATGGCTTAATTCATTTCACTGCCTGGTAAATTAAGCCTGATGTGGCTTAATCTGGGAGTTTTCAAGTAAGATACTTTTTTAACTTGACATTAACCTGTCTCCATCTTGCCGACTTTCCAAATAAACACACTTTGTAAATAACAACCATATAGCTCCCGTTTATTGCCCTGTTTGATCTATATAAGTTAAATAAGGGAATGAAAAGGTCTTTGAGCAACTCTAATGTACCCTTATGTTATGTTAACATTTTGGTCGTGCCTATTCCATTCTATCTTCGCCTCCAGTTTAATGATTTTAAAAGGGTTTTGAGAAATCAATGATTTTCACACATACAAAGAAGGGGAAAGAGAGATCAGAAAACGGAGAGGGAGAGGAAGAAAGAGAAGGAAGGAAAGAAGGAAGGAAGGAAGAAAGGAAGGAAGGAAGGAAGGAAGGAAGGAAGGAAGGAAGGAAAGAAGGAAAGAAGGAAGGAAGGGAGGGAGGGGGAGAGAGAGAGGGAGGAAGGACTCCTTTTCATATAATAGCAATAATTATAACAAATAAAGTAGTCAGGAACACACTTGAGAAATGTGCAAGCTCTAGATGGAGAAAAAAATGTAAATGCTGTCCAAGAACACAAAGAGAGTAAATTCTCTGTGACTCTTTGGGAACTGATATGGAAAGATCCCCAAAATATATTGTTAAGCACATGAAAAGAAGGGGTGCAAAACAATATGATTATAATGCTGCCATCTGTATATGAATAAAATAGTTCTAGGAAAAATACTCAAGTTGGTTAAAACATGTTTGCCCCTAGGAAGGGGACGTTGGTGTCTGGAAGAAGTTTGGAAGGAGATTTTACTGTATTTTTTTAAATTCATTTTGAATTTTGAACAATGTGAATATTACCTCTTCAAAAAAACAACTTTAAGTAAGGGGAGAACAAAAACTCTGCGCATAACTGGTTCTCTAGAGTTCGCCAGCACAAGACCACAACTAGTACCCATCCAACAATGAAATTAAGTGTTTATGTGTTTCCGAGTATTGGAAACAATTATGTAACTCTAGATACATCTGAAATCTCATACCAAGAAGGTTCAAAGCAATTGATCATAATTTCCTGCGGCATTGAGTTTCATATATTTCAGAAATGGAAGACATTGCTTCAGAAAAGCTGAGACCAAAGTTTTTTTTTAAAGGCCAACTCTAATTCCATTTCAGCTAAGAGATTTGTTTCCAACTAAAGCCAATTGCTCCAGAATGTCAAACTTATTTTTTACCTTCTTCTCTTAGACAGAAGCTCCATGGAAATTATACTCACAGCTACTCTCTTAATGGAGAAGGCCCCGAAAGGCCTTTGCCCAAATGGAGAATTTTCTATCTACCCAAACCATTGATTGTATGTGAGAACTATCAACCCGACATTACCTGGGAAGGGTGGTGATGGCACATCAGGGAGCTGTGATGCTTCAGTAGGAGCTGGGGGACAATATGGGCCTCCCAACCAGAGGTCCACCCCGATCCCACATCGCCCACTCTAAGAATGCTGGGCACAGCGTCAGCAGGAGAAGGAGCTTCAGAATCAGGAAGACCTAAATGTGAATCCCTCACATTCCAAAACCATCTTTAGCAAGAGGCTGAGATGACAACAATGGATTCCCATTAGAATGGATGCTGGAGAGTCAGGTACCATGACCATGACAATAAAGATTTGACAGTGATCTTATCCCAGTGAGTTCATACAATTTAATGAGCTCCACAGAAGCCTTCTCTTTAGCTACCTAGGGAACGAAATAGAAAACATGCAAACACCCACTCACACTCATTCCGGATAATGACTGATAATGAATTTCTAGCCAACTGGGTGGGAACTCAGAGCCAGATCAATTTAAATTTTGAAAGTAAGGACATGTCACATTTCTTGTAGACCTAGTTGGTGACATAAAGTCATTATCTACTAATTATCTACTACATTTGTATTGTTGTTATTATTTTGTTGATAGTTTGTGGAGGATGCTGATTTTCTGGTGTCCCACCCCATTGATTGACATAACATGGGACATGCTTGTCCACCCATGGGACATACTCGTTCAGAGCTGCTGTCTGCCTGTATCCTTTGGGTCGATGTGCCTCTAGACACTTGTCCTTAGTTCTGGGCCCAGTATTGCCCCCAGATGCTGTCCCTTAGCTCCACTCTCTATTCCCATATCGGTTGGTCCCACCCATTCCTATATCTGGAAGTTTTAGCCTCAGTAGGTAACCAAGATCATGCAGAAGAGTCATCTGATTTGCCCACTCTCAGCACCAAATTTTCAACTAAAGGAATCATATAAAGTAGACCCAGTACACTTCGAAAGCTTCTTTAACTTGGAGTTTCATGCATAACAAAAAAGTTTATTGAGAATTGTTGACTTCATGTTTTGGAATAAGCACTGTATCTAATTAATTGAAGCAGCTGGGGACTTGTCATGGTCCTTCTAGATTCATCATCAAGGAAGCAATGAGAACCTTTAACCAGGATGGTATGAGAACTGTCTCCGTTACAGTTGACATCACCCCTTTCCTCTCACCCCTGTACCCTGTACCACAGATTCCCCACAAGCATCTCCATGAGATTCTTGCAATTCTCATCCTTATCCTTCTGCACGTGGATATCATCTTGATGGGAGCCCCTATGACGAAACTCTCATCAACTGCACTTGGAAATGCTCAAGCTCCTCTCGCGAGCATGTTGCTCGAGGCTCTTCTCCCTCTCATCCGTCCGTTGAAATTCTGACTGACTGCTGTAATTCATCCACTCAGTGAATATGTTATACTGGGGGCCTTCTCCTTGCCTCTTTTTAAGCTCTGGGGATAGCTTTCCCGGTTTGTGGCAAAACACACACATGCTTTCATTGCCCATCCATTTGAAAGTAAGTTGCAAACATCAAGACACACATATATACACATATGCACACACATACATATATATACTTACACACACACACACGAGGCAGGCGTCTCTAGCTCTCAGGGTTGGGTGATCAATCAGTTGGGTCCCAAACATTCACGCTCACCACTAACACTGTTCAGCCCTCGGGAGACAGGACCATGTCTCCATGTCTTTTGCCCCATGTCATCAAAACAAAAGATAAGTGTGTCCAGATGCCGGGAAGGATTGTGGATTGTGCTCCTGTTGATTTTGGAGACAGAACCTGCTTCTGGACATGGGAAGGTTTTGAGCACTGGTGTAAGAAGGAAGGCTCGTCAACCCTTCCTCTCAGAGAGCAAGAATGCAACAGATTCTTACATAACGATGTGTTGTTTTCCAGAAGTACACACATCCATTCTTCTGCTTCTTTTTATGTTACAATTTGTGCTTCTGGAGCTACTCAAAAATTAGCACAATATTCCCAAACAGTTGTTCATGACAGCTGGAGAATATTTTTCAATATTAAATAATTCATATTACTCCCAAATTTGCATAACGTAGGTCTAGACAAGCCCACATGAAACTTAAGACGGATTTTTCACATCGCCAGTTCTGCTAGAATTGCAAAGGGTTTTGCAGTGATAGGATTGAGAGGTCTGACAATTAAGTTCGCGAACTTGTTGCAACGCTGTTGCTAACCTTTTTTGATATCAGAGGGATTATTCCTTATGAATTTGTACCAACTGGACAAACAGTTCACCAAGTTGACTATTTGGAAGTGCTGAAAAGGCTGCATGAAAAAGTTAGACGACCTGAACTTTTCACCAGCAATTCATGGCTCTTGCATCACGACAATGCACCAGCTCACACGGCACTGTCTGTGAGGGAGTTTTTAGCCAGTAAACAAATAACTGTGTTGGAATACCCTCCCTACTCACCTGATCTGGTGCCTAATGACTTCTTTCTTTACCCAAAGATAAAGGAAATATTGAAAGGAAGACATTTTGATGACATTCAGGACATCCAGGGTAATACGAGGACAGCTCTGATGGCCATTCCAGAAAGAGAGTTCCAAAATTGCTTTGAAGGGTGGACTAGGCGCTGGTGTCAGTCCATAGCTTCCCAAGGCGGGTACTTCGAAGGTGACTGTAGTGATATTCAGCAATGAGGTGTGTAGCACTTTTTCTAGGATGAGTTCATGAACTTAATTGGCACACCACATATTTATTAAAATATTAAGTAAGATTAAATAAAATTTTAAAATAAATAAATTGTGCTGTATTTGAGTAATTCTGAATTAAAATTTTATACTAATGATAATCTGTATTCTGTCCTTTAATAAAATATAATTTTAAATATTTTAGAAGAAAAAAAATCATGGTTAAAAACCATGAACAATTTTTAATTTTCTATCTTTCATTTTTTTCATTACATTTTTATGAAACTATATTCACATTTTGCATCCTTTGAATTCAATGACATTTATTTTTTAATACTTAGCTCAGTACTGTCAATAGAAAATATTGTGTGATTACGTGGATCATAGCAGCATAATCAGTGATTTTGCTAAAATGCAGCAATAAAAATGCTTTGAAATAAATACATAGCAGTTTGAGAATTTTGTCTTTATATATTGTATTACACATCCAAACATTGACAGCCCGTATTCAGAACACCCATATATGCGATATAATAATTAAATTCAGGTTCTTTCATAAATATTTTGCCAACTTTTAATCATATAAAAAGCTTTCTAGATTATTTGTGTCATCTTGTACAAGTATATTTGAAAAAGGCAGGATAGAACATGTATTATTTTCCGGTTCATAAGTTTGGTTTATAACTTTTTAATGTTGAGGCTCCTATTTCTACTCGGACCACAGGGCTTCTGTTCATAGTCTTATTCTAGGTTCAGTAAATGTTGGCTTAGTACAGATCTGCGCACACAGACCTGGAGACATGCACTTATTTATCAAATGTGAATGGAAAAACAAAGAAATATTAGCAAGCCATAGCTAATTAGTTTATGACAATGTTCTCCAGGACCTAGTAGAGAAACTTGGAAAACAAAGTGTTTTAATAGGAGGCAAACTATTAATTTTATAAGATGCATTTATAAAAACAGTCTTCACAAATGCCATTTGTGAAGGGCATTTGATTACATTTGATATTTATTCTCAATCTAAATTTCCGAAATCTTTTAGAAAATTAAGAAGAATAGAACATCAAACTTCATCTTACATTTGATGGTGAAGTACCACAGACATTGCCATTAAATTTGGGCAAGAGAAGGATGCCAGGGGGTATTTTATTAGTCCATATTGTTCTTGAATTCCCATCCTGCAGGAAGAGATGAAATCAGGTTATTTCTACAGTATGCTATATCAAGAAAACCCAAGAAAATTATCTCAAAGGCTATTAAAAAATAATGAGAGTTCAATAATGTGGCCAGATACATGATAAATATGCCAAAGTCAATAACCTTTTTTATTCACCAGCAATAACAGATGAGAAGACATAGAGACAAAGGGAGGCAACTGTGAAAAGTGACTTCACTATGTAGAGAGGCTAAAAGAAGATAAGAATTACTCTAACCAGGTCTGCTTGTGTAGAATTTTCTCGGTCTCAACTTCTCATCCTTGACGATGAGCGTGTTCCTTTCCTCCTGGTATGGGAATGACAGCTTTCATACAGCTATTTTATCTCCTGCTTTTAAGAAAAAGAAAGAAGGCCAGAGTGTTTTCCTTGAATTGGTTGGTTTTCAAGTGCCTTTTTTTTTTAACTCAAAGTAGATACTACACCAGAGTGGCACATTTGGTGGTGGCATGTTCTGAACCCCGTCACATTTACTAGAGTGACTACACTGCTGCTCAAAAGAGAGAAGCAGCCCCTCTCTCTAACACCAGGGCTGCCTCCAGCTTCAGAGCTCCGGCCAAAAAACGGGGTCAGTAGGAGGTATCTCTCCCATGGCTCTTACAAAGCAGATGGCTTCCTGGCTACAGAATCTACCTGGTTGGCACTTTTGAAGACATCAAACTCTGCTATGCAGGCCACAAGGTTAACAAATAGGCCAGAAGATATGCAGCTGGCATGCTGCGCTGTGGACGGTATGCTTAAGACTTCCCTAGGATGGGAAACATGTCAGTTTCAAACAACAGCAACAGCAACAAAACCCCAAACTCTTCTTGTTATTGGTAGTTCTGAATGTTCAATTCTTTTTCCTCCCGGGTTCAAAAATACCTAAGTATATGATTGCAAGTGGAAAACTAGGGGACAGAAATCTGGTATATTGGCAGTTCTTCTATTTTCATTTGTGTGCGAATTTTCAATATACACGTGGGGACATAAAACATTCATGCTAGTTAGAATGGTTCAGTGAACAAGCCTCAGTGGTAATAAATAAACCTATTAACGTTGTCTGGGCAACGCCAGCCTTTGGATTTTTTATAAGAATCAGTAAATTTCTTATTGAAGGCAACTAAATGCTGTTTTTAGCATTTTTATCATACAGTAGACTCAGCTCATTCAATATACTTCTCTGATTTGTCCACGTGCAAGCACATGTTTTTTATCTTGTCTATTTTCTGTGCTATTCCTATAAGTTTGCTATTAAAATACATTAAACTATCTTTCTTAAAAAGGAAGAAACAGATGTGCAAATACTGATAAGAAATGATAAATTGCTACGTGAACAAGGTAAGATGTGGCAGAGTGTGTGTAATGTGCTTCGATATTTTCTGTAATACATATAATACCTCTAAAAGGATACAAAAACGCTGGCAGTAATTGTTAAAATGATGAGCCTCTGGGTAAGCAGCTGGGGATGAGGTGCAGAGGGGAGGCAAGTGGTTAGAAACTTCCTTTGCAGTGACATGTGCCCATGTTGAATTGCTTATTGCATTTTAACCACTGAGATAAATACATATGAAAGATTTTTCCCCTCTGAGAGCTGATAATCACTTACATTTTCTACTAGCTCTGACATTTTTTTTTAAACCTTTATTTATTTAAGTGGGTTTTTCCAGGACCCGTCAGCTCCAAGTCAAGTAGTTGTTTCAATCTAGTTGTGGAGGGTGCAGCTCACAGTGGCCCATGTGGGGATCAAACCGGCAACCTTGTTGTTAAGAGCACCGCGCTCTAACCAACTGGCTAAACGGCTGCCTTCTAGCCTTTGACATTTTTTTACTTCTTTTTACTTTTAGGTCCCTAATTCTGCCGGGATTTATGTTGAGAACTGGTACAAGACTTTGCTTTTCTAACTCTGAGCCCTGGGGTCCCATGAATTTATAGCCCAGGGAGACTTCGGGGCAAAATGTAGGGAGAAGAGTGTGCTTTTAAGACTTGTGACACAAAAAAGCTGAAAATCTGTTGGACTTGGGATGGCTTATTTATTCCTTCACTCTTTGGTCTTTCTTGAGCTCCTACTGTGCGCCAGGAGTATCCCAGGAGCTGGAATACCACAGGGAGCAAACCGCCGTGCCCGTGGGGAGACAAACAACAGTGTAAATAGGAAATATATAGTGTATTGGATGGAGGTGAACACCATGCAGAAACCATAGCGCCAGGGCGGTGGGGAGGCTTGGGGAGTATGGGGTGTGGAGCGGGTGTTCGGAGAAGGTCTCCTTTCAAAAGCAACATTTGAGCTAAGGCCTGGGGACCGTTTCTGGAGAACCAGGGCCAAACTAGTCAGACAGGGCAAGGGTCCTGTGCAAGAGTGCCTGGTGTGCTTGAGGAAAAACCAGGAGGCAGAGCAGAGTGAGAGACAGGGGATATGCTGGAGATAAATTCGGAGGAAGTGTGATGGTTTCACTGGTGACGTCTCTGCTGGGGCTGGGACTGGATCCAACCAGACATATGACCTCCAGCTTTGTTTGCATTTCACATTTTGATAAGGACTAATGGGTGCCCAAGGCATTTGGGGATGCCCACTAAGACAGGATGACATCGGCAACAGGTCTGTGGAGGCAATGCCTTACTTGGGCAGTACCTCAAAGTTTCCCTTCCACCCCCACCCCCAAAGCCCATCACTGCTGGAAAGATTTGCTTCCTAAAACCTTAACTCACCAGAAATGTCAGTTCCCTAAAGGAACTGATCCTCAGATTTCAGAAAGCCCAAACTTGAAGGGCAATGCAGTATTAAATTTTTTTTTAATGCAATTGGTCAGATCTCTCCCCGAAGGGGGTTAGAGAATGTGTGTGTCCTATGGCCAGATACAAAGCTCAAGGGACAGCTGTAAAAAGAGCCATCTGGCTGTCTGGTGGTGGTCACTGTCACACAGGGAGTGAGTCTCCAGCCCCACCAGAGGACTTTTCCAGTTTGTCTCCCCCAGAGACTAAGGAGGAGGTGGTGGCGCTGCTGGATTCCTCCCCTGGTGAGAGGCCACTGACGCTCCATGCTTTTGTTTCTCACACCCCAGGCAAGGGCTGGACCATCACTGTCAAGATGACACATGGCTCTCCGGTCTCTCTTCTCTGCTAAGATGTCCTCAATATACACTGTAAGTCAGGGCGGGACCATCGGACACAGTCAGCACCCAGCTGCGAGGTCCTGATGGGGAGGCAGACAGGGCTGGTTCTGCCACTTATTTGCCATTAGACCTCAGTACTGAAGCTCTCTGGGCCTCTGTCCTCTCCTGTGAAGTGTCCTGCTTCATGGGGTGGGGTTAGTCACCGTGTCCTTTTCAAAGACAAAGCCTGGGTCTCGTTCACCCGCAGTTTCTCGGGGTCTCTCCCAGTGCCTTCAGAATAAGCATCCTTCCACTGAAGTCCTCCATGGAAATGCGACTGCACGAAGAACCCTACAACTTACTAAATGAATGCAGTACTACTTTTGCATCGTCCCCAAAGGGCAGCACCTGCTGACAGAGCTCAGAAAGGGCCCCGGGTGGTATCAGTGATAATCCCTGCCAGGAGTCCCATTCTGGGTCCACTTGGAAAACGGGAGCGGGGGGAGGGGGCATACCGTGATGGTGATGAGCCCTGCATGAAGGGTCACTAAGGGCACGTGGTCAGGGGCCAGAATCCAAGCCAAGGCGTTGTGCTTCCTGGTGGTAAGATTTCGAGCAAATCCCCTGAAGTCTCTCAGTCTTGGTACCCTCATCTGTAAAATGGGAACAGAGCTAACTGTCCCACACATGCGCATTATTGGGAGTGTCAAGTGAGATAACGTGTAAGATCCTTTGGGGATGGGGATGACAGCCGTGATACAGTCAGAGGGTGAGCAGGACAAGCCATTGTCACCCTGGCCTCTTTGCACAGGGTGTTAAAATGTGACTTTGTCTCAGATTTCCATGGAAGCCCCAAAGGCTGGTAGCAAAACAGAAGGTGTGAGATAGCTTCACATTTAAAGGTGAGGTTCTGTCTGGACCTAGTGCGATTCACAAAGAAGGTGGATGAAAACCTGTTCTGGTAACTCTCAGCCCAGAACCCCACATCCAGGTGGAAGGGACAGGAACAGAGAGAGGATTTCTTGGGAAGAGCAGTGGCATAGCTGGGGTATTGCCCTGCGCCATGGAGGCACAGTCCTGCCCTCTGACCTCAAACCTGGGAGAGGGTTTCTGGGGACCACTGGACAACTTGTGTCCTTTGTGTCCGCGACGCAGGGCTGGTGGGTGTCGGCTTGTGCCTGAGAAAGCCTGAAGGCAAGCGGCCCAGCCACCAGCCTGGCGTGGGAGAGAGTGGAGCTGTGGGGACCATACTTCCGCTGAAGGCGCAGCAGTGATGGGAGAGGCTGTTTCCACAAAGGAGACCCACCAAGGGAGCAGGGGTGGGCCATCTTGGAAGGGACTTTGCCCAGAGGGCGCGTGGTGGAGCAGAACACGACAGGACAGCGTGGGCTGATAGAGCCAACATGTCAAGGACAAAAGTGAGACATGTGTCCAGAAGCAGGAGGAGAAGTGTACCTGAAGCTCCTGCTGGAGAAATCACTACGAATTCTGCAGAGGCACCAGGCAAGAAGGACGCTCAGTAAATGTTGCCAACACTAGACCACCACTGCTCCATCCAATAGAACCTTTCCACTGCTCGCTTCTCCCCGCTCTTTCCTTCCTGGAGCAGCAGGAAGGACACCTGGGGAGGCCCCCCCTCCAAGAGGTACTGGCGGAGGAAAGAGGGAAGAAGCCGCCCAGGTCCATCTATCTCCTCTGGGTTCCAGCTTGAGTATGCAGGTGGGGAAGGGAGAAGTTTACCTTTGGGTGGAATTCAGTGCTGTCATTATTACACTGGACCAAACAAAGGAATTGCTTTTTAAGCTAAAAGTAGACAGGACATATTATTTTCCAGCAGTGACCAGAAAAGCTATGGGATAGGACTGGCCCGAGACAACATCCAGGGGTAGAAAAAGAGGTGACCGTCATTGGGAGGGGAAATCCAGAAGCTTTAGGATAGACACCTAGGGGCCCCTACCTGCTGCAAGGGCACCCACCTAAATGTGTAGGGGGCAAGGGGTCAGTAGGTGAAGGAATAGTGGAAGAGAACTACAGCTTTTGTTATTCTAGATGCTTTTGTATTTGGGGACACTTTTTGAAATGAATATGTAGGCAAGTATCAATTGAGGAATTACAGAACAAATTGTATCATGTGTACACACACACTCACAGTAAGTTAACCACCCCGCCCCCTTAAAGGCCAAGCTTTGGTCTTTGGCCTCGACCCCCACTTGTAGGTATAACTGGCTTCTGGCACCATTCCATGAACATTTGCCACCATTCAACCACATTCTGGCCTGCCTTGACGCCACCCAGCAGTGAGGGCTGAGGGAGATGGAAACTGAGACAGGAATGAAGGGGAGACACATTGGGCTGGGGGATCCATAGGCCTTCTTTTTCTCCTTTCTGTTATATAAACACTGTCAGTCGCCATTAAATGTGAAGACAACATTGATTAGAGAACCTGCATGACAGCTTAGTTGAAAATACTCTCAGCTCATTACGCAAATATCCAAGGCCTCACTTTTAATTACTCATTTAGTGCCAGATTAAGTCCTCGTCCCTGCCAGCACGGCCTTTCTCCTGGAGAGGTCACAATAAACCGAGAGGAAACCAGATGAGCCAGAGCCTGTTGCCCAGTCCCTGACGCGTAGCCAGAAAAGCAGGGTCACCACTCAATCGAGAGGCATTATTGAACCGGGAAACAGACCCACTTCCTGTTAGGTTCTTTTCCTTTGGTTTTAGCCCCAAGTATTATTCTAGGTGGGAAAAACCTCCTAGAATTCTGTTTTCTTTGGGGCGAAAGAAAATCTGCATGATGAATGTGAGCTCACTTAGAAGACCTCAGATCTCAGAGCAAGTAAGGGCTTCCAGATGCTTCTGCTGTAGGCAGCACGAAACTCTGTGACATGGGCTTCGTCATTCATTCCATTCCTTCACACACATGCACAAGGCACCTACTGTGTGCCAGCTCACTGCTGCGCATGTTAGAGTCAGAGATGGAAAAGAATACGTCCGCTGCCCCAGAAACTCAGTCCAGGGGGAAGACAGACATGAAAATAAATACGAACAATTGCTTCAGTGGATGCTGGGGCAAAGGTCTGTCCAGGCATTGCAAGACACAAAGGAGAGAGCAGCAGGAGGAAGCGGGAAAAGCTTTGTGGAGGAAAGATAGACCAGAGATGACCAGGGAACAAGGACAAGAGGACCCATGAGAGGGAGTGGGGCAGTGAAGAGCTATAAGAAAGCTTAAGGGACTGAACAGGGACCAGTGTGCAGATGGACAACATGCATGGTGCTCCTGAGCGCTGAAGAAACTTTAGGAATGTCCCGCTTAGGATTCCTAGCCTTCCCGAGGTAGAAGCCAGCAACTCTCTTTCCCAGCTTCCCTTGCAGCTGGAGCACCACCATGTGACCTTGAATCCACCCATCAGACACAGCCGTGGAGGACTTCGTTTGGGAAGCCAGTGGTATGATGAGAGGTAGCTTGTAGATTCGCCCTGCAGAGCATCTGCTGAGGGTGGTAATACACTGTGGCCAGCATTGCCAGCGCCTGCTTTCACCTGTTCTGCACTGGGCCCTCCACTGGGTGAAATGTGGCCATTGCTCCTGCCGCTGAGCCTCCAAGGAGCACCCCTGGCACTCCTGGAGCTCCTGACAGCTGCCAATGTCCTTTTACAACCCCCTTTTTTCCTTTAAACTAACTAGAGTGAATTCTGTTGCTTATAACCAAGGATTCTGATTGGTATAATCCCGTGGCTTTCCACTGGGCCCTGCAGAGACCTTACAATGTCTAGGAGCTTCCTCAAGGCTGATGTAGGGGCCCCTGTATCATCTTCACCCCCAGCTGTTCTACTTTTATCTCTGTGACGCACTGAGCTTCCAAAGGCAGATTGTATTCATAAAATAGTAACAACAATAATGGCACCTAACATGTCACTGAGCGCTTGCTACTTGTTGGGCATTGTGTGGCAGATTAGATTTTCCAAGATGGCCCACGTACATCTCCCATCTACATCCACTTCTTATAATGTGTGACACGCCCAGCCTCCACCATCTGCCTCTCATGAAGTCTTCCCTCCCTCCCCTTGAATCTGAAAGGCTTCTGACTTGTGTAGAAGCCGTGCGATTTCCAAAGCTAGGTCATGAAACCTTAGCAGCTTCCACCTGGTTCTCTTGGGCTTCTCAGTCTCAGAACCCTGCCACTTTGCCGTGAGGAAGCCCAAGCCCAGTGTTGGTGTGGCAGCCTACACCCCCAGTTGAGACCCCAGCCAGCAGCCAGCATCATCTGCCCGACAGATGGGAGAGGATTCCAACTCGGCCACCATCTGACTAAAACCTTGTGAGAGACACAAATGAGAACCGCCCAGCAGAGCCCAGGCAATGCCCCAACCTGTGAGAGATACTAATGAAATAATTGTCATTTTAAGCCGCTGTGTTTTGGGGTGTTTTATTATTGTAGCAATAGATGATTGGGACACACTATTCCAAGCAACTTATTGACTCATCTCCTATTTGCCACAATCCTGTGAGGCAAGTATTACTATTATCCGTTGTTATTATTCTCCTCACTTTTATCAGTGAAGTAGCTAAGGCACAGAGAGGTTGAGTAACTTGCTAAGTGACACAGACGGCCAGTGGTAGAGCTAAGATTCAAACGCAGATGTCTGCCTTCAGAGTCAGTGCGTGTTACCGCATGGCATGCTTGAAAAGCCCTGTTGTACACAGTAAAGAGTCATTGAAGGGTTTGAGCGGGGAAGTGGAGAGGGGCAGCCATGGTTAGATTTATGTTTTAGGAGGATTATTGTCATAGACGAAGGATTGAAGACAAGTGCCCGGGCCAGGCTGGAGGCAGAGAGGCCACCTCACACACTGCAGCATCCCAGGTAGCGATGATCAGGCCTCAACCCAGGCAGTAGCCAGGATGGACAGAAGAAAACCGATATGAGAGACAGCTTCGGGATGGATTACTGGCTTGGGGAGGAGAGGGATCTAGAGATGCAGCATCAGACAACGTCCCCGGGGATTATCTGGGTGGCTGGAAGACGAAGACACCAGTCACCAAGTATCTTATTGATTTCAGCAGTGGCCAAATGACATGAATTGATCATTCTTAATTGTCAGCCTTGGTTATTAGCTAATATCAGAGTTGTCATCAAACATCCTGCAAGGATGAATGGAACCAGGTCTTGTAACAGTGGGGATGTGCTCAGTTCTGCGGGGTTAAAAGTCACCCCTCAAATCTCAGTGGCTTATCAGGAAAACATGCTCATCAGCCTGTCCTCTGACATCAGTGAGGGCCCTGGATCCACATCTCCCTTTTCCATAGCCCTCATCTCGAACACCGATGATGACCACTGTCGAGTGAAAGACAGCTTTGGAGAATCTCAAGAGCCAAAAGCCTGAGCCACTCCTCTCTGTAGCAGCAAGTCTTCACATTGACCTGGGTGCTGGTTGCACAGGCTGATAATTCACCCAACTGTGTGCTTTTTCTATGTGCACATTCTATTTCAATAAAAAGCTAATTTGAAAAAGGTAAGGACTCACACACTCCTACGGGGTAAAAACCCTTTAACCCCGAATCTCTGAACTTGGAAATGATCCCATTCACTCCTCATCTCAATCATTTAGGGGATCAGGAAGCTGGTTCCCAGTCTGACAGTCAATCAAGGAGCAGAACCGACCAAACCTCCGTCCTCATCCGTTCTCCATGGGGTCTCTCTGCTTTCCGCTGAGGCCAGACGAAGGTGCCAAGTGGGTTAAATGCATGGCTGGGCAGCGTGAGCCTCTCAGAGATGTACAAAGTCCGCTGGCTGGAAACTTGGGTGAGGAGACACCGTTTGTCTCCCGGCCTGTGCTCTTGGGAACTGGCAAACATCTGACCCCCTCCTGGATGACTTTTCCACGGTCAGCCTATTATGAACGAATCCTGACTAATTCGGTCACCCTCCCATTTCTCAAGTATGATTTGTGGCTTAATTGCAACAGGAAAAAAATAATGAAAAGTGCACAGTCCAGGCCATATCCATAACTCATAACCCCAATAAAACCCTTGACGTGCCGTTGTGACTTATGGCAGTCTGAGAAGTGTGCACCCTGGGGCCAGCGGAGGGCCCAGATGTTTCCGTTAGAGAACATTTTAGAGCGCACAGGCTGGAGAATCCAGGCTTCCCAACTAGGACGGCAAAGTTCAGCCCTGGTTGGAGGCCAAAGGCAGAGCCTTGGCTCAGGGGCCGGGAGCCCAGGAGAGGTCGTGCTCAGGCTGCTCTGGAGAGCAGAGTGTGTCAGAGGCTCAGAGGCTGCCGCCAGCATCTCGGACACAACCTCAAAGCGTCTCAAGCCTACGGAAGCCCCTTGTCATGCAGGAGGCTGGGCTGTACAGCCCCAAAGAAAGCATCAGGATGATATATCAGTTAGGGGGTTAGGTTGTGAGTGAGAAAAAGCCCAGGTCAAACAGCTTAAACCATAAAGGGAATTTATTGACTCACATAACTGAAACGTCCAAAGATTGTTCGAGTTTCAGAGGAGGCTCCATCTAGGGGGCTCAGATGATGTCACCAGGGAGAAGCCATCTTTGATTGATGATCTCTTCTTTCTATGTCAGGCTCCACAGTGCCCACTGGCAGTCCCAGGATTTCTCCCTCAAGAAACAAAAGGGCTGCACCAGCTCCAGACCTCACAGCTTCAGGGGAAGAAAGACTATGTTTTCCCCCAAGTGTTGAACAAAGACCCCAAACTCTCACTGGCATCCATTGGGTCAGGTGCCCATTCTTGAACCAACTAGTATTTGAGGGGGAGGGAGGAAGGCGGAACAGGCTGATTAATTTGAGCCGTTTGAGTAACTGAAGGTTAACTCCACATACTCCATACATTTGAAAATGGGGGAAGGATAGTTCTTAAAAGGAAGACTTGTTTTACCAAAAGAAGCAGAAACTGATATGCTGGACAGGCAAAGGGCAGAGGTCTGCTACATAGGGTAGGGGTGGACAGGCGAGGTCCAGAGGCCAAATCCAGCCCAACACTTGTTTTTGTAAATAAAGTTTTATTGGAGCACAGCCACACTCTTTCATTTGTGCGTTGTCTGAGGCTTCTTTTACACTACAGTGGCAGGTAAGTAACTGCAACATGGTCCATCCGGCCTGAAAGGCTTAAAAAACTTACAGTCTGGCCCTTTACAGAAAATGTTTGCTGACCCTTGACATAAAGGAAGTTTCCTTTTATTGGGGACCTTCTGAGACGATGGCGACATACAAACAGTAAATATTTCCAGGGTCCAGACACCTTGAAATCATAGTTGGTACCTGCTCCTGTCTTCTGCTCGCATTCTGGCAGGGGACCCAGGTAGAACCAGGATGCAAGGAGGGATGGAGTGAGGCCCGGCCAAGTACAGCCAGGTCAGGAGAAGGGCCCCTGGTCCTAGGTGCACTGCCCACTAGCCGGGTGACTTTGGACAGGTCACATGCTTTTCTTGACCAGGTGGATGGGATGGCTTCACATCTACAGAGGATCTCACATCTAATAGTCTGTATTTTTCTGTGTCCTGCAGAGAGGGAGCCACTCTCTCCTCTTCGTTTCCAAATCTGTCTGCAGTAGGCAAAACCCATCACCAGGGGGCGCTAAGAGGCACCATCCCTGCGAGACCAGAGGAAGGGAGAACGCTGGCACCTTCAACCCCTGTGATCACCCTTTTATCAGACTCTCACCCTGCTTCGGGCCTTAGTTACCTGCTGGAATATTCTCTTGCTTCGTTTTTACTTAGTTGTGTTCACACTTTACTGGCAGATCAAAAGTCTCAAATCTTCCCAACCCAAATAGTCTGAAACGCCAGCCTCTTGCAGGATGGAATGGCTGATTCCCACTTACCTCGTTTGTCTTCATGTTCACGATTACGTCCACGCTCACTCGTCTCTGTGTTTGGACCAGTGCATGAGTGAGGCTGCAGTCAAAGGAAGATGCATGCAAGCCTGAGCCGAGAAGTGTTAAGGAATACACTGAGCTTTAGAATCTTGCATTCTAGGGAATTTACATCTTGCCTTTCACGCTTGAAGTTAAGAGATGGTGGCTGAGTTACAGAAGGTTTCTTCTCTGTGGGCAGAAAAGCATGTACCCACGAGCACATACACCCACGAAAAACCACTAGCACCCTTGTGCATGCCCAGGCTACACAGCAATTCCTAAGCGCCCTTGCATCTGCCTGCACCCCACTCTGTGAATACATGGACGGATTCGTGCAGACAGGAGCCCCCAGGCAGCCCCTCCACTCTGCATCACGTACATCCACTGCATGCTCAGACGTGCTTGAACTAGCACTTGTGTGTGCCAGGGTCACATGTCACCTGTCAGAGGCCCTAAGCATGGAGTGGTTCATGGAGACTCCCTGCTCACTACACGAAATTTAAAAGGAAAGATTATTAATTTTTGAAATGTCAAGTGTCAGAAAACGTACATGTGTGCTAAAAATAAAGTAACTGCTTTCTGAATTTTTCTGATAGCAACTTCAAATTATTGATTTTCCATGCATGTACTAATGTGTTTGTCTGTTTGTTCACTCACCCATTTGTTCATTCGTTTCAGTGCCCCTGGTTTGCCAGAGCCCTGGACGTATATGTGTTTAAACCTGCCTTCTGGGTGACCTAGCAGTGATGTGCACACATGTTCACACAGCTGCACACCCTGATGGTAAGTGAGTACTGACCCATGGTCACACCAGTGCTCCCCACATGCACGCAGACACACACACACACACACACACACACACACACACACCCAGGAAGAAATCCATTGCTGGCACCCTGCAGGTTGGATGCAGCTAAGACTCCTATAGGACGCCTCTCTTCCATCTTGGAGTTCTGGCCACTGCAGCTCCAAGCTTAGCAGGACACCTCAGAGTGCTCACACCCCAGGGAGCCCTGCAAACCCCAAAGCGGGAGGGAATTTGGTTCGTAGGTGAGACAAAAGGCGATGAGGAGGGGCTGGAGGGGCAGGGAAGGATGGAGGAGACACTACACTAGCGGACTGGCTGGGGGATAACAGGGGATGGCCCTAAGGGATGGCCCAGAGTAGCCAGTGTACACCAGACAGGCACCAACACTGTGTTCTGAATGTCCTGAGAACGATCGACGTATGCCAGTCCTGACCCCCTTCAAATTATGCGATCGCCAACCCCAGACTCAGACCCTCGTCCAAGTCAGGAATTCATTCATCGCTTTAAAAACTGCTGGGACCTGGGTGCCACCCACAATGTTCTGATTTAATGTGTCCGGGGTGGGGCCTGGGCATCTGGATTTATAAAATCCTTTCCAGGTGATTCCAAGGTGCAGCCAAGATTGGGGACCTCTGAGCCACAGGACGCCTGGTAAGCAAATGTCCCATGACTGGGAACTCACTGCCTGTCTCGGCAGCTACTTTGCTTTGGGGACAAGTTCAGAGTTAAGAGCCTTTTGTTCCAAATTCCCAGAATGGTAACGGCAAGCTCGGCAAGTGCCTTATCATCATCACTATGGTCTTGCCGCCCACCTCTCTGGATATAAGTATTAGGTTAGATACTGTGCATTATATATTATATTTCCATCATATTTCATCTCAATAATAAGTGCATTAAGTGTGTAATGAAAACTACTATAATTTCCATCGTGTTAGATGAAATCTGGCCTTTGTATTCCACATTCTCTCCTAACGTTTCAACGTGAGCATTTCCCCACATCACGAAGATCCCCCGTAGTCGTTGCGCTTAAAGGCTGTATAAAAATCTCTGAATTTATTTTCCTATTTTATAGATGAGAAAACTGAGGCTCAGGGAGAGTGCCGATAAGGCCACATCACACACTGGCTCCCGGGCTCTGTTCCCTCGCTGGAGTTTCAGTGTGAGGAAGAAAACAACGTAAAACATAAACACCCAACCAACCAGGAAAAAGGACGCGTGACGCGCAATAGAGAAACGAAACGTTTGAGGAAGATGAAAGACGTTTTGTTGGCTGGCTTATGTAAATATGAAGCAGACAGCGCTGAGAGGGCATGGGACCTCCCGTGTGGGTCCTGGGTGAGACGAACAAGGCGCCTCGGCCGCCTGATTTAAGAGGGGCCCGCGCTCGTCGCACCCACCACTAGGCGGTGCCAGAGCAGCGCCTATGGCTGGGTCAGCCAGGCCCGGCTGGGAGCTGCAGGAAGGGCCCATGGAATCGGTTCAGGGCCTCTAACCAAATCCTGGAAAAGAGCAGGTAGGAGAAGGCTCTGGCAGAGGATTAGAAGCTTTTCAAGGACACCCTCCACCCTGCCTCCGCATCCTAAAGGACCCTAAGTTTCTTGAGTTCCAGGAGCTGCCCTCACCGACCTCATTTGTAAGCCAGGAAGGAGAAGAATGCAATGAGCCTGTGGAGGGCGCTATCAGACTCAAAGCAGGAAAAAGAGTGATTCCTCACTGTCCCTCCTCACCCTTTCACAGGGACCCTCATCCTTTCAGTCCACAGATGTAGAACTTTCCAGCCAGATGGGACCTGGGACCCAGCCCCTCCCCCTTGCAGCCCAGTTCAGAGAAGGCGATCAGCGATCCTGAGGCGGCCCAGCCATAATCGGTCTGTGAGCCTCTCTCCAGGCTCCTCCGCATCTTGCTGCCTCCCCAGGGGGCCAGACAGACAGGCAGCCAATTTCCCGGAGGTCTCCCATCGGCGCCTACCCCGCCTCTCTTACTATGAAACATTTTTCAGGATAACTGGAGTCTCCTGCAATATATAAGAAGGAACTTTTCAAGTTGCTCTTCTAGACACATTTATGCTTTGGGTTGAAAAAAGCTTTAAGACAAAAGCCACATGGATGTCAGAAGTGCATGTGGGGCGACTTCGCAACGCAAGCTGTGAAATCATCCATTCCGAGGAAGCTCTGAGGCATCTGGTCCCACAATTCATTCCACGGACTGGGGACCTGAGAGGTATAACTGCCCAGGGCCACACAGCAAATGAGAGGTCACTTACCTCCAACCAACTGAAACTCCTGCAGGGGGGTACGGGGCGGGGGGGCTCCTCTGTCTCTGTGTCTCTGTGCTTTGGGGGCAATAGAAATGGCTTTAACCATCCTTCACCTACAGGAAGTCCAAGGAACAAAATGGTGGAAAACAGAGGCAGGAAGCCAATGAGCCAGACAGGCAAGGTCCCCCCTCCCCCCCAGCCAGAGGAGGCCACATTTCAGATGTGAGGGCCACCATGTGGCACCTCCCTCCTCCTCGTGTCAGATCCCTTCTCATATGGGAATGGTGAACCAGTGGCTGACACAAACACCTGCGTGTGCAGACCACTGATGACATAATAATAAGTATTATCAGCATCATTACTGCCACTGTTGTTAGCGCTCAGGCACCCAGCCCCCTGCCAGGCATTTGACACGTATCACTCCCAGCCCCACAATAACTCTGCAAAAGTATATATTGTCCTCTCCATGCAACAGAAGAGAAAGTGACTTGCCCAGCCCCCCACAGCTAGGAACCAAGGAGGCCAGTGTCACACACCAATTGCTTTGAGCAAAAGGGGGCTTCCTGAGCCAGGGGTACCCTGGATGTTCAACCTGGAAGAAAATGTTGTGATTGCCTCTCAGGGAAGCCTCTGGATGGGGTTGGCAAAGGCAACTGTACACATGTGCACAAAATATAGTGGAAATCCTATATGTCATAATTCTGGTTCTAGCCTCTAGTCCCTTCTCACTAACGTACTGGTGGAACCTCCATCAGATGGAGAGAAATGTCTCCGTTGGAGTTTGGGCCCAAATTCCCTCTCCATCCTCTTGTTTGGATCCTGCACACCCACATTTCTCTGGCCCCGCTGTCCGTATCCCTTTCCAGTACACAGCTGAGTGGCCATCTTCAATGGCTGAAAGTTCTCAGTCTCTCCGGGCACAATTGCTCAAGACATGCCAACGTGGCCCCGGGCTAGCCTTCTCTCAGTAGCTCTCCTCGCTGTGTCTATCGTTGGTCTGTCTATCTGTCTGTCCACGGGTCTGCACGATCCTTCAGAGCAGGACCAGCTTATTCATCTCCTGATTCTCAGCATCAGTCCCAGGCTTGGCACAAGAGGGTGCCCTGGCCTTCAGCTCAGGAGGTCCTAAATTTCTGTTGCTATTGAGTGGCAAAGGGTGTGGGAAATAGGGCAAGCCTCAGCTTAGTCACAATTGCAAGTTTGGACAACATCCTATTCCCATTTTTCTAGAGTCCCCAGCACCTCCAATTGCTAGATATTCATAGGTACCCCTACACTCTGAGCAGTAGCTCTGCTACTTGAGGAGATTATGACACAGCTGGCTAAAGTGAGAACCACCCTCATACGACACATCAAAAAAATTCCAAATGGAACAAATATTTATATGCAAAAAAAACGAAAAAAACAACTCTCAACACATCAGAAGAGAGCACGGTATTTTTATATATATTTCCAGAATGGGGGAAGTCTTTTCTTTAAGCATGACACAGAACTCCAATGCTATAAGAGAAAAGGCTGTTAAATTCTCATAAATACTATTTTAAAACTGCAAGAGGAAAAATTAAAGTCAAGAGGCAAGCAGCAAACAGGTAGGAATATTTGCAACTCATTTCACAGATAAAGACATAATTTCCTTGCTGTTGAAAGATCTCCTGCAAATCAACGAGACCAAAATCAATAGAAAAAAAGTTCCCAGGACATGAACTGCCTGGGTACAAATCCCAGCTCTGCCAGTTTCTAGCTGTGTGTCCTTAGGCAAGTTATTGGACCTTGATTTTTTAACTGTAAAGGGATCCTGGCCTCATAGGGGTTGTGAAGAATAAATAACATGAATATTCACCAGAATTACCACTGTTTACTTGTCTACTCTAAGGCTTGAGTATCTTGGAGCCAGGGGATAGACACATCACCGACCCTCCTGTCATGCAGCTGTTTTTGGTGAATGAACCTGTCTGCCTTGAAATTGGCAGGAATGGCAAGGTGGGTCACGGTAAAGGATCCAATCCCAGTTCTTTTGGCCAAAGACTCAGCGGTTCCTGGGACACAGGGTAATCCTGGTAGGTTCCTATGTTCCACCAGGTCAGGGGGAAGGGAAAAAACACAGCAAGGACTTGGAGTGGCAAACGCAGGCCTCTGCGATGGAACATTACAGCTGCACGGGTCTGGGTGGAAGTTAAAATTCATAGACTGTTAATTAGCATGTGGCACAGGAAGTTTCTAAATAGCTTTGCAGGGAGGCAATCAGCAGGCTGCAGGCCAGCGGTTAAAAGCCTGGTTTAAAAGAGGGAGAGGGGAAAAAGGGAAGGCAAAACAACCGAGACATTCCTGCTTCTTTTTACATCACAGCAACCCAAATGCTCGTTTCTGCTGCGGACCTCCTCTGGTAATAACGCTGCCTGCCCTCCTGGTGGGCTTTGAAAGGACATGGGGCTACAGCAACTGGGGGCTGGGAGAGGGTATAGGAGGGTGGTGTGTGTGTGTGTGTGTCCACCTTCACAGGTCACAAAATGCTTTTCCTGCCTGCTTTTAAAGCCACAGCTGCTTTCTAGATGAGCCAGGATTCACTGTCAACTGTTGTGGTGAGACGACAGTCATGGTATGACGTCGCGGGGAGAGAAGGAGATGATGGTGGCCTTGATACAGTGAAATGATGCCTTTGGCATAAATCCAATATTTCTGAGGACCTTGAATCCCACATTTGCAACCCAGTGACCCCCTTTTCGTCCCTGGGCCTCAGTTTCTTCCTTGACAGAGGGAGGCCCAGGTTCTCTAGACTGCTGAGGCTCTGGGCTTCCCATGGGGCTCACTGTTGTCCAATAGACTCTAGTCTGAGGGCCCAGGTTCCCAGGCGTGCCCGCCCAAGAAGGTCATGGTCAGTGAGTGTTTCTCCCTGATGTTTGTGCCAGCTACTGCTCTCTTGGTGCTCCAGACATAGCCACAGCCTGCTCATGGACCAGGCCAGCCCACTGCCCAGGGCTCCCCTCGGGTTAACTGCTCTCAATGTTTGCAACAGGAAGTCTGGGCATCACGACTTCTCTTAATGATGAGTATATGCAGAGCACGCAGGGCACACATATCCCATATTTCAGCCTGTGGGATGGGATCTTGCCACCACGGGTCCAAGAAGTGACCTTTTGTAGAGTCTAAGAGATTCTAGTAAGGGATCCTGTCTTCTGGCCATGAAGCAGTTCCTATTCCCTTCCAGCTCCTCAAGGCCCAGCCAGTGGACACGGCCTCCAGGAAGCCTTCCCTGACTCTATCAGCTGATCATTTCCACCACGCCAGGCACTTTAGAGAGCCAGCAGACCTGTGAAGTTTCCCTCTCCTCTGAGCTCCCTGGCTCTTTCTGGCCCCCCAATTACTGGCTCTGTTGCCCTGTGGTTTCTCTTTGATTGTTACCTACCCTTTCTCATCTTTGTCTCTCTGCCCACCACCCCTAGAATATGCACGGCTTAGTGCTTAAGAGCAAGATGGCCTGGGTTCAAATCCTGGCCCTGATGCTTCTGGCTGTGTGGCCTTGGACAATTTATTTAACGTCTCTATGCCTCAGTTTCCTCACACGTATAAAGATCGTAATAGTACTGGCCTCATTGGATTGCCATGAAGACTGAAAGCGTTAAATTTTGTAAAGCTCTTAGAGCAGTGCCTGGCCCCAAATAGATATTGTGTAAGGGTTTCATTTAAAATGAATGAGACATTGATAAGATAAGGCACATATCATCCACACCCACCCCACGATCTCAAACTCACGTGTCCAGAGACATCAGACAACAGACAAATGAGCAGGGAGAGCTGGGCGAGATCACAGCACACCAGAGAGGCCCAGCCTGGAGGAGGGCAGCGGCTCCGTGCTCACTGAGCTGCTGGAATGAGATACTAGATCTTTCTATCTTCAAGGGAAGCTAGAAGTCCTGTTTGAGTGTTTGTTTTTAACATGAAATGTCTCAACTTTTACATATTGGCAACTAATTGAGGAAAAAGTCAACACCTTGAAAACTTCAGTCCACACAAAACCTGCACATGTGTGTTTATGCAGCTTTTTTCATAATGGCCCAAACCTAGAAGCAACCAAGGTGACTTTCAGTAGGTAAATGGATAAACCATGGTCCATCCAGACAATAGAATGTTATTCAGGGCTAAAAAGAAATGAGTTATCAAGCCACGAAAAGACATGGAGGAACCTTAAATGCATGTTATGATGTGAAGGAAGCCAATGAAAAGGCTACATACTGTAGAATACCAACTGTATGACATTCTGGCAAAGGCAAAACTGTAAAGGCAACAACACAGATCAGTGGTTGCCAGAGATGGGGAAAGGGAGGGATGAATACAGAGCCCAGAGGATGTTTAGGGCAGTGAAACTACTCTGTGTGATACTATAATGACGGACACATGTCATTATACGTTTGTCCAACCCATGGAAAGCACAATACCAACAGTGAACCCCAATGTAAACAGTGGACTTTGGCTGATAATGGCGTGTCAATGTCGGTTCATCAACTGTAATAAATGCACCACTCTGGGCGGCTGGGATGTTGATAATCGGGGAGGCTCTGGGTGTAGAGGGTATGTGTGAACTCTGTACGTCCTGATCAGTTTTGCTGTGAACCTAAAACTGCTGTAAAAAAATAGTCTATTAAAAAAAAAAAAAAAAGCACATTGCCGGCCAAGCAAAACACATGCACGGGTGGATCTGGATGGCCTGTCTGTAATCTCTGTCGTGCACTGGTTTTTGTTCAATAATCCGATTGCCGACTCCATGAAGGCAGAAGGCCCGCTGTTGGTGTTCGGGGCGACAGTGAATGGCGGAACTGAAGGAATGAAGGGAAGAACAAATGAGCCGCACGTCCTTGACAAGGTGATGGAAACCAACATTTTCTGAGTGCCAGCTGTGGAATAAGCACCACACCGAGCACTCAGTGAGCCTCGTGACAGGAATGCCACTTCACACTCTCCTGGATGGAGGTATTATCTACACTTTGCAGGCGTAGAAACAGAGGCTCAGAAGGTTTGCTTTCGTTGCCCAACATCGCACAGCAGGTAAGTGCAGAGCCTGGGAGAGCTGCCAGGATTTCCAGACTTCACTGATGGAAGCTCCCACTCCAGCCAGCCTTGGGAAGGATGGATGATTCCTGGACAGATGGTGGAGGGATAATAGGTGGATAAATGGATGAATGGATAGATGGTGGATTTTGGATGGATGGATGGTGAACGGGGGGGGGGGGATAAATGACTGGCTAGATGGCTGAAAGATAATAAATGGTTGGATGGATGGGTGGACAGATAGATGATGAATGAATTTGGAGAGCCCTCTCCCTGATGAAATTTCCAGCATAATCTTTCTTCCTTTTTCATTTCCCATCAGTGCACAGACTCAACTTTTTCCATTAGGCAGCTAAGTGAGATGCCCAAACAGGGTTAGTTTCACAGTTAACAACAAAGCCAGTTTAAACTGGGCTGGGGTGGGGGTGGGGGTTAGAACACCTGCCTTTTCCCTTCACACCTGGCCAGATACAAACGATGTAATTAGGCTAACACAGAGCCATCCTGAAATCCACATTTCCTAAAACCCCCACCGAGGATCAGGAAGAGCCCCTTCCATCCCTCCCGTGCCACCTCCCTTGATAATGGGACACTTCCGGGGGGAGGGGCGAAACGCACGTGACTTCCCAAGCGTTCCCCAATACCCGCTCCCTTCCTAGCTGTGCTATCGGGACAAAGAACTTATCCTAGCTGAACCTCTGTTTCCTCATCTGTTCCAAGGAGGTAAATCATGCTTTCCTGACAACAAAGAGAAGAAATGGTACATGTACAGTGCCAAGCACAGAGTATGTGCCCAGGAAATGGTAGGTAGGGGAAATGGATAAACTGATAAATTGCACACTCAAGCGCTCTCCTTGCTAGTGAGCTAGTAAGAACTTCATCTGGGTCCCAGATACTTCTGAACTCAAGGAGTGGGCAATGGAGAGCTAGACTTCCCCTTCCAGGCTCAGCCACGCCTGTGCTTAAATCTCTTTCTGTCTCCCCAAGTGCCTGACGCCCCACGAGCACTGGTTCTAACCTCAGATGTTCAGGATAAGTATTGACCCCTCACTTAGGTGCCTGAACCAAGAGCTTGGTTGCTCCCCGAGTGAAAAGGGCATTTTGTTTGTCCCCAGGCCCTCACTGCCAGGGTCTGCCTCTGCTTTTTATGTGCCCCAGTAAAAACCAAAAGTCTTCTCCAGTTAATACGGTAATTATGGCTCCCAAGTCAGTGGAAAGACTAAGTCTTTCCCAGAGTCTCTGAAAGGAAAATTCTAAGCCTGGGCCATAAAAATGAGACCCAAGCACAGCGAACTGAGTCCTAGAAGTAGTGTGACATCATGGAAAGAAGTTGGAGGCCAAGGTCCTGGGAGAGCTCCAGCTGGCTCCTGCCCTTGGCCTGACCCTGGTGAAACACCCTAACGCTTTGGTCTCAGTTTCCGCATCTGTATAATGGGGTCCACCCATGGCACAGACTGCTGAGGTCTACCGAGCTGGAGTACCAGCAGGCGTTAGTGTTCACGCACACCTCCCTTCACCAGGAATTCAGTAGTGCTCTGCTGTGTGCTAAGTGGCCAGAATAATGTATCCCTTCAATTCTCACACACGTCTTCTGAAGTAGGTACTAGTACTCCCTTTGAAGAAGTGAGTCTCAAAGAGAGTGGGCGACTTAATCAAGGCCACCTAGCTCATGAGAAACAGCAGTGGTCAAAGCCAGGTGTCTTTGAAGGCACAACCTGTGTTTCTGCCACTAAGCTATAGATGCCCCCAGGGGAATGCTTGGGTCAGAGCTGGAGTCACCTCAGGTGTGTCCAGGTAAGAAAACCAAGGTTCAGAGAGACTGGGACTCGCTCAGGACCATAACTGGTTGTGACCACACTAGAGTTGGAGCTGGGCATTGTCACAGATGATGTCCATGGTCTCGTGTAAAACTTTCCCCTTTGCAAAAGAAATGCCCAAGGTACGTACGTAGTTGTCTCTGTCTGTCTAGAGCAGAGTTTCCCAAAGGCAGGAAGGTGCCAGCAGTGGAGTGAGTCCCCCCCACCACCTTGAGAGCAGTCACCCAGTGGGAAAACTGTCCCCTTTAAATTCTGCTCCAGTCTTGCTGACTGTGTCAAGGAGAAGAAAACTCAGCTGGTACTACTGTTTTTAATGCCTCTCTAACACCTATTCATCCCTGTTTCCCACCTGGAAGAAAGGCTGTCTCACGGTCACATCCTACAGCAGACAAAAGATGAAAGTATACAGCTAGAGTAATACATCTTGCTTTTCATTCTGTTTATTTTTAAGACTAATTTCTGTTTATGGCAAAGGGTACAGTTTTCGGGTTTTGTATATATATGGTTTCTTCTTTAAGGAAATGTATTCAAGTAAAATGAGGATCCAGTTAAGAAAGTGTATTAGTAACTAAGGGGAATTTAAAATTTTAGTTTAATTTAAATTTAATTTAAAATTGTTAAATAAACAATAGTTCAGGCGCTTTGCAGCTAAGGCCCAGGCCGGAGCACGCACGACAACTACAGGCATTGGGGTGGGGGAGTCCCGTTCAGTCCCCGGCTCTGATTCAGACTCTACTTGACCCAGACGAGGATGGTGCACAAAGCCAGGTCCATGGCTGCATGTCCTGCTGTGGCTACGCCAGATGCTGTGTAGCACTAGACCTGATTTCTGGCACCACTCAGTTTGCCCAATTGCCAGCACACATGCAATCTAAAACCAGCATGCAGCGTGTCAGGACTCTGAGGCTGGACAGTGAGGGGAAGCTCCCTCTTCAGCTCTTCCCTCCCAGCCGAGGGACCTGGGGGCGGAATCCCGGATGCTGACTTCTCTGTCAGTTAAGGAGAATATTGTTGATCTCTCTGACCCCTCTGCTGTGTGGTGACATCCTCCTGCATGTGAAAGGTGCCCAAACTCTGGGTGACTCACCTTCCAGTTCTGGATCTGGTCTCTCCTCCAGCGGGGGCTCCCTACCATTCGTTTTATTTAATAAGCAGTTATACAATCCTTCTTACCTATGCTTGGGCTCTTCATGAGTATTCACTCGGTCAATCCTTACACGCTATGGGCAAGGGTCCACCCAATTTACAGGTGAGGAAACGGAGGCAGGGTGATTCAGGTCGGACAACCAGAAGCAGAACAAGATCTGATGTCTGTGAATTTGGCCATGAATGACTGACATGGGAGAAGCACTGCCCCACCCTCTCAGCTGACAGAGGGCCCAGTTGGTCCCGCCCCATAACCCAGGGAGTTGGTGTGAGAGTAAGCCCCACTCCAGCCAGAGTGTCCCCCTCTATTAATGGGGTAATGATGCCTGCCCCACAGGGCAGATGGCAGGATCACATGAAATAGCATATGGGCAGGGCCTGGCACGGAGCGTTACCCTAGCTCCCTTCTTTCTTCCCTCACTGTCCTCTTCCCCCTCTCCTAAAGACATCTCCCTCATTCTTTTTTCACTTGTTCACCAGAAACACAAGTATCAGAAACAGTACTGGGATGAGAGTCAAGTCTTCTAACATCTTGCCCTGGGTCCCCCACTACCCACTGTGTGACCTTGGTCTAGTCCCTACCCTCTCTGAGCCTCAGTCTTTTCATCTGGAAATGGGCAGATGTTATCCCAGATCAGGGGTCAGAAAACCATAGCCTGCTGGCCAAATTGGACCTATCTTTTTAAATAAAGTCTTACGAGGACAGAGCCACGCCTATTTACGTACATACCATCCAGGACTCATGACTGCTCTAGCCCTGCAGTCTGTCCCCCGTCTGAGCTGATCTGGCCAGAGGTGTTGTTTAGCTCGCTCCTCTTTTCCCACAGCCTAGAACAGATTACGATCATGGCTGGTGTACCGGGTCCCCTCAAAGGCCTGCAACCTACATGCCCCCTTCAGCTGTCATTAAGCAGATGACTCAGAGATGACGGCAGTTAAGGAGAGGGGCCACTCAGGTCTCTCTTCAAGAAAGAATTTGCAGGTCAGCTGGAAGGAGGCCAGTGTGCTGACATCCTTTAGCTCTTGGTGCCATCCATTTCCACCTCAGCTTTCAAGCTGAGGTCAGACACTTCTGGGGCAGTCCCTGGCCAACAGCTGGTCTCGACAGGGGTACTAGGGCCTCGACAGTTGTGCCAGACATGGCACTCCTTAACAGGCAGTCTTTGTTCCGGAGCTCCCCACTGCCATTTGTAGAGAAGGAGACAAGCCTCTGAGAGCTATGGAGGACTGAAGGGGCCAGTGACCACAGCCCGCCTGAGTTTGGAAGCAGCAGGAAGTAGGCACAAGAATCACGTAAGCGTAGATTGCTACGTCAGCTTCATAGGAACAGCTGATTGGAGAGGGAGGCTTAATTCTGTGGCCACATCTGAATTCCTAAGACTTCCCACAGAGTTCAATTCAACCACACAACTCAGGCCTTTTTCCTCCCAAAAGGAGGGGCTGGGTTGCACCCCTTCATTCCCCACCCCAAAGTCACCATGAGTTCAGTTATCTTCCCAAAGAAAAGACTGAGTCAGGGGCTGGCGAGAGGCCATACTGTTCACCTCTCACTTTCTTATCCTGCAGAGGGGAGAGCAAACAGTGTCCGCTCTATGGGCACTAAAGGAGTGCGAAATTAACGGAAGGGCCTTGTCTCAGATCACATGTAGGCTGCTGACGCCAGCGTTGGAACTAGAAGGAAAAGAAAAACTGACAATTTTGGACACAATATATTGAGAGGCCATGCAGGAAATAGTACACTCCACATCTGGCATGTGGGAAGAGGGTAATGAAGGAACTAGTCACAGAGTATGGACAAGGCAAGGGGACCAGCAAAACAGATGCATTACCCCTCCTTAGGGTGCAATTGGACATGGAGAAAACTGTGTTGCTGGAGCCCAATGAGAACTGGAGCCTAGTGGAGCAGCTGACTGATGGGAGCCATAGTTCTAAAAGGACTCCGGCACCCCCTCAGTGCCAGCACTGAAACAAGGAAGGAGTAGAGAAGAAATAGCCCAGCCTCACTGCACTGCCACCTTCTGAGCTCCTATGGGCCATCTCATTGGCTGATGCCATAGAGCAAGGGAGTCTGGGTAATGGAGTCCATAGGGGCCACCTTCCCAGGGACAGAACAAGAGGGAATGGATCTAGAGGGTGGCAGGGACATGGAAAGGATGCAGATGGGCAAAAAACAGAGAATTAAAAGCATAAAATCTGACTATGTCGCGTCCTTTAAGTATTTCATTTAATCCTCCTAGGAGATTTGCGATAGGCGACATCCCTCCCTTATACTGGTGAAGAAGCTGAGGCTCAGACAGGTTTGGAAACTTGGCCAAAGCATCATCACAGTGAAGAGTCGCTGAGGCCAATACTGGAGTCTCCGTCTTCAGTCTTTCCACTCCCCCACAGCAGAGGGGTCACCAAGCTTCCCGGGGCTCTGTCTGGGTCCCTACTAGTCTGGAGAAAAGCTGGCTTTTCCTCACTGAATGTTCCAAAGTTTTATAAATTCATCCTGCGTTAGTTCCAGGCACCATTTTATTTGCCAATTCTGCAGCAAAGTGCGAGTCTCCACTAATCAAGCCCCAAAGGCCATCGACTCTGAGAGCTTTCAGCTTCATTACCCAAGTGCACCCCTCATTGCGTTTCTCCAGACGTTTAGAAGCATCTGTTCAGCATTTGGCTTGTGAAACAGTCTGACCAGAAGAATTTGGATGAATGTATCAACAGACAATGAGAAAAAAAAAAAAAAAAAGCAGAGTGGGAAGGGTGTGAGAAGAGGCCACCCCATCCCTGAGTAAGAGGCAGGAAAGTCCTGTGGAGTTGGGGTGCAGTGAGGAGGGCATGGGAGGGACGCTGCTGTCAGCTGCCACACAAAGCGGGTGCTCCATAAATTGTCCTGAAATGAATGTGCACGTGCCTTGTGCCTGTAAGTATGATGTTCCAGGGAACGTGCCCACACACAGCCGGAAGCTCAAACACAGTGGCTGAGGGCAGCAGGACACGGGTTCCCATGCTGACTTCCCTGCGCATTGGCTGTGACAGCGGGTGAGTACTGGCCTTTCCAGTCTCACCTCCCCAGTTTGTAAACTAAGAATCATAAACATGAACCAAATGACCAGGACCTACCTCAAAAGACTGGTGAAAAGAAGTCTTAAATGATGGAAGAGCTGGGAAATAGTTAATCCTGCAACTGGTGTGTAAAAAGCATACAGTAAATGATACCTGTGGTTATTTTAACGAACTATGTGAGGCTGGGCAAGTTACTGACCCTCTCTGTGCCTCAGGTTTCCTCATCTATAAATGGGGATAAAATGGTGTCTACCTCATTGAGCTGTTGTGCAGATTACATAAATAAGCACGTGGAATGCTAGCCCCGGTGCCTGATGCATGGTATGAACTTCCTAAATGCTAACTCTCTTATCTGCAACCGTCATCATCAACAAGACTAGTCTCTCTTCCCTTGCCTCGTACTCATCCTGCAAGGGCCACCTCCTCCAGGAAGTCCTCCTGGACCTTGCTCTGGGATCTCCAAACTGCACAGCTTTAACCCTCCCACTGTTATTGTATTGAAATGACAACCTCCTAGGCTGGCCTCCTTCACCTGTCTGTTTCCTCCCTGGGGCCAGGAACTGGTTCCTCTGTTTTCTATCCTTCCAGTTCCTCTGCCAGGGCTCATCCCACAATAGGCTTTCCAGCTGGATGAATAGAATGGAACTGAATTGGAACTGGCACTGAGTCTGAATATAGGTGGTAAGGGAAACAAAGAGAAATACAAGAAAGTTATAATCCCTGTTCTCTGGGAGGTAATATTCTGTGTGGGGAGAGAGGTGAGCCAAAATTTGTTGAGATAGGTAGGCGTGAGATGAACTTTGTGAAAAGCAGAATCCAACGCAGTGGGCCTGAGACTCTGCATTTGTCACAAGCTCCTAGATGAGGTTGTTCTACTGGTTCACAGACCCCATGTGTAGTGGGGTGCTGGGATTCTTCTACAGGGCTCTTTTCCCCTAAGTCTTCCCTTCTAGCCTACCCACCCCAATAGCTTCCCTTCCTCCAAACCCTCCACTAGCATTTACACCTGGTGGAAAAGGTGGCTAGGGTCCCCCTTCAACACCCTGCATCCCTCCTCTCTGAAATATGAGTTTTTTCAGTCATATCTAAAGTTATGCAGAAAAAAAGGTCCAAGTCCCTGAAATATGAGTTTTTTCAGTCATATCTAAAGTTATGCAAAAAAAAAGGTCCAAGTCCCTGCAAACTACCTTCCCTGCCCACAGACAGCCCAACTGCCCCCTAAACTCCTGCCATACAGAAATGTTGGGCCCCTGTTTTCCTTGCACATTATCACGGTCAAGAGCAGAGCTCTGAAGTTAAGTGGCCTGGGTTGGAACGCTGGCTCTGCCCTGTACTGGTCTGTACTGGTTGTGCAACCTTGTACATGTTATGTAGCCTCACTTTCCCTCATCTGTAAAATGGGCATACCAGCAGTCCATCTATAATACTTCCCAGGGCTGTTGAGAGGGTTAAATGAGTTAATATCGAGAGAGCACCTAGAACAGTACAGCATATGTAAGTGCCACGCTAGGCTGGTTAGATGATTGATTACACCTCCCCTCACGCTGCAGAACCCACAGCCATTCATGGTCACTGCCCTTGGGGGTTGCGCGTGTCACTCATCTCAGCAGCTTTCTTCACAACAACCTTGACACCTGTTGTTATCATTCCTGTTTCACAGGGAGTAACTTCAGGCTCAGAGACATTAAGTAAGTTACACAGCCAGTGTCAAATGAAGTGGCTATGAAGTAAATAAAGGCATGAATCAATTTAGCCCCAATCCTGAACAAAGCACTGCGCGCATAACCTAACTCAATAGTTGCTGGATGGATGAAAGAAAGAAAGAATTCATTATCCAAAGAGAACACCAGCAGTTTGTGGTGGGGCTAGAATCTGAACCCAGATGGTCCATTGCACCAAAAGAATCACACCCAGCCTGAGGGCGAGGGGCTGCCAGGCGATGAGATGATTGGTAACTAAAAGTTAACTTGTCCAGTTTCCAGTGCTTTAAATGACACCTGGAACAGAGCACGCATTGGTAACTGTGCTACCCTGTTTCCCCAAAAATAGGACCAGGTCTTATATTAAGTTTTGCTCCAAAAGATGCATTAGGGCTTGTGTTCAGGGAATGCCATCCTGAAAAATCATGCTAGGGCTTATTTTCCAGTTAGGTTTTATTTTCGGGGAAACACGGTAGGAAGGAGAGAAGGAGGGAGGGAAGGAAAGAAGGAAGGAAACGATTGAATTCATTCTGATCAGAAGTTTTGCTGTTTCATTCATTCAACCCAATAGCTCTTAGCACAACCAGACGTTAGGCCTCATTCTTGGTCCTGGGATGACAAAGCAGATATAATCCCTGCCCTTCTATGGCTCACATTCTAGTGGGGAGAGAAGGACAATAAATAAAGAAGGAGTTTTCAAAAGTAAATGACACTGTAATTTGGCCGGTGATAAGTGCCATTGAGAAAAATAAAAGCAGAAAACTTGTTTAGGGAGTGGGAGCTTTGTTGCCCTTTTACAGCTGCAAAAATCCTGGAGCAAGGAACTTTACTTGGGTCCTTTTCAATTAAAAAAAAAAAGAAGATGAAGAATGCTAGCTGTCATTCAGTGAGTGCCTCAGGCAGTCCCCATGGCAACCACGTGACCAGTAGGAGCCCCTTTCATAGATTGGGTTCAGAGATGCTAAGGAAACTTCCAGAAGTCAATCCCCATATGAACCGTCTTCCCTGCAATGTCTCCTGTGGCTTGTTTTCCTGGATGCACCCCAACTGATTCAGTCCTTGCCAGGCACGGTCGCAGGAGAGAGATCCACCAAGATAGGTTTGAGTCAGCATGGCTATGCCCTTGGTCTTGGATGTAGTATGCAGCCTTGTCTTTGCAAAGAGGCACACGGGATCCTTGGCACACAGGGTGGCAATCCTAGTCATCAAGTCATCGCTCGGGTGACTTGGGATGAAGGGCCATCATGGCACTTACTGCTACTTGCAATGATCTTGTTCATGTATTTGTTCAGTCGTTCATCATCTGTAAGCTCCATGAGTACCAGGCCAAGGACATTTCCCCAGTGCCAAGCACAAGGCCTGGCACATAGTAGTTTGCAGGTGGATTGCCTGAACGGTGCCATGGCCCCAGTGGGGATTTGAACCCACATTTACTCGGATTCCAATTCCAGGGGAAGGATCATGTGACCTGCCAAGACCAAGCTGGGACTTCCACACTTGTCCTTGGCTGGAGTCACCATATTTGAAGAGGGAAATAAAAGCCATGGTGGGGGCCGGCCTGCTGGCTCAGGCGGTAGAGCTCCATGCTCCTAACTCTGAAGGCTGCCGGTTCGATTCCCACATGGGCCAGTGGGCTCTCAACCACAAGGTTGCCAGTTCGATTCCTCAAGTCCCACAAGGGATGGTGGGCAGTGCCCCCTGCAACTAAGATTGAACACGGCACCTTGAGCTGAGCTGCCTTCCGGATGGCTTAGTTGGTTGGAGTGTGTCCTCTCAACCACAAGGTTGTCCACAATGGATGGTGGGCTGCGCCCCCTGCGACTAGAAAACGGCAAGTGGAAAACGGCAACTGGACCTGGAGCTGAGCTGCGCCCTCCACAACTAAGACTGAAAGGACAACAACTTGACTTGGAAAAAAGTCCTGGAAGTACACACTGTTCCCCAATAAAGTCCTGTTCCCCTTCTCCAATAAAATCTTAAAAAAAAAAAAAGCCGTGGTGGACAGTTGCAAGCACACAGGCTGCGAGTCAGACCCCTCAGGTGCAAATCCTGGCTCAAACATCTATAGTTATTTGGGAACCTAGTAACTCTTCTAAGCTTCCGTTTTTTTCCATCTTAAAATGAAATAATAATAGTATCTACCTCTTTGAGTGTTTATGAGGATAAACTCTCATCGAGCTGTTATCCGGCTATAACCAGGGAAATGACACATCAAGTTCCAGGATTCCAGGAATCCTAGCCTTAGGAGACAAGCAGACATTTGCTCACAAAGACAATAATAAAGTTGAAAGTAACATTTACTCCTGCGATCAGCAAGCTTTTCCTGAGCACCAACCTGCTAACTGTCCTTTTCTTCTGCTTCCCACACACCTAGCCCAGACTTCCAATCTCTCTCCACCTTTGTCCCCAACCCCAGGTTCCTGGATCCTGACAAAATATGACTTTGGGCAAAGGACTTCACCTCTCCATGTCTCCATTTCAACATCTGTAAAATGGAAATGGGGGGATTGAATGAGATTAACATCTAGGGAGGGCAGTACACAGTAGGCCTAGATAAATGGCAGTTTGCTGCCTCCTGGAATTGCTTTATTTCCGCCACCCAAAGTTCCCATGATGTCTTCTCCTGGGGTGGGGAGAATGGAAGGGGCATCTTGGGGAGACCCCGTCTCATTCATTCATTCATTCAATAAAGTGAATACTATGTGCTGTGTGAAAAGGAGAAGCCTGTGGGGGATCCTCTTCACTGAACTAAATGACCCTCTAGACAGAGCTGAAATAACTGCAGCCCTAGCCTCCAAGGGGCTTGGGTCTGGGGAGACAGGCTTGAACAGTAAAGGAAACATGGTGCAGGAAGTGACGGAAAAGAGGTGTCCCTTGGGATGCGGGGAGCCCACTGGAGAAGGTGACTTTCTCCTGAGTCTCGAAGGTTGCAAGGGGTTTTTAAAGACTATGAGAACATTCCAGACAGGGGGAACAACATAAAGGTATGATGGATTCAGACAGGGGCCTGCGTGTAACTCAGTGTGAAGGAGAACGTGATGGGGGTGAGGGGCCCAACACGCAGGGCCTTAAATGCTGGGCTAACGTGGAGAGGAATCTAGAGGGTGTCCAAACTGGTGGTGTCCAGAGGCCCTGTGGACAGAACTTTATTTATTGGTCACCTACTATGTGTCGGCCACTGTAGTCGAGCATTTTCTATACTCTCCTGGTGTATTTCTCTGTTAGCAAACGGGAACATCTTTTGTTCTGATTATAAAATTAATGCAGACACATTTTGAAAAAAAAAATCAAGTAATATAAAATGGAGGGGCAAAGATGGGAATGTTAGAGAGTGAGGGGACCAAGGAGGGGTGTGCTAGAGAGTGGGGGGCAGTCAAAGATGACCGTGCTGGAGAGAGGGCGGCATCAAGACTGCAGGGGAGCGGGGGGTCAAGCTCTCGCAGGTAGATTCCTGCCAGATCCTGAAGGGCTTTGGATGCTGGGCTCAAACCCATCACTTTATCAGGCTAAGGCCACGTCACTATCTTCTGCTGACTGCTTGGGGATCTGGAAGCCAATTTGCAAGTACTACAGTGAAAAAAAAATTATGCGTTAATGGAAAGCTTTGCGCTCGTCGTAGTCCTAATTTCCACTGGTTTTTGGTTTTCAGCTCTATAAATCCTAAATGTGCCTTTCATTTCATTTTTCCAGCCTTTGAGGACATCTGTTTGGCATTTGCCTGGTATGATTGGGAAGGTGGAAAGGGGGTGCCAAGTTAAGTTCCTTTTTAACTTCTTTGCATTGAAGTAAAAGACCACAAATGTGCCCCAGAGCACCCGGGCAGCAGCCGCTCTCTCCCAGCTCCCGAGGCCGCCGTTCACCTTCCCATCCTCAGGTGCTTTATGCAGATGGTTCAATTTCAAGTTAACGCACTAAAAACACAATCTACAGGCCAATACAGGGCCACTTCACGTGTTTCCAATTTATGGTTTCTAGCGTGTTGTAATATGGATTTTATATACATGTATAGTCAGGTTTTTCTCTTTTTTCTTTCGATGTGCCTTACTCTGCCTATATATTTCCATTTTAATCTGGCCAAATACTGCTAAGCTGGATCTGTGGGCTTTCAAGAGGGGACAAATGCTTACATAAAGTCTGCATTTGCTACTTGGGACTGTTGGTGTCAAGAGGCCCTGCGGACAGAACTTCATTTGCTGAACATCTACTATGCGTCGTTGGCCCCTGTTTTCACACGTTACCTATGCTCTCTTGGGTGTTTTTCTTTTAGCAAACTGGAATACCTTTTGCTCTGATTATAAAATTACTGGAGACTATATTTTGAAAAAGACCAAGCACTATAAAATGGATTTAGTAGATTGCAAACACTTCCCATGTGCTTGTCCCAGAGGGATAAACACTGTTGACAAGATGCTTGGTTTATACTTCCAGATTATCTATGTAAAGTAGTCAGAAAATACATAAATCAATGCATAGTGTACAGATTTTTCAAAAACCGAGTAATGCCCTTCGCAGTGTTCCACAGTCTGGGGTGTGTGTGTGTGTGTGTGTGTGTGTGTGTGGTTTAATTTAGGTTTCACTCCAAATCACTGAATACAGATTTTCTTCAAGGGATGCAGCACTTTATTGGGGGGCTGGCCCCCTATCAATGGGTGGATATATGTGTTTTCAGTCCTATGCACTGGGTGGTCCCGAACCTCTTCCTCCAAACATCTTTGCCTTTGCTCAAATTACTCACCAGGATCGATTCCACTGAGTGCAATGCCTGCGTCAGAAGATATAAACGTTGATTGGCATCACCAAGTTGATATGCTTGAGCCAATTTCCACGCCACTAACCGTGCAGCCGAGGACCTGGTCCTCAGGCCCTCACCTCATCACCTCATAAACCTTAGCGAACTCGGCAAGGGAAAGTTTCATTTCCCTCATGCCCTGAGGAAACTGAGGCTGCTGCCAGAGGCTAAATTCTTGGAGTTAGAGATTCGGCCCCACCCACGACCCGCCAGCGCCATCTGACTGCAGGGAAAAGTATGCAGGCATTAGAAACAAATGTGCTCTGGGCTGTCCTTGCTCCAGACATGGGGACTCCATAGAAACCCTGCAGAAAAACTTGCTGCCCAAGAAGGGGAGGCCAGGTGGGCACCCACGGGTTGCCAGTACGTGAACAGGAGCAGGGCTCCCCCTCCAGGCAGAGGCAGTGCCACACCAGGGGCATAGCTAGGGGAGTGGATCAAAATCCAGATGCCCAGCGCCCACCCCCTGCAGGAAACCAGCACAATGGCTGCAGGTGTGATGGCCCTGTCGGGCACTTGCACCCCATCTGTCAGATAGAGAGAAGGGTGACCTGCCCTTCGGGCCTCTCATGCGGGTAAATCCCGCATGCCATGGAAGCGGACGTTTCTGGCTGTTTTTCTCCCCAAATAAGTACTCTGGGCCTAGAGCCTGCCCCACCCCTTGCCTGGCTGGCAGTCGCCCCCACACCTCCCCAATGGGGGGGACTGATCATTTCTCCAATTTGCCCCTCGGCCTGTGTGCTCTGCCTGCTCTGCTCTCGCATGAAAGCCCGAGTCCTTTTTATTGAGTTATAAAACCAGGATTGTTTTTGGATTGAGTTGGTAAAAAGGCCTGGAAACTTGGTAATTTGAACTTCTCAGGTTTGGAGACAGATCTTGTTGCTCAGAGAGATAATGAGGGCTGCGTTTGCAAGTATTAAATTATTTTCATTTTTTTAGACGGTGCTGGAGGCGACTGGGCTCTGCCCCCTCGGAGGCCGCAGCACGACGCTGGATGGGGCTGCGGGTGCACCCAGCAGAGGGGACCTGGCAAGGCTGGGGCTGGGTCCTCCAGAGACAATCATCGGACCCCAGCCAGGGAGGGGATGCAAGAGACATCTGTCTCAATCTCCTTTGTAGGATGTGGGGTGCAGAGACTTGTGGAGGGGCCGTGGCTGTGAACCCAAGGAAACCTCCTCCGCTATTCAGTCCCACCTGGGACAGGGGCAGATGACCCCAAGTTTGCTCTTATTCTGCTGCAATCCACTGTGTGACCTTGGGCAAGTCACATACCGACACAAAGCCGCAGTCTCCACATCTGTAAAATGGGAACCCAGAGCACCCCCTCTGTCCTTATAGGATCACACTGGCTGGACATCTCACCCTGCAAAATGACGGCCCACGTTCTCTATGTGTCCAGATCCCTCCAGCCATAATCCCAGTGGTAATGCAGGAGCTAATAACAGCTCAATAAATCCTAATACCAACTCTTATTTCAGGAACACCTCTGAGGGCATCAGCTTTCAGGCTCAGGAACGTAATGCATGTTACCTCTTATACCTGCAGAAATGATCATTCAAAATAACAATGATACCAATAGCTAATGCTTTCCCAGGGCTCACCCTATGTCCAGCACCACCCGTAGGTGGGTGCAATGGCCAGTGGGTGAAGACGTGAAAGGCACACACAACAGTGCCTGGGTCCACCATTATCTTACAGAGTCGAGCAATTTTCCCAAGGCCATGGACTTGAATGACAGAAGAGGGATTCGGCTGCACGGCCCTGCCTCTCAGGTGACGACGAGGGACTCTATCCCCAAACGCTTGGCCTTCTGCGTTGCAAAGCTCATGGAAGAAGTAGGGAGTGGGGCGAGAGGGATCCCGTGCTCTTAATAGTTACCAAAGGGAGGCTGAGATGGGATCCAACCTCCCAAAGAAGCAGGGGGCTCTAGGTCACCCCAACGGCCCCCAGTTCTAATGTTTCCAGGCCTGTCTTCATGTGAGCACTGAGAAGGCAAGCCCTATTTCTCTTACGCAAAGTGCATACTGTGGCTAATCTGAAGTTCCATAAGCACCATCCCTCCCGGCCCCCAGATGCCCGTTGAAAAGCACACACTGTGCCAAAGACCATTTAGCCCTGCAGCCGGCAGATCCTCTTGCCCTGGAAAAGCCAGAGTCGGCCCCGTGACTGCATTCTCTCTTACATCTCTGGCATGACCGGCCCAGAAACTAAACATCATCCACAGGGCCGGACTATTTTCTAGACAGCAGCTCCCTTATAAAATAGGGCGCCTCTCTCGGAGCTGGGCTCTGGATCCCGTCAAAACGACGTGTGTCTTTCCTTTCCTTCCGCGAGAAGGTGAAATACAAGCCTGTAATAACACCGTGCCCCTGTTCTCCTCTGGACAAAAGTCAAAACTCGAATCTGATAAATCTGAAATCAACGTTAATTTTCTAATTGGACTTCATGGAGCTGGACGTGGTGTCACAGCCAGTGGTGTTTCACATCGTATGTTATTGTTGGTGCTGACAGAAGAAATGTATCTTTCAGGAGATTCAAAAAGAAATTAATATTTCCATGATTCCAGGGAACTAAATATCCCCCATTCTGCGTATTACAAAGGGGCTTATGTCCGGCCCCAAAGGCACACCTGAGGGTGACCTTTTACCCTCCACACTTATTCGCAGACCAACCTTCTTCTCATTTTCATTCCAATCTGAAAACCTCCTATTCGCCTTCCAAGACCCAGGTCAGAATGCTCACTTCTGAGAATGCTTCCCTACTCCTCTAATCAATTCGTCGCAGCTTCTCCTTTGGTAACTGAGCGTCTGATGTGGCCCTGCACCTTCCCGGCCCATTTAGAGACCACCTGGCTCCTTTGTCGCTCCAGAAGCAACTCTACGGCAGGAAAAATACCTCTTCTATTCTTCTGAGGGTCCCAGAGCAAGCCCGCAAAATCCAGGAGGTGCCATTTGAATGCTTGTTGACTGAATAAATAATTATTACTTTTGTTATTAGTGAAAAGCAGAGATTCTCAACTGGCTGATTTTGCACACCTACGCTGGCCCCTGGGGGTCACCTGGCAATGTCTAGAGACATTTTGGGTGGTCACAATTTTGGAGAGGAATGCTAATGGCAGCTAGTGGGCAGAGGCAGAGCTATGTACTCTGGCTTTTGTGGGCCCTACACACTTTCACCATCACGAGCCCCTTCTTCTGTAAAAAAAAAAAAAAAAAAAAAAAAAAAAAAAAAAAAAAAAAAATTATATTTTAAAACTAAATTGGTATGAAGAGGAATATAATCCCAGCTGGCTTCATTATTATATGTTCTTTATTATTATATTCTTTTTTATCTAGCACATGCACATTTTGTGCACATCGATTTTAAAGTTAAATTAAAATTAAAACGTTTTTGTAAGCCCATAAAAGACTCACGAGCCTTAGGCACTGTGTCTACTGTGGCTGATGGGTAAGTGGTCCTGGGTAGAGGCCAGGGAGCCTGTTAAACGTCCTACAGTGCATAAAACCCCCCAAAACACAGAATTATTCTGCCCCAAATGTCACTAGCGCCTAGGCTGAGAAACCTCTTATGAAGGAAAAGTCCAGAATATTAAAGCCTGGAAACTGAATGTGGGAGCTCCCACGGCAACTGTAATGCAACACTGGAAGAACATAAACTTTTGGTAATTAGCAAGACTTTGGGGTAGGGAAGAAGTCGATGAACATGGCACACACTTTCATTAGAGCATTCATAAAAAATCCAAATGTGTTTTTTCTTTTTTTCTCCAAATGGTGGATAGAGCACGGAACACATATTTTGTTCATAGTCAGCTATGCAGGCAATGGGCAACACTTCATTATTCAGACAAATTGGGGAAGTCCCATGATGCCTCCTGCCTCGTGGTCAGCTTCTCATTATCATGAAACAGAGCTTGTTGCTCAGCAAAGCCGCTCAGAGGTACTGATGCTGAGCCCTTCACCTGCCTGCTAAGGTGTCCAGGCAAACCTGCCCCCGGATCGGATCAGTTTCCAGGCTGACTCTTCTAAGAGAGGTATCGGGTAACACAGAGTTCTGAGTTGGGGGGGGGGGGGTCTGTGTTAGTCAAGGTTCTCCAGAGAAACAGAACTAACAGGGTGTGTTGGGGAAGGGGGGTAGGAGAGAGAGTTATTGTAAGGAATTTGCTCGTGCAATTATGGAAGCTGATGAGTCCAAAATCTGCAGAGTAGGCTGGTAGGCTGGAGAGCTGGAGAGAGTTGCGTTTGAGTCCATCTGCAAGTAGAATTCCTTCCTACTGGGGGAGGTCAGCCTTCGTTCTATACAGGCCTTCAGCTGATTGGGTGGGGCCCACCCACATTAGGGAGGGTAATCTGCTTTACTCAAAGTCCAAGAATTTATACGCCAATTTCATCCAAAAACAAATACCTTCACAGCAACATCCAAATGTCTGGGAACTGTGGTCCAGCCAAGTTGACACATTACATTAACCGTCACAGGGTCTAAATTGTTTTTATTCTCTGTTGCCCCTCCCTCTCTTTCTCTCTGAATGACCGACGACCGACCACGCTGGAAAGGGAAATACACAAGGTTTCACATCAAAAGGAGGCAGTTCGCATTCATTGAGTGCTTCCTGTGCACCAGGTATTTGCAAGCACGATTTCCTGTGGTTCTCACAGGAGTGAGATACCAACCTCATCTGAAAGTTTTGTCACTTGCCCAGGGTCTCACAGCTGGTCATCAGCAGAGCCAGCACTCAAACCCAGCTCTCTCCTGAACCGAAAGCCGTGCTCTATCGACTCCCTCTTGGGCAACAGCTACCTTGGTGACACCAGGGGAAGGAAGAGGCAACCCAGATGGAGGAAAGAACACTGAACCAGAGTCACGAATGAGTGGGAACCCTGTGCAAATCTGTTGTCGCTCAGTTACTGAGACCTCTGTTCCTGTTTGTCCCCAACACTCTCACACCAGGCTCTCTCTCTGTCTCCTGTACACACACACACCAACACACGCAGAATATTTAGATAATGCATAGGAGGTGCCCAATAGTGCATGCACATTTTTTTGCATATTGAAATAATGGTAGTTATAATAATGACTATATATAACGTATATGTGCTAGTGAAATGGTTCCATGTCAAAGGTAGGGAGGAGGGGCATAGGAAACAAAAGGGTAGGGGTTAGTAACTTAAAATTAATGAAACTTTGGAGTTCAACCCATGTGATACCACAAAGTCCCTAAATAAATGATCAACAGCTTCCTTTTTTCAAAGAACACATTGTTCTCGCCCCTTTGGTGACCCCCCCTAACAGCCTGGTTAAGGGGGAAGGGCAGGAATCCTCTGCCCGTTTGATAGGTGAGAAATCTGTGGCTCAGAGAAGCTGAGTGCCTTGTCCAAGGACACACAGCATTGTGCTCTGAGAATTCGAGCCAGGCCTCCTTCCATTGCTGTCTCCACAGAGAGTAGACAGCCCAGGGAAGGGAGAGTCTGGAGGGTCTTTAAAGCATTCGAGTATCTGCTTTCTCTGTCTCTCAGGTCAAATTGGGATCCAAACTCCTTCCCCACAAAGGGGGAGCCACGAGAATTAGCAACAACCTCTGCAGTGGTCCCCTCCTGGTCCTTGGCACAAAGTGTGTAATAAATAAATAGTGGGTAATGAGTAATTATATAGCACTTGCTATTATCATCCTCATTGTACCTTCCAGGTGCAGCAGTTTGCACGGCAGCACACAAAGTCCAGAGGCCCTCGATGGAGAGGGGGGATAAAAGATGCCGGTACAAGTATGTCTTACCGTCCTTTGTTCTACCCCACTCTTCCAAATGTCTCCCAGGCCAGAGATTTCCATGGCGGCTACACAGCGATTCCCTATTTTTCACCTCGAATGTTCCTATTTACGGTCTGCAAATGTTGGCTGGGATGTGCGGTGAGGACTTTTTTTCATTTGCACCCAGAAGGCCTATAGCCATTACATCATTCTGAATTTCCCGGGCTTGTTCATGACGCTACACCCACCCTCCCTGGGCAGACACCCGCTTTATTTTCTGCATGACATGGGAGGCCAGGAAAATTCAGCACAATAGCCGTGATGTTGGAAGGAGCTACAGAAGGAAGACCCAAAATCAGGATCAGACCTTCAGCTGGGATGGAGAAAGGCAAGCTGCTAAATGATATGTGGGCTGGGGAACCTGGCCATTCCCCAGCAGCATAAGGGCAGAGGGCTTTATTTTCTTTGAAAATATATATTTTTCACTTTGGGGAAAGGCGTTGGTTGAGTTCATCACACCCCTCGTTTCATGGCTCATTCTCACTCTTCATTTACTTCCTTCTTCCCTTTTATTCTCAGTCCCTACCCATCCCCCTCTCCCATGGACAATCATTCTAATGCCTGTGACTTGAGTGCATCATATCTGTGTGAAAGTATTGAATTTACATAAGCAGTAGTGGGTCACGGATCTCCTGCTTCTTACTCTTTTTACTCAGCACTATGTTTTTAAAGATCTATCATTACACGGCTAACTCCTGCGGAGTAAGTATTCCGCAGTGTCTGTCCACCACATTTTATGTACCCATTCCGCCAGGACAAGCACCTAGGGCTACCTCTGAATGCCCTGCCTTCAATGCCCAACTTGCAACCCTATGATGAACAGCCTGTGTATGTCACCTTATGGAGATGTGTGAGAATTTCTTTGAGAAATAATATCCCAGGTAGAATTCTGGGTTACGGGGTGTGCGTATACACCCCATAACCAGGCGACTCTCTAGGATGGCTGCATCCCTCTAAACGTTCCCACCAGCCATGCACAAGTTTTTTTCTATATCCCAGCATCCCCGCCAACGTTTTGCATTATCCTGCCTTCTTTTGTTTTGCCAGTCCAATAGGGATAAGTGATATCTCATTGCTGTTTTAATTTGCATTTCTCTGTTTGCTGCTGAGTTGGAGACATCTCTTCATTCGCTTGGTAGCCTTTTGGGGCTTCCTCCTCCATGAACTGCCTCTTCATCTCTCTTACCCAGTTTTCCCTTGCAGTTCCTATTTCTCCTTGTTTTGCAGGGATTCCTTGGGATAGTTTCAATATTGGGCCCTTGTCCATTTCGAACATTGCAAACACCTTCGCTCGGTTTTTTATCTGTCTGTGAACTTGCTCCAATGTGTCCTTCACTGAACAGAAATCTCGAATTATAGTATAATCAAGTCCATCCTTTTTTTTCTTATGGCTTGTACTTTTGAGACACACACACACACACACACACAGTAGTTTCCCACAAAAAAATTATTTCCTATATTATCTCCTATATTATCTTCTATTGATAGTCAAGTCTTACTTTCAAGTTTAAGTCTCACTAGTTAGGGAACCTACGGCTCTATTTGCCTCCATTCAATGGCTCAGTTTTTCCAACCCCAGTGACTATCCATTCTTTCCCCCACTGATTTGTGGGAGCACCTTCATTGTATCTTGAGTTTCCATATGCACACACGGCTCAGTCTCTGAGCTCTCTATTCTGTTCCATTGGTCCAATGGAATGTTCCTTTTCCATAGTGTTTCTATTACATGCCCAGGGACAGGAGGCTCACTACTGAAGAAGATAGCTAACAGTAATGAAAGAAACACAGGCATTAGAGCCAAGCACTTTTGTACACTGGCCCACCCTGTATGCCGACTTATCACCCATGAACCTCTGTTTCCTCACCTGTAAAGTGGACAAAATATTTAGCTGTCATGACCGCATGAGATACATCCCCACACAGGGCCTAATGCAGCAAGTGGTCCATAAATGTGAACTTTTGCAGTTAGTCTTATTGCATCCAAACATGTGTCCTAGTAACTTCAAAATTGCACTTTGATAATGTAACTTCTTCTATCTGAAAGCTCCTAAAAGTTGATAGGAAATGGACATTCCCTCCCTCTGCGTCTCAGCTTCCACATCCGTACAATAGATGGTGCCACTAGATCAAAGCTTACAAACTGCTTGCCCTCAGCCAGTTTGTGACATGTTTGATGTTGTTCCTGCGTTTTTTCCCCTCTTAGAATCCAAATCTATTCTCATTTATAAAAGGGCAGATTTCACCTAAAAATCTGGAGTTCTGGCATCCCTTGAAAAATCAAAGGTTTAGCAATACTGGGTCTATTTCACTCATGGCAACAGTCTGGGGTAACTGAGCCATGCGACCCCCACATGGGACATGAACTCTCAGTCCACCACAGCCCCACCCCTCCCCATTGTCCTGCTTCCCTCATTGTCGCACATCTGACTTCACAGTTCTTAAGATATAAAGGTTCCCTGGCTCCTTGCACCTCTCCTAGTCTGTGAATCCTGGAAACCAGGAGTTGCTACTCAAAGCAGAAACGTCCTTGATAAACTACCAGAGGAGACTCTAACTACTGATGATTTGTTATGGTCTTTACTTAAAACAGAAGCGCCTAGACTCTAAAGGAGACAATAGCCAGCTTACTAAAGTTAGTGGAAATGCTACTTTGATTTGCAAACCCCAGGAAGACAGTGGCCAGGTCCAGGGCTGAAGAGGACGGGAGCTGGGAGGCCCTCATAGGGACCTGGTGGGCTAGGGGTGCCCCCAGGACACAACCACGTCACATAGTGGTACCAATCTATCTTTGCTGGGGATCTCCTGACATATTTCACTAGGCATCTGAAGCAGACCTTCAGAAAGTAGGTAGTCTGGAGAGGTAAGGCAGGGGAGCCATGTAGACACAAAAACTAAAAAAAAAAAAAGAAACAATCACACTATGGCCCATTCTGGAGATGAAGTTGGCCCTTCCCAGTTAATTTCTGCAGGACTTCTGCGTGTGCCAACAAAATTCTTTCACCAAGTGTCTCTCAGTATAAACCATGCAGCAGAATGAAGAACCCACAATTTAGACAGAACTGGCATTTAACTGCTTGTGCAACCTCGGACAAGTCACCCTATGTCATTGAGCCTCAGTTTCCTCATCAGAAAAATGGGAATAACCAGAATACCTACTTCCCATAGTAGCTGCGCTTCAGTTAATGGGCTTCTATTGCAACCCCCTTCATTCTATGGATGATAACAACGAAGCGTGGGCAGGAAAACTGACTTACAACACGTCTGTGCTTTTGAAAGTCCACATGGCTGGCTAAGATGTAAACCAATTAATCAAATCCAAGGGAAAACTTATTAAAAAGAGATCTCCAATACAAACAAGAGGGTACCATTCAACAAGGAAAAAAGATAAACACAATAATACTCAGTGCTGGCCTCGTTGTAGTATGATGGAGACACATACATTGCTGTGATGGGTCTGTCTTGTCACCACAGATGAGAAACCACGTCACACAGTGGGCTCTCATTATATGTTTGCTGGACTGTTGACCTTAAAGTAATTTGGCAATTGTCTGGAGGGCTGTTAAAAATGTTCATTGGGGAGGCCAGATGGCTCAGTTGGTTAGAGCGGGAGCTCTCAACAGCAAGGTTGCAGGTTCAAGTCCCGCATGGGATGGTGGGCTGCACCCTTTGCAACTAAAGATTGAAAACGGCGACTGGACTTGGAGCTGAGCTGCGCCCTCCCCAACCGGATTGAAGGACAATGACTTGGAGCTGATGGGCCCTGGAGAAACACACTGTTCCCCAATACAATTAAAAAAACAAATGTTCATTATCTTTGTTTACTTTGGCTTCTTTGGGAATTTTCCAAGGACTCAATCTTATAGAAAAAAGAATGTATGTGAACTCACTATGTGCGTCTGGAAATGCTTTACAATGTTTTCTAGAATGATGCGGAGTCATGGGTTGAAGAGTGAGGGCCGGGGTCGGGCTGCAGCTGCGGCCCACGGGAGCGTTCCATGTGGCGGTGAGGAGCTGAAGGGAATCCACAGCCTGCCAATGGGGACACGTACGGAAACGAGGGACCTTCACTCAGTGGGTTTTGAGAGCGACTGGGTAGCAGAAGAGAAAATATTTACATAATAATGTTAAGTCCAAAAAACAAAATAAAAAAAATATTACGGAGGCGTTGATGAAACAGAAGGAGAATGAAAATGGCTGTCAGAATAGTAAGATGAGGGCAGACTTTAAAGTTTCCTTTCTGTGATTTCTATAATACATACACCTTGAGATGAAACACTGCGTTCTGCAAACCCCTGAAACTCAGACTGGGGTCTCACCAAGGACTTGCTGATCTTTTTATACTCAAAGCCACCCACGAAGCACGCACTGTGTGCTGGGTACGCACAAAGCAAGGCACACGCTGCCATGTCAACAGGGAGCTCCAGTCCCCATTGACGAGGCCTCAAAGGGGACTGACTCAGTGTCACAGTGCCTAGAGATGGAAAACAAAGCGCAAGGAATTTGCCCAAGGTCCCACGCCTGAGAAGGGAAAAGTGGGGGTTGAAGCCCCGTATGACCTGTGGACAAATTCTGGTCTCTTTCCAGCACCCAGGGTCCCCCAAAGAGATGGGCCATGGAAGAGGGCGTTAAACAGCCTTGAATGACAGTGCCCAAGGTGCTCCTGCTCAAGGCTTTACAGTATTTGCAATGACCTCTGGAAGAAAGATGCTCCTTTAGAACAGCGAGAAAGCAGTCCTGGGGCTGAGAACCCCCCCCAGAAAAAAAGAAGGAGCTGGAACTGAACACCTCCGCGGTGCTTTCAGTTGTCACATCACCTTTATGGTCATTTCCTCTATGATCATGTTCATCTCTGCGTGGCAGGCAACACTTGTGTCCCTTTGACTGTAGTGATGGAAAAAGGTTCCTTTGCATTTCCTCTTCCTCCATCATGCATTTCGGAATGTGCCTCTTTAAACATCTATTTCTGGATTTTGGGCTTCTGAGACTTTAGGTTTAACCACACCTCTATCACAGTGTTTTCTATTATAGAACTCCTGAAAATCCTGCCATCATGGGGCAAGTAGGGTCCACACATTCAATCACAAAAAAATGTGTTGCATTATTATGAAGTAAATGAAAACAGATCAGCTGATTGGGCCTAGGCTGTTTCATTTGTAAACAAATGCATTTAAGTTTTAAAACATGAAAAAATTTTTAAAAATATCAAGTCAACCATCATACAGGTGTCAGTCTGATGTGCGATGTATACAGCTAGCTGGTTGACATTTTGGCCACGTCGTCTTAGCTCAGGCCTCTGAGCTTTTCAGACAAATTGTTCCTCACTGGCCTGGATTCAGGGTGCTATTTGGGGTTTCTTCTGAGCCACCAGCTTCTCTGAGGACTGGAATTCGTGTGCTCTACTGGAGCTGCTTGACTTGGAGCCTTTCGCCTAGACTAATCTGTCCCACTTTAAATTACAGCACTGCAGAAACTCAATGACAAAAGGGAGAGCTGGCCAGTGACAGGAAAATACCATTGGAAGTCAGAAAAGCAGCCAAACCCTTGGTAAGCGGATTAACTCACTTAGCCGCTGGAAGGTGAGCCTTTCTGGAGATGGCATCCAAGTCAGGAGGTGGGCCAGCCGGCTGTCAGGTGGGCTCCTTAATGCAAATGGAATGTGGGTTTGGAGCTGTGATGCAAATCCAGAGGGGCCAGGGATGGAATGCTCAGCTGTCACTGTTTCAGCCTGCGAATGCCAAGGTGAGGCAAATTTGAAATTAACAAGGAAGGGGAAAAGCAGCAAGAATAGAAGCAGGTATCTGGAGGGGATCTTCCTTGGGCTCCCTTCCCCTTGCATTCCAAACCTATTATCTTTAGTGTGTGTAAAGGAACACTTTCTTCAGAAGGAGTCCCATGACACTCCGAAGAAAAATTAGAAGCAGTGTGCTGGGCTGATAGAAAATAGACAAAATCCATTAACATCATGGAAACTGCACAGTAAATCTCCAAATCAAATACTAGAGTTGGAATCCTGACTTGATAGATCACTACCCTTCCCGTAATATGCGTGTGCTCAGTGTGTGTATTATTTTTTAAAGAAATAGTTTGGCTACTACCCTTCAAGTATCCAAGGATACCTGAAAAAGATAGTCTAAGTAGACTACCCCTCCATTCCTCCGATTGCCTAAGTTCTCAGTCTGTATGAGGTTAAAGCATGAAAAAGCTGTTTCCTAGACCACAAGAACTTAACTTCTTACAGAAATTCCTTTACTAAATTGCACTGAAGTAATAACATCCTTTGCTTTTATATTGGAATGTCACGGCATCTTTAGAAAATCCTATGCTGCTTAATATTTTCATGAGTAAGAATCCTCATGAGAAAATATTATTTGCAACATTTGAAACAAGGATTACTTTATCTCACTTAGAAGGTTGGTATGTTTCCCTTAATCGGACGAGTGAAGTGTTACATAATTCATCCTATTTCTATTTTTGCTTTGGCTACCAGGAAGCTCAAAGTTAAATTACCTGTTTAAAGACCAGGTATATATTGGCCTAAATTTTGAGTATGATCATTTTTCTACTTACTTCAATATTTTTTTAACAATCCTCAATAACAATTTTCATAGTCCTATTATATCTGAGTCTGGTATGTATCATATCTGTTATTTATCAAATATATTATATATGCTGTATATTATATCAGATCTCTTTGCTGGCAACTGACAGATATCCAACTTAAGCAATAAATAGAGGAGGGGAATCTTATTGGTTCATATATCTGAAAAGTTGAAAAGTTCAGGGTAGATCCAATCATAAAACCTAGAGACAAGTCGAATAGACCAGAAGCCAGCCTTAAAGAGCTCCCAATGACCAAAGCTAGAACAACAAAATGTATAACATAGTATTGAATTATAACCCAAAGTATAAAATAAAAAGACATGACTCCATACTTATATAGATGAATAAATAAATAGGGACAAGAAACAAATCTTTCTTACAAAAGCATTTCAAATTATATATGTAGATATTCCCTTTCCAGGAGGTGGACCTTAATTCCTCCTAGTTCCCCACCTTGAGGATGGGCTAGAGTTAGTGACTTGCTTCTGAAGAGCAGAGTATGAAAAGGGGAAAACAGTACCTGTACAGTGGAGAACCCTGGCAAACAGCACCTTACCCACATGACGAAGGTCGATGTCACCAACGCTGAGTCACGCTGATTGATGTCATGAGCCCTGACATGTGATGAGAAGGGCACTTCATTTCCACGGTACTGTATTCTTTCCAAAACTCTGTAACCCCAGTCTAATCATGAGAAAAACATCAGACAAACCCAAGCTGAGGAATATTCTACAGGATACCTGGCCAGGACTCCTCAGAACTGTCAAGGTCAGGAAAACAAGGACAGTCTGAGAAACTGTCACAGACCAAAGGAGACTAAGAGGGCATAATGACTAAGTGTGATGTGGTACCTGGATTGGAAAGAGGACATTAATGGAAAAACTGGTGAAATTCAAATAAAGTCTGGAGTTTAGTTAAGAGCAATGTGCCAAGGTTGGTTTACTTGTGACAAATGTACCACATTAAGCTATCGTGTACGATGTCAACAACGGGGGGAAGCTGGGTGAGGGACGTATGGCACTCCCTGTACTATTGTCTCTGTCTGTTCCAGCTGCTGTTACAGAATGCCACAGACTGGATGGCTTATAAACAACAGACATGTATTTCTCACAGGTCTGGAAGCTGGAAGTCTGAGATCAGAATGCCAGCTTGATCAGTTCTTGTGAGGGTATCTTCCTGGTTTGCAGAGAGCCGTTTTCTCATTGTGTCCTCACAAGGCAGAGAGAAGAAGAGGGATCCTGTGTGTCCTTCTTCTATCAGGACACAAGTCCCATTCACAAGGTCTTTGTCTTTGCGACCTAATCACCTCCCAAAGGCCTAACACCATCACAGTGGGGGTTAGGATTTCAACTTACAAATTATGGAGGAACATAAACAGTCCGTAGCTATCTTTGTACCTTCTCTGTAAATTTAAAATTATTCTACAAAGCAGTTTAAAAATCTTGGGGGATCACTTCATAAGTTATATAAATGTCTAACCATTATGCTGTACACTGCAACTAATTTAGTATTGAATGTCAACCATAATTGAAAAATTAAAAACAATTAAAAAAAAAAAAAAAGGGACAAACTGAAAATAAATAATAAAATGGGAGGGGATGGCCGGATGGCTCTGTTGGTTAGAGCGCGGGCTCTTAACAACAGGTTGCCAGTTTAATTCCCACATGGGAGAGTGGGCTTCGTCCCACTGCAACCAAGATTGAAAACTGTGACTGGACGTGGAGCTGAGCTGTGTCCTCCATAACTAGGTTGAAGGACAATGACTTGGAGCTGATGGGCCCTGGAAAAACACACTGTTCCCCAATATGCCTCAATAAAAATAAAAAAATAAAAATTAATAATAATAATAATAATAATAATAATAATAATAATAAAATGGTAGGCCTAAATCCAATTATGTCAATAATCACATTAAATCTTAACAGCCTAAACACTCCAATTAAAAGGTAGAATGATCAGAATGCATAAAAGAGACCCAACTATATGTTGTCTAAAACTGATGTACTTTAATTATAAAGACAGATAGATTGAAAATAAGTGGATGGAAAATAATTTACCATACAAAATAAAGCCCTAAAGGATGGAGTGACAATATTAATATCAGGCAAAACACACATCGCAGAGGGTATTAGTAGAGATAAATTACATATAAACACACATGTGTAATCTTGAATAACCGCCTACATGAGGTCACCTTCCTCAAAAGGTGTTAGGTCTGTGTTTGTCCTAGTCTTGTATTTCCCTTTTACGCTTTTATGTGGCTTCCCATCCACTTCCTCTCCACTCCCCCCCGCACGTAAGCAATGCTAACACCCTACTATTTACCTTTTCCACATTTTCCCCGTGCTTGTAAAATTATTTCTAAGCATATAATAAGTACACACATACATGTATATATACATATATAAAAGTGCTGTCAATATTTTGGGAAAACATGGGTTCGTACCACCCTACCATGCACACTTTACTTCAGCTTGTCTTCTCTTTCAATACCTCATGCAGATCACTTCAGATCCCCAGATACTGAGTAATGTATTATTCTCCATGAATTAGTATTAAGAATTATCCGTCACTATAATGGTAATGAATTATTACAAATTATCCACAACTTAGTCAGCATTGAAGACACAGCCTTGTTATTTGTAAGTATTCCCAGGTGTGGGATTCTGGGCCACAGGGGCTGTGTTTGTGATTTTAATACATTTTGCCAGATTAGTTTCCGAAAAGGTCGTGACGAATGCGATCAACATGCACCAACAACGGAGGCATGTTTACCTTCTCCCCGGCACAGGAATCAGATGCTACCTGTTCAGCCTGAACTTCTGCACTGGCCCTCGTGGTTGGTGTAGGGACAGAACGCCGTTCTCCACTGGAGCTCACACACATTGTCATGGGGCTCCAGGCCCAGGCCCACGGCTCCTCCAGCTCCTGCCCTGTCTCTTCCTTCTGGTTCCCAAATCCTAGGTCAGGCTGTGCATGAATCTGTTCATGTCCACCTGCGCCAGGGGCTTCTGTGAGGACACACCTAGCTCTTCTGCAGTTCACCTACAGCATCAAGGGTTGGAGGAAATGAAAGACCAACGTGGGCTCTCGTGAGACGCAGTCTCCTGGTGGGTTCCAGCTTAGCCTTCCAGGTTCCAACTTGACCTTGCAGTCCCCCACAGTACATTCGTCTTCTCTTCCATCCTCCAGCCCTGCTGTCCTCTGACCCACAGCCGACTTGGGGACAACACACTGTCATAGACTGTTTAACTGGTTCCCATTCACGTGTGAGGTCTATGGTAAAACCATGACTAATACATCACCGTCGCTCTCAACACAGCTCTACCGTAAAGCAGAACTTGGAGCCTTGGTTGTATATGCTAATACCAGCTGTTACTACCACCGGCCATCATTTAATCTACAGATTGGAATTCACCAATGCCATTGTGCAGCAAGCCCATTCAGCAAACATATACTGAGCACCTACTATGTGCTTTCTGCGAGGTCTGTCCTCCCCCTAGTAATCCTCCTCTCTTATAAAGACAAAGAAAAGGGAAAATCTTGAGATAAGGATTTTTAAAAAGTTTATGCTTGTAGTTTTAGCAATTTCATATTAGATTCACAGTCCAATTATTTTTAAGGAAAATAGACCTTTCATTGGGTGACTAATAAGATGACCCAGCGACCTGCCAGCTGCCATACATAACTCTTTTTGTGTGTGTGATTTCCTAACAGGCTAAGATCTAACTAATTGCCTGATGCTGACTTTCTTTAGAAAAAGAAAAATAAGACTATGACACACTAACATGAATCAATATCTTCAGAATTTCAACAATAGTTTAATTTACACCTAATGCTTGGACATGCAAATGTTTGAGACACATTCTTGTTACCTATTTTTAATACAAAATAAATAAGACAGCAAACCCCTGTTCATCCCATGGAGGTCTCAAAGCATCTCTGTAAATTTTTGATGCTCCCTCCATCAAACAGCGGGGTCTAATTGCCCTCCACTTGAAAATGGGCTGGACTTCGTTACTCTCCTGGAAGTGACTGTGCTTGATTTCTGAGGCTCAGTCCTAAAGGGCAGCCCAGGCTCTGCGTGGCTCTCTCTTTTTGCGGACATGCACTTTTGAAGCTCTGAGCCACCATATGGACTTCAGCTACACTGAAGGCATCATGCTGGAGAAATTGCGAAAAGAGTCCACACAAAGGCTGACTTGCCCACGGAGCCCCAGCTGACCAGAAAGATATGTGAGCCTTCCCAGTCAGACACATGAGCAAGTAAGCACCTTCAGATGGTCCCAGCCCTAGCCTCCATCCCATCATACCCATATATGCGACACTGCATGAAAACCACCCAACCGAGCCTAGTCGACTGCAAGAGCCATGAGAGACAATAACATGTTATTTTAAACCACTAAATGTTGGAGTGGTTTGTTATGCAGCAATAAATAAGTGGAACATGCTGGGGAGAGAAATAAATAGCATAGTCACACTGTTCCCGGGACTCACAGTCTACAGGGAGACAGAGTCACAAACAGTTTCAACACAGAGACACACAGACACATACATAGAAACAGCCAGGCTTAAAGGTCACCCAAGAGATGTGAATTTAAACCTTAGCACTCTCTGGAATGTACTCAAGGTTCAGAGGAAGCACAGAGACAAGACTAGTCTGACTTCCCGATTTGAAGCATGAGACATCTCACATCTTGTATCTAAAAGCAACAATGAAAACAGCTTTTATTTAAACAACAGCCCTGTGTGCAAAAATATTAGGCGACCCAACTACTCCTGAAGCACACCACATCCAGTTGGCTCCCGTGTTACATTTGTGCGATGCCCAGCACAAATGAGCTGACGACTACCAGCATAGAATGGAACTTAAAGACTGCCTCTCCTTACCATTCAACATATGTGCCGCTGTACGTTCTGAAAATTTTAGCATGGATTTCACAGACACCCTTCCAGATACTGCAAACTTCTCTAATTGGAAGCTCAGAAGGCAAATATTCCTATTGCACACATTGGTCTAAGGGAAGGAGGTAGAATGAACGTGATGGAGGACCTGCTCTGTAATGAATAATTTGCATCATCTCACTTGATCACAGGTCAGTCCTGCCAGGTAGAGTCTGTGACAGTCACCATACAGAGATAGGAATCAAGTCTCAGAGAGAATGCGGTTTACCCACGGTCAGCAAAAGGCAGGGCTGGGATGTACAATCAAATGCTCCTACCCCAAACCTCTTTCTGTTCTGGGTTGAATTGTATCCCCCAAAATGACATATTGAAGTCCTAACCCCCAGGATCGCAGAATGTGACCTGATTTGGAAAGAGGATCATTGTAGATGTAATTAGTGAAGATGAGGTCATACCAGAAGAAGATAGGTCCCTAATCCAATATGACTCCCTAATCCAATACTTCTCCTTTTATAAGAAAAGGAGAAGACACAGAAAGAGTCACACACAGAAGAAAAAGCCTTGTGATGACGGAGGCAGAGACTGGGGCGATAAGCCCAGGAACACCCAGGACAGCCAACCACCACCACAAGCTGGAAGAGGCAAGGAGGAACCCTCCCCTCAAGCCTTCAGAGGGAGCAGGGCCCTGCCAACACCTTGATTTTGGACTTCCGGCCTCCGGAACTATGAGAGAATAAATTGCTATTCTTTTAAGCCACCCAGCTTGTGGCACTTTGTTACAGTCGCCCCAGGAAGCTAACACATACCATGGTCCCCTGGAGTTGTGAGCTGCAAAGGGCGCTCACACAGCCCTGATTCTGATGATTTATCTGGACCTTGACAGTTGGAGGTAGAGCAGTGGGTTCCACAAGAATCTGTGAAGGATTCAGTCTGTGTTCACATCAGGCCAAGCGTACACTGATCCCATTTGGCCGGACTGAAATGGTCCGGGATGGCCTGGGTGTCTGCGTGTCAGGAAACTTGTTTTACAGAAGGAGCTGGGAATTTTTGGTTCCAGTGTGTACTATATCACAGAAGTTCTTGTTTATCCAAAGGATTTTCCATGTAAATAAAGACATTTGCAAATTGATTTAGATTAATCAGGTGTGACTGCTGGATAAACAGAGGGAAAAACGCTGTCACTGAGATCCGGGAGCTGGAACAACCAGAACCCTGTGCACAGGCAGGCCTGCGACATTGGCAGTGGCAGTAGCAGGACTTCTGTGGTCCAGGAGAGAAGATGAAAAACAGAAAGGGAAAGAAACCCGAAAACATGAAAAACATCTTGGGGTGTAATCCCAAAAGAGGCAGCCAGGCTTAAAGGTCACCCAAGAGATGTGAGTTTAAAGTATGGGTCCCCCCCAACCTAAATCTTACAGATTCATGCCTTCTGGCCTTCTCCCACTCCTTCCCCCCGACCCCCCCAAACACATGCATAGAAACAGACACACACAGACAGAAACATACACGGAGACACATAGATACACAGACACACACATACATTCACCCTTGGGCACAGGGATAACTGCACATTTAAAGTATTTTTTAGAGAATAGAATTCATGTATTTGGCATCCAGTTAAATAAAATATTCAGTGAATATTTAATGAATAATAATTATCAACTGACATAAGCAGAGCACTCAACACCGTGCTCAGATCAGCCAGTCTCCAGCCAACTCACGGACTTGAGAGCAATAATAAATAGATGTGCTTGCAGCCACTGAGCTTGGGGATGGTATTTTACACAGCAAGCGCTAACTGACAAACAATACGTTCCTCCTGGTGAGACTCAATATCGTAGAGATGCACCTTCTCTACAAATAAAGGGTGCGTGTGGCTCCAACCAAAATACCAACAGGTATTTATTTCTCTGGGACTTTTAAAATAAATTGTAAAACAAAATTAGCCACTAAAAATTTGGGAAAGAAACTAATGGAGGAGGATAAGGATAAGATTTTACCCCATCAGATATTTAGAGGTACCATAAAATTAGGATAGTTACATAACATAGCAACAGATAAATGAACCAATAGAACACAATCAAGGGGGCAGAAAAAATGATAGATAGATGATAGGTAGATACATAGATAGATAGATAGATAGATAGATAGATAGATAGATAGATACAGGATGCTACAGACAACTGTAGATAATGTTACGTTACAAATCGATGCTCAGGGAGTGGTAGGTTGTATAGTAAATAGCGTTGGAATAACTGGTTATCACTTTGAAAAACATAAACTTAAACTCTTACATCACCCTAGATACTAAAATAAATTCCAGATGGATTAAAGCCCTAAATGTAATAAATCAAACTATAAAAGTACTAGAAAAAAGTACAGACGACTATTATCATAATCTTGGGATAAAGCAGGCCCTTCTAAGCAAGACATAATCCAGAAGCCATTAAGAAATAGACTCACAAATTTTACTCCACAAACATTAAATTCTCTATACAGCAAAAGACCACAGACAACGTTGAAATACAAATGACAGTTTGAGGGAAAAGTATTTGCAATACATATAAGGGACGAAGGACTAGTTGCCCCGACTTGCTCAAAGCTCTGACAATAAGAAAACCATCACTGCCCCATGGAAAATAGGGACAGGTATGAACGGACAATGTATGCAAAAGGGAGAAATGCCAACAAGCAGTTAAAAAAAAAAAGGCAAAAAGCCCAGCCTTTGTATTGTGCCCCTCAGCCCGGCACAAATTCATGACTGACACCTGCAGCGTGGAGAAGTAAGACTGGCTAGAACTTCTGCAAGTTTCTGTCCTTCCAGACCTCCCCTGGTGGGGACGAATAGGATCCCTGCACAGTGGTCTCCGGGCATTAACTATGTCAGTTAAACATCGGGAATGGCTTCCTAAACAGCAATAAAGAAATGGGCCAATAAATTAAGGTACATCGGTACCCATGGCGGACATGGACGGGGAGAGAGAAGTTCATGAGTTGTTCATGATGGATTGTTTAATGAAACACACGGGGAAAGTATTGAAGAGGAAGAGAGGATTTTCACCCCTTACTATATCCACTTCTGAATAGTTTAAATTTTTACAGAGGCATGTATGACTTATGTACTCCTAAAAGAAAGAAAGAAAATAATAAACGTGGAAGTGAATGAATGCTTGGGTTTTGCCTCTGAGATAGAGTTGGATATAGACACAGGGACAGGTGCAGGTATAGATATGGCATAGCAGCAGATGTAGATTTTAACCCCCTCACCACTTTCTGTTTTAAGAATTCACTGTCTTTGAAACCTAGGAGCCCTCCCTAAGGGAGCCGCAGAGCTGTGCATGTCCCAAGCCATGAATGGAGCTGTCACCAATTAAAGGCACAATCAACCTCATCTGCCTGATCCGGTGACACCTTTGTCTCAGTGAGGACACCGGGAACTTCTCTCCAAGCGGAAGAAAAGTCAGGGATCCATCCCTGTCAAGGAGCACAGTCCCACTAAAGCCCCACTAATCCAGCCCTGCGGCCGCATCCTGGGATTCTGTCCTGCATCCAGTCTACCAACCAGGGCCTCTCTTCCCCTCCTGCTCCCCAGCCTCTTTAAACTCCACTTGGACACTCTTTGTGCGGCCCCCTTGGAAAAGGCTTTAGGGCATGAATCATTAAAACCTTTATTAATTCTGAAGTCTTTCCTGACTCTACCTCTTTGTCTTCCTTCCCAGGTAGAATAACAATGCCGACAGTGACAGAACAGGTAGCACTGAGGCAGGGCCAGGCTCTGCGCCCTCCCTGGTGCTCCCCTGGGCCTCGCACCAACCAGCTCTCGTCATTGTCACTGCCTCCAGGGAATTCATTTGTCAGCATCTGTCTCCTACCCTGGCTGGGGCCCTGCCCTTCTTGTCTTTGTAGCCCAGCTGCTAGCAAAGGACAAAGGTGTTGGAGAACGGAAGGGGAAAAAAGGAAATGAAGGACTAAAGTAAGGGAAAGGAGGAAAAGGAGGAAAATTCAAACAGGACAAAGAAAGGGAGGGTACATTGTCGGGTCCTGAGAGCGAGGTGATGGGGGCAGAGACAGGCGGCCCTGGAGGTCAAGAAAGGAAGTGATCACGTTTCGTAATGGACCTTCGTCCTAGTGTTAGCTAAAAGCAGTTCTGTTCCCACGGGGACTCCGTGTTCACACGGCCCCCAGGGTAGAGTCCTATGTGGACCTGGACACAGGCTCCACCGTGTGCTGCCTCAGTGTCTCCCAGCCTGGAATCTTCCATCCTGCAAGTCTGCCCCCTGCCCTCATAGCCGGCACCCACTCGCCTCGCTCACAGCGCCATCCTGAACCACTCGCCCCAGTGCACACCGTGCCCAATTCCCAATTGTTCTGGGCAGCTTGGCCCTGGACTGAAGGCCTAGGTCCCCACCCCAGCCTCACCTTACCCTCTTGACCTGAGGCTTAGGATCCCTTCTCGGGAAGGAGAAGCGATGTGCTCAGCCTCTTCTCCCAGCACACCAGGCGTCCTGGGACACCTCTGCCCTGGACTCTGTGCTCCGCTGGTCCTCACCTCACAGATGCGGCCAGTTATAGTGAGACCCTGGACGTGTCCCACGCCTCTTCGTCCCTGAGCCTTCCTCCGGAACATTCCTCGCTCTACCTCACAAGCGTTCACTGGGAAAATGACCCACTCGTACTTGCCGTCACTCCAGGGTGGGTGTCTTTTTTTCAAGCACGCAGACCAGTTTCACATAGCTTGCATTGCGCCTCCCAGATGCTCCATCATGGGTCTATAAAAAGAATACTTAGATGCAGGCAAAAATATGGACTGTTATCAACGTCATATTCTGCCATTTCACATCCAATTCATTTGAAGAGTTCACTCATCTCTCCTTCTCTGACGGAAAAGGGAAAATGAAGAGTTGCTTTCATGCTTCCAAGCTTGCCGTAATTTGCGCCAGAGAGAACAAAGGGGCATGAGTTATTAGCTCTGTTTTATACCGGAGGCAACCATGTCTCTGAGAGAGTAAACGGCTCGCCCGTGTCACCAGGCTCTAGGGGCCTTGGGAAGCAGAGCCAAGCTGCCTGGCTCTCCATCCGCAGACGACAGCTATTCCCACCACCCCATCCTGCTAAAGCACTTTTACTGCCGTCTGTCGGCAGTCACATAATTTGGACCAAATGCAGACCAACCCCGCAGGACAGTAAAAATAGAGACAGCCTCAACGACGCAATTGAATGGGATCGAGATTATTGAAAATTGCTCATTTCCAGTGAGGATCCGAACAAAAACAAGAGCAAACCAGAGAGTATGCTATCATTCTGGAGGCTTCTGGGGACGAGTGTGTGCAAGAGGCCACTGCACGCTCAGTCCCCTTCACCTTTGCTCTGAAAACAAGCCGCTCTTCCTACAAGGCAAATGCGTCCAGATTTCCAGGGGCAATGACGCGAGCACCCCATGCACTGGAAAGAATGAGCAGCCTTGAGGTCAAACACCCTTCACTGCAAAGAGACACACCCACCTTTCGTGGCTGGCTAGCTGGCGGTCACCTCCAGCCCGTGAAGATGCTGGTCTGTATCCAAATGACCCCTCTACTTGGAAGCCCTCGGCTCCGCTCTGCCTGGAAACCGTTGCTATGTGTGGGGAAGGTTTTTCCCCCAAGTGCTGAACGTAATCGCAGGCAGTGAGAAGGCTGCATGTGCCAGTGACATCCCCACGGGGCTGGCTTTTGGATTATTAAAAAGAACACAACAGTTTATCTGGCCAGGCTTGTAACCTTCCAAAGAGAGACAGAAGTTGATGAATGGGAAAGAGCAGTGCAGTTTGGGAACAAAAGGACGGAGGCAGCCCCGAGCTGGGTGTGCAAACGCTCTCCTCTGAACCGACAGAGGTAAGAAAGGACGGTAGGGGGTAGAAACACAGCCTCCAGTCAGACAGAAGTGGTTTCTCGGCGCCTCCCTCACACTTCCTAGCTGGGAGATCTCCCCCTCTCTGAGCCTCAGGCTCCTCATCAATCAAATGGAACAAATGATTGTCCCTACGTATAGGGTGAGGCCAGAGTGAGGCCTGGACACGTAGTGTATAAATGTCCACACTGTGCCTGCGTCGCATTCAGTGCTCAACGTGCAGTAGCTGTTACTAGCAGCGTTCTTAGGGAACGGCCCAGGAAAACCAAAGTGACATCTCTGCAGATGGCTGAAGCTCTGATGGGCAGTGTTCATTAATAAAACTGGGAAAAATCATGTGTGACTTAAGAAACGCAGCATCTGGTTGGCCAGATCTGTCAAGGTGAAGCTCATCAAAGGGGGTGTCTGTGGAGTGAACTGGGTCCCCTCCAAATGTGTATGTTGAAGCCGTAATCCCCAGTGTATTTGGAGAGAAGGCCTTTAAGGAGGTAGTGAAGGTCAGATGAGGTCATACGGGTGGGGCCCTGTTCTAATAGGGTTAGGGTCCCTGTGAGCAGAGGAAGAGATACTCGGAGTGTGTGCGCAGAGGAAAGGCCACGTGAGGACAAGAAGATGAGGTGGCCCTCTTGCAAGTCAAGAAACCAAACGTGGTGGCACCTTGATCATGCACTTCCAGAACTGTGAAAAAATAAAGTTCTGTTCTTTAAGCCACCTCATCCAAGGCATTCTATTATGGCAGCCAGAGATGACCAAAACAGGAGGTCTTCAGTCCCATGTGTCATTTGCTCTTTCCAGGGTTTTCACCTCCCTGGCACTTGCAGCCTAACCCTTGGGTGCCAAGGGACGGCACTCAGGCCTCAGAGCCTCATCGGGACATGGAGGTCACCTCGGCCTGACCGCGTGGTGAGTGCCATGGGGGACGTCTGCACACACCTTCTTAGAAGGGTCAGCAAGAGAAGCATTTCCTACTCCGCCGAGACATGGGGTCACAGCAATTCCTCCCTTTTCCTTACCTCGTGGCATGGGTACAGTGGTGGGCCCCCAAAATACAGGCCACATCCTAACACCAGGAACCTATGATGTGACCTTATTTGGGAAAAGGACCTTTGCAGATGACATTAAGGATGTCGAGGTGAGATCATCCTGGACTAAGGGTGGGCCCTGGATCCTATGACAAGTGTTCCTACAAGAGAAAAGCAGGAGCTCTGACACAGGGCAGATGGTTATGGGAAAGTGGAGACAGAGATCGGGTCGATACAGCCACAGCCACAGCCAGACGCCGGGAGCTATGGGAAGCTGGAAGCGGCAAGCCACAGAGTGTCCCCTGGGGCCTGCAGAGGGAGCAGGGCCCTGCCAACACCTTGACTTCGAACTTCTCGCCTCCAGAACTGTGAGAGAATACCTTTCTGTTGTTTTAAGTCGCCAAATACATGGTAACTTGTTACAGGGCCCACAAGAAACTGATACACCTTCTCATCCCCTCCTCTTAGTTCAATCGCTAATTTTAGATTAATGAACAAAAAAAAATCGTAAGGAGCAAATAATGTCATAACACAAAGTTCCTAACGACGACAGCTGCCATTTCCTGAGGATTTGTTCCTTGTAGGCACTGGGATCAGTGAGTTACATCCATTCTCTCTTTGCAGAGGAGGAATGTGGAGCTCAGAAAGGTTAGGTGACTCGCCCAAGGTCACAAAGCTCCCACCTAGCAGTGCTGGAATGAGAACAGAGCTTGTCCAGCTCCGCCAGTGCGATGCTGAATCAGACCTCCAGGGAACAGTGGCAAAACACTCTGTGAACCCCACCCCAGTGCTTAAGGACCACAACTGAAGTTGAGGTAACAAACCCCAGCACAGCCAAGGAAGTGGTCGTTCTCTGGGGTTCGTAGCGATAGGATTTTATCTCGGGGAACATTCATGGGTCTGGGCAGGGGGATCAAAATGCCTGTAGGTTCCCTGGTGACCCAAACACCTGGTCCTATTGCATGAGCCCAATCATTCAGCAACAATCTAAATTCTTTAGCATTCGTGCCCCACCCAGTAAGGGAGCCACCAAACACATGGCAGAGGCCATACGTCTCTGGTTAGACCAATGATTAGGCCAGTGAAAAACAGATACTTCCATGAAGCAACCTAAATGTGGGAGAGGCCAGAAAACAGAGGTAAAGAACGTCAGAGCTGAAAGGGACACTGCCTGGTGTATTCCAGTCTTCATGCTGAGGGGACACCAACATGTGATTCTAAGACTGTCACAGCCTGTTCACATCCATCAGACTGTGTGAGCCTCTCAACATCCCAGGCAGGTAGACAAGGCAGGACTAAAGACTCTCCCTAACAGATAGGGAAACTGAGGCCCAGAAGTTGCACGGGGCTGCCGAGGGTCACCAGTCAGGAAGTGGTAGAGGCCCGACTTCTGACAGCTAATCCAGTTCTCTCTCCTGCCGCCCCACCCCATCCTCAGTCTGAATGCAAAGCCTAACTTTGTAATAATCAGCAATGAAAGGGATGAAGAAGGGTGAGTGGAGCTGACCTGCCAGGACGCAGTTTGCAGGACACATCAGAGGTTACGCTCTTGACCTCCCTCACCCAGTGCCCAGTCCTGTATCTCAGGCCAGAGTTGCCCTCAAAGGCCCCTGGAAAAGCAGCCGGACAGGTGGAGGGAAACCCTTCCTGTCCGGGGCTGTCTGCTCAGAGGCAGCCCCACCTCCCCACTGCTGAGCTCAGAGAAGGGTTTGTTTGACTCCTACCCGCCCACAAGAGCACTTCCCCAGGGCCTGGAGAGCTCGGCAGAGGCAAGCAGAATTAAGTAGCTGTTCTTGGGTTGCCTTTTCCAGAAGAAAGGTCAGTCTTCTCAGCAAGAGCAGAGGGAGGGCCGAGAGACCACTACTTCCAGCCTACCACAGGCCCCACCACGGCCAGCCAATGCTAGAGGCTCACGGGGGACCCAGTTCATGGGCCCCGGCCTGCCCCTCACTGTTCTCACTCAGAGCCTGTAGCCCTCAGGGCCACACAACCTCCCACATGTGCTCGAGGAAGGAACACTTGCTCCAAAGGGAGGTAGTGGGCACGCAGTGACAAGTTGCATGCAAAAATCAAGGGCTTTACAAACACTCACTGCCTTCGTTATCAAAACTGACCTGTGTCCCATTCTAGGAGACAAAACAGCTTAAAAATAAACCCATGCCACTGAGTTAATATAATTCCTCCAGGTTTACCTTTTGCCAGAGTTTTTGAGTAGAGATAACCCCTCTGTCAAGGGATTATGAAAGGAGCGAGATTCTATGAGAATGCCATGGAAATCAGTACAGAGGTGGGGAGGGTGGTGGCAACAGGTATTTGGAGCAGCTCTGCTTTCTTGAAGCCTTAGAAGCTCATGGTCACTGGCAGACATGAAGTGTGACTTAATTTGGCAGGGGGACATCATGGCAGTAGGGCTTGTAGGAGTTCTAAGCATGTCCACACATCATTACAAACTCTTAGAATCCCCACAAGATCAGGCCAAAGTCCCTGAGGCCTAAGAAAGGCTGGAGTGAGTCAAGAAGACTGCCTGGAGGACGTGGCATTTGGAGAATTTGGTTCCCAGGAAGAGTATGAGTTTGGGCCTCACCTGAGGCTGAAACAAACATGCTATCATACCCAGAAGAGCAGTTATGCTCCTGAGCGCAGACAAAGCCGGATACCAATGGAAAGCTGCAGGGCTTGGAAGACTTCGGCTCTTCCCCTGTGATATGTGATCGTAGGAAAGCAGCTTGATCCTCTGTAAAAATGGAAAGAACAATCCCTGCCATGCCACATGCCATGTTTATTTTAGGGACAGGTTCTATAAGCTGTAAGATACTGCACGCAGGCCTTGGCCAGTTTCCTGAGGAAGGATTGGTGCTTAAGGCTGGAGAGAAACTTAGAACATGGGGTGGGGAGGTAGGGGGAGCCTTGATGTGTCAGCGGCCCAAGAAATACAGCATCTGGAAAAATCACTTTGATGAACTCGACTACCAGCCACAAATCACTGTATTTTAAAACCCATTCCAAATTAAAAAAAAAAAAAAATCTTCTCTGCAGAAGGCTCTGAGTGAGACGTTTTTCTCTCCTCCTGTAATAGCAGATGGAGAAGACGCCAAGCAGATGCTGACAAGATATTATGGCCCTGCAGGCCTCTCGTGGCCATAAAGGCCTGTGGTTGACAGTGGACGTGAATGCTGTGTTAGCAGGACGCTGGTCACCTCCGTGGCTATCTTCTGACATGTGGGCAGGGAGGGAAGCCTGCTTTGTAGGCTGGTTTTAAAATCGTGAACTGAGCCATACGCAGTGCCAGACTGCGCATACCCACCGAGTGCCTGCCTTCAATCCTTCCAGTCTCTGCCAGCCAAACCCCATCACTGGCGGTTCTTTTTCACACACTGCCTTCCCACCTCCAAGCCTTGGCTCAAGCTGTTCCCTCTTCCCTCTGCCCCCTGTCATCACCAGGTGCCTCAAACCACCTGGCTCCAGTGATCCACTGTCAAAAGCCTAAGACCCTTCCTCTGCCCAACCACAGCATGTCGTGGGGTCTCCCGCCTTCCACCTCAGCACTGGTCATTTAGTATCGGATCAGCCTATTCACGTGCCTGCGGATGGATACTGCTCTATTCATGTTTGTGATCCAACTCAGCACAGGGCCTGGCGTTCAGTAGGTACTTAGCAAGTATTGGATGGAGGGAGCTAACTGGTATACAGAAATGATGGGGTGTGACAGCCAGACAGCCTCCTCTGTCATGTGATTAAAGGGGCCTCCTTGCTAGCCAGATACTAACCCACCTGCAACTCTCACCTCCTCCAGGAAGCCTTCTGGGGTTGCGGCTGTCTTCCCTCTTCGTCTCCTAGACAATGTCACATCATTGAGCATTTCTTGACGTCCCATTTTCTATTTTTCAGAAACTGTTTCTTGCACAAGCAGACTACATCACCAAAAGAGCAGCTCCCAGGCATCAGGTGCCATATTACGTATTTTGGGCTTCCATATCCAGCCTTATATCCCACCCCCCACACCCCTTAACAAGGAGCCTAACACTGTGAAAGGAGATAAGGCATCAGGCAAATGAGTGTAAATCTTGGCTCTATTCCTGATTAGCACCAGCCTCCATTTCTGGTTTAAACTCTAAACTTTAGACAGGGGCTCACAAACTTTTTCTGTAAAAGACCAGATAGTAAATATTTTCAGTTATGGGTCCTACAGTCTCTATTGCAACAACTCAACTCTGCCATTATAGGGGGAAAGCAACGATAGATAATACATAAATAAATAGTCACGGCTGTGTTCCAATAAAACTTTATTGACAAAACAGGCAGTGGACCAGATTGGCCCACCGGCTATAGTCTGCCCATCCCTGCTCTGGAGGACTACTTGAGATGACATTTAATCCCCTCGTCACACAGACCTTAGACCACATTGTGAAACAACCCAAATAATCCCCTAAGGCCCTCTATCGCCTCAGCAGACTTGGTTTTCACCTTAGCACTTAACACTGTCTGAAATGAGAGCCTGTCTCTTTGGTGACCGGTTGTCTCCTGCAACGGAACATAAAACTCCAGGAGGGCAGAGGCTGTACCCCCAGCACCTAGAACAGTACCTTTTAATATTTGTGAACTGAATGGAGGCCATTATTATTATTGTTGTTGAAAGTCTTCAATAAATAGTTTGTTTATATGCTTCTGATTATTTTTAATGTGTTGATATATTTACTGTGATTAATCATTTACGTTTGCAAAACCCCATGTAATTGTCACGTGTGGCAGGAAATTATAATCCTCCCATGTTGGAAATGAGGAAGCAGCTCAAAGGTGCCACTGCCAGCGGGTGACCGGGCAGATATTCGAACCCAGACCTCCTGGCTGGTCGTTATTAAGGGAGGTGGTGTAGCAGTGTAGAAAGAGCACTGGACTTGGAGTCTAAGATTTAACCTTACTTAAATGGACATACCCTTTCACCTTCTGCACAATGGCGACAACAACAGCAACTTCACAGGGGCATGGACAGTATTAAATAAAATACAGAAGATAAAGTACTCAGTACAGTACCTGACACAGGACAAAAGCTGTAGTCCCTATTGTTATGAAACAAGGTGACAGTAACCACCTCTACCCTGCCTCATAAGGCTTAGAAGGGCTTAGAGGAGGACATGCCCAGGAAAATGATGATGAAACTGTCAATCCCCCAAAACGTAGCTTTTTTTTTTTTTTTTTACACACAACACCATCCAGGCAATGCAGAAAATATTTCCCCTCTTTTCAAAAAAGAAAACTATACACGAACATCTGCCATAAAGACAGAAATAAATCAAAGACCTACGATCTTTCCAGAGCTTTCACTGCAGTCAAGAAAAGGGTTAAGTTTTCTTCCACTCACATTTGTGTAAGAGTCCAGTGACCACACAGGCCAAAATCGAAACAAAACCAAGAGGGTTTCATCAAGCGAAGGACAAGGGGACCAAGTCTCTGTTTCGGTCCCTGCACGTCTGGAGTGTTCTTGCAGCAAAAGCAGCCGCGAAACAAAAACAACCCTAAAACAGAGAACGGGCCACCACGCTCCTGGCGTCCTACACCAGAGGTGAGGGGACATCCTCTCGAAAGGCTCTGAGTGTAGCAGAAATTGTGTATGCTGGGGTTACGTTCAGGACATGAGGGGGACATCACACAACTTTCCATCCCTGCCTACTTCAGTAGAAAGTGATTCACTTGGTTCCAGATTTAAATATTTATTCCTCAAACACAAAACCACGTCGAACACACGCATCCCCCGTGATGTCCCAGCCATCTGGCCTTCGTAGGAACATCTTCAGATGAAACGACCAGCTGGGATTCCGACTTCACAGAGTTCTGAGTCTTCCTCGCAGAGGGGGACTTTCCAAATGCTTTGGGCCTCCCTGGTTCTTGGAGCAGGGCAGTTTGATTTTTCTGGTCCCAGAGTTAGCACTTTGAGCATTTACAAAGGAGGATTAGCCATACTCCATCTGGAAAGAAACATCTCTTGGCCTTGCCGGGTGATGTCAGTAATTGGTTTGGGACACGATTAAAGTGGGCAATGTCACCATGAAGCTGGCTGGCCAAACACTGTCCAGGGTGATTCAGACCCCGCTGGCCCCCAGGTGTCTTTGCGGTGAGCCCCTAGCTGGCTGAGGTGCCCCCCCTCCCCACCCCAACCCTGCAGGAGGAATGCCCTTGCCAGCATGTCGATCCTCTGTGTGGCCCTGCGGTGGGGTGGGACCCCTGCCACTGTGCTGTGTGCAACCTGTTTGGGACACAGCACCTGTGTGTGACACATCATGTTTCTCACCACAGGCTGCTGGAAACACTGGCCTTTTCTCTGAAACATTCTGATTTTTAAGATATTTCTGTCCCACCCCCCCCTTCCCCCAAAGAAGTTTTAACAAGTTACCATGTGTGAGCTCTGAGTGTTGGGTCACGGCAATAGCGGGGGCAGAGAGGGATGATATATTCATGTGGCAAGCGCTCACCCCTTCTCAGTTCAGCAAGGAGCCTTTGCCTCCTTAACCTGCAGTGGCCTCTTCCGGGGGCAGCCTCGCCCATAACACACACAACAGGGCTGAAGCATTTCACGGGCTAGGCAAGATCCAACTGGTAAATCAGTGAGGGAAGGATATGGACACTTTTCAGCTCGGTCCATCTCGGCTACGATGATCTCACTAATTACAGCTGCCATAAATCAGCTCAGGTCAAGGGAAGGGGTACCCACACTTGGGGAGACTCAATTCAGTGGACTACATAAACCCGGCCGCTTGATTTGGTCAGCAGACTCGGGAAGACTGCAAAATTAGGAAAACAGAAGGTATACGTGGAACGAACTCCTAAGGAAAGGAGGGGGGTTGGGAGAGGAATTCTTAAGATGTCCTGATGCTTCCCAGGGCGAGACATGGGAGAACAAACGAGGGCTGCTGGAATCCAAAAATTACAGGCCCACTTGAAAAACCGCAATACCATAATTCATCCTGTTTGGTCCGTGGGCCATTTGGACTGCAAAGACAATGGCTTCTTAGTTTTTCCAGATTTAACACCAAGCCATGACAAGCAGAGGTCCCCCATATTGTCACACGGCTCTATGACAGGCCTCCGAGAGGCTCCATGTTCCCCCAACAAGTAGCCCCAACTGTCAAAAACCCAGCCGGATCCATTTCTTCCAGAACTTTCAAGGAGCTCTGCACTGGCTGCTGCATTTTGTTTTTGTTTTACTTTGAAGAAAAAAAAAAAAAAAAGAAAACTGCAAGGTCATTTCACAAAACTTGGAAATTGATTTGGAATCCACTCCAAATTCTCTCCTCCTTCACTCTAAATCTCCTTGTCCTAAACCTCTTAGGGAGAATGCAACCTATTATACCTTATCAGAGGCTTCCCTGTCTTAAATCCATGGCAATCACATTTAATTTTGTTAGAGCTTATGTCCTGTGGTCATGCATAAACTCCTAAACCAACAACAATTAAAAACACGGTACAGTCCTTAATTCCTTATTTCAATCTACTTAGGCAGGGCATTACCCAGCCGATTTGAGGGTGTCTTTCAAAGCACACAATAATCAACGTGTCAGACACTCTGCTGGGTTCTTTATTATCGCTAATCCTCTCTGCCCAAGCCCATTTCGCAGGTGAGGAAGGAACCGGATAGACAGAGAGGTTAAGGAACCTTTCCCAGGTCACTGGGCGAACACATGGTCCCATCTGGATGGAGGCTTGAACCAGTGTGGCAGCTGTCCATTTGCCACATCACGTTACTCGGACCTCCTCAGGCTGAAATTCCAGCTTCTTAAAGGTGTGCAATGAACAAAGTGAATTTGGGGGACCTGAGATAGGGACCGAAAGATCTTTGGGTGGGGGTGGGGGGACCTTGGTGCCTAAACTATTCTACTTGAGTCACGTAAAACCTCATCCAGTTCAGATAATGAGCTCCCTGCCACCTCTACCTCCTGGCCCCCTTACCCGCACACGCAAAGGAAAGAGGAATCTGCCAGCTTCACTCTCACACATAGCCATTAAAATGACATCCGTCACACAGGCTTAGAACATTAGCTCAAAGTTCAAAAGCTGGTGAAAGGCGACTTGATTGAAGAACTGTCATTGAGATATACTCTCCATGGGTGCGGTTTGTAAAGCAATTGTTTTCAAGCCCTTTGCCCTCCCACCCAGGCCCAGCCCACTGCTAAGAATAGAGAGAACACACCCTGCGCTCAGTGGAGCATATTTAGAATCTGAGAACCCCCCATTTCTTCCCCCACACACTCCACTTCTCCTTACTTGTCAGCTCCTTGCTGCCAGGGCCCTCCTTGGCCCAGATGACCTGGAGCACCTGGAAGCCATTACCCCATCCATACCTTGCAACCACTCCAACAGGTATGTGGGAAGGCCTGCTCAGGTCTGGGGGTTCAGAGCCTGCTCTGCCATTTACTATTGTCCCGGGCAAAGAATTTAGTCTGAGCCTCCATTTTCTATCTGCATAATGGCTGTGGTTCCCACCTCCTGAGGGCCTGAGATGTGTATGGAAGGACTCTGCAGTGGAAAGTGCTAGACTAATAATGTAAAGGGTTAGATTTGCTACTTTTCTTTGCCAGTCTGTCTGGCACTTTGCAGCAAATTAATTCCTGTGTCCCCAGGGGCAACCGCAGTCATTTGCTGTTGAACTTTCATACACAGCTAGTATCACCACCAAAAAGAACAGTCTGGGTTCTGTGAGGCAGCCTGATCTAAGGAAATCACAAGAGCTTTGCCCCTTGCAGATGACAGTTCTCATTTTGTCCCTTTGTGTTAACTTTGTGCCTCAGTTTGCTCAATTGTGAAATGGGAAGAACACCTTTCAGTCTCAGGGGAGGTGTTGTACAGACTGGAAATCACTCAGGCAGTGACCTGGCTTATGTCTTGCCCATTTGAATATGTATGCACACCACTTTCCAACACCATGATCCCAATTCTCACCGAAGACAATTACAAGGCCCAAAGATAACTCTTGAAGGCCAAGTACCTTCTGCTCTGTGACTCCAACGCCAGGCTAAGACAATGGTTTGAGCCCTAAAGCTCACTGGAGAATGCAGAAGGAAGATGGGTGGACTATAATTAGACAGACCATCCTGACATTTCCCTCTTCATTCCACATGTTTATTATGTTTATTTCCTGTGAGCTGGGCCGATCACTTCACAGGGGCCTCCAGCGTGGAGACATGGACAGGGAAAAAGCTTTGGCTCGCCACCTCTGGCCTGCCTGGGGCCAAGCAGGGAGCAGCTCTCCAGTTCTGCATCCCCTCTCATCTTGGCTTTTCACCAGGTGCTCTTGGGGAAAGTGTCTTAGAACCACTCCTCCCTCGATCCTCCTCTCCGTCATTTGCCGTGGACCCCTCTCCAGACTAGACAAATGCAGATTTTTTTAAAAAAAATAGATGTAAAAAATCTAGATAAATTTATTTTCCCTTATATAGGGAGTCTGAGAACAAGTTATGAATTAAGAGACACAAAGGAATTAATAGAGTTCTGGAGATGTCAAGTCTCTCAGGGTGGAATGATACTGCCCACCTCCTTCTTACGTTAGAATGTTCCAGACTAACGGAGTACTGAAGGAGGGGTGGAAGTCACGGCTCATTCTGGACTCCCATGCCAGCTCACCTCTCTCCAATGAGAGAGGGGACAGCATCCAGGAACAGTGATCAGGGAGCAGAAGTGCACGGCAGGCAAGAGTCTCACCCTGGAAGTTTGATTTCTAAGGAGGAGGCATAAAAACCATTGCAAGAGTCATTTGAAATTAATGTATCAGCCTCTTTGAGTATGTCTCACCAGAACCGGTATTACTGGAAACATATCCAATTATGGTAAAAGACTTATTTGGACAAAGATGGTGTGCCCTCTTTACTTCTTACAAGCTACATGTTGTTCAAGTATTCCACCTTTCTGAACTTGACCTTCCTCATCTATAAAATGGTGAAAACATTCCCCATTTCCAAGTTCTTGAAAAGTAAAATGAGATCATGTACACAAATCTTGACGTGCTGGGTCTGACACAAAATAAATCCTAACCTTTAAAAGAAAATAAGTAGCCACACTGAAGGATCCCCCTAAGCCAGGCACCACTCTGCATGAGTTGGTGTCGTTAATATACACGACAACTCTGAGAAGCAGAAACTACTACTGTGCCCATTTTACAGTCATAGGAAGCGAGGGGCAAAAGGGGTTAAGTAATCTGCCCAAGGTCACAAATGATGGGGTCTCCATGTGAAGAGGCCATCTTGCCCCCCTCCAGGCAGACCTGCCCTCCAAACTGCACCTCCTCTTTTCGTCTAGGAATACTCCTTAATAAAAAGGCATGACTGGGAATCACTTCATATTTCACGTACCACTTCACCTGCTCCAGGAGTACCTTTTAAATGTACAAGAAGCTGTGAAAAAAAACACTGCTTCTTGTAAAAATCTGTTACCTTGCAAGTGCTCTGTTCCACAGCCAGGACGCAGAGCCTGCCCCTGGGGAGCCCTTACAACAAACGCAGGCAGCAGCACCGGAGGAAGCGCAAGCTCACCTACTCCCAGGCAGCAGATACAGTGGGCTTAGCTGGGCAGTTCTGAGCCTTAGCTTCCTGGTCTATAAAATGGATTTAATGCAAAACCAATGGATTTAATGCAAAAACACAGTGGAAGCCATTCCTGCTGGTCCTTGACCTCCACCCCACGCCCCAATGGTCCGATGGTCCGATGGTCCGGGGAACCACACAGAGGGCATGCTCTTGCTGCGTCCCTGTCTAAAAGGCTTAACAGGTACCCGGAAGCTTCTTTGGACTTTTCGGGGTACGGCTGGCCGAGTACACCGAGCGCTCCCGCCACTCCTCTGGCCCCAGCTAGTGCAGAGGGGAGACAGCTCGAGGGACAAAGCGGGAGGCATGGGCACTCCCACCTCGCAGTGGCTCCACTGCCAGCTCGCTCTTAGACCTGGTTGGCCAACACATCGATGGGGCCAAAATACCTGGGGAGAAGCATGATGGACCCAGCATGGGTGGGGTCTCCAATGAGTCCTGGGGCTCGCAGCTCATAGCCACCCCGCAGGAGGGAGACGTGCCCATCAGGGTTGTGGATTGGAAACACTAGCCCTGGAGAAAGAGGCAGCCCCGAGCCACCATGAAACATCCAGGGAAGCCTCCAGAGAGGGCAAGTTTACTGCCTAATTTCACCCAAGCACCCTTCGCCTTAGGTCTGGGGATTTCGCAAGAGCAGGGCCTCGTGAGCCGTCTGAGAAGCTGGGAGGGTAGCTCCCAGTTTCCCCTAGCTCCCGAGCAGATCCTGCTTTCCGGCTAAGGCGGAATTCCCGTCAGCGGCAAGGAGGGAGTCCTGGTTCTCCCGCGGCCTGGGGGAACTGGAACCCCGGCTGTCCCTCTCTTGGAAATGTTACACCCTTCTTCTCCCGCCCCCCCCACCCCCGCCCCAACAGACCTCGGCAATGTCACTCTCCACCCCTTCCTGGAGACCTAGAGACGAAGTATACTTTTAAACCAGGACACCCATCCTGTGACTGATTCGTACCCAGTTTCTTTCTTTCTTTCTTTTTTTGGACAAGTCAGAGCTGCCCAATTTTTCTTTGGAAGCTACAGGTTAGATAGATTTATTTTCTGGGCCACTGACGGTGGTGGTGGCGGAAGGGTACGAAATACGGAATATGGCCCGTCTATATCGCCATCACTTTATTGTATTGTCACCGTTAACTTAACTATAAATACTACGGTGGGGAGCGAGGCACCGGCGGCCTCGGACTGCGGGGCTGAGAGGCCCCGCGCGGCCCCGACCCCAGGCGCCGGCCCTCCGGGCTCTGTACACTATTTACAGCTCCTCGTTCCTCTTTCTCGACCCCCTCCCGCAAGGCAGCGCGTGTGCAAGAAAGTAGCATCGTCTGTCTGTGCAAGTCCTTCGAGTTAGGCAAGTGCCACGGCCGGCCCGCGGCCGTCAGCTGTCTGAGTCCAAATCGCTTTTACCTTCCTCTTCCCTCTTCTCCGGCGACGCCTTCGACGACGGCTTGTTCCACTTCTCGGCGTTTTCCGACTCTTCAGAGGAGGACCGCTTCTGCCGCCTCCATTTGGCCCTGCGGTTTTTAAACCAGACCTGTTGCACAAGGGAGGACAAAACAACAGTTTGGATCAAAGGCGCGTTTCCCAATGCCTGCGCACCCCCGGACTTGGTGTGGCAGCCCGGCAAACGCTGGGTGGAATCCGAATCTAGATACCCCGCGAGCGCGCGCGAGCGCCAACAAAAAGAGAGGAGACTTGCTCCCGCTTCCGCATTTTCATCCAACTTCCTGGGCCTAAAGCGCCCTCCAGCAGCCTCCGGGCCGCCACTGGGGTGTTTTTCAAGTGCAGGGAGATTGAAGGAGGCCTGGGCAAATCCAGGCAGGGCCCCGCGCCTACCTCCACTTTCTCCTCGCGGAGATGCACCTTCCGGGCCAGCTGCTCTCGTGTACCCACGTCTGGGTACTTGGTCTCCTGGAAGAGGTTCTCCAGCGCTTCCAGCTGCTCGTCGGTGAAGATGGTGCGGTGCCGCCGCTTCCGCCGGCAGTGCAGCTGGTTGAGGAGCTGCAGCTCGGTGCGCGACAGCGTGCCCACGTTCATGTAGGGCAGCATCTGGTGCGGTACCGGGGACACCAGCACCGAGCCGGGGCCCTCATAGCCTGCGACAGAGTAGAGCGCACGGTCAGCCGCTCCCCTTGCCACCGCGCACACGCCCGCCCGCGACCACTCCAACTTTAAAATCGTCTACAAGGGAGTGCTAGGAATTGTGCGTGGAAATCGAGGGTGCAGGGAAATGACGGAGCGTGTCAGAGCGTCCACCAGTTAAAGAATCTCTATGCCCCAGTCTCCCTACGCAAGCACTGAGTTACATTTTCCGCTAACTCGCATAAAGTTTGCAACAAGTGTGCAAACCCCAGCGCCCGACCCGCAAAAAATAAGGGTGGGGTGGGGTGGGGTGCAGATTTGCAAGAGGAGAAAACTTTGTGCAAAGTGAAAAAGCAAGCGCCACCACCCGCCGACGCCCCAGGAGCTTGCGACCGCGGCAGGCGGCGAAGGCCAGCGCGAGCGCGACCCTACCTGGGGCAGTTGGGACGCAGGAGCACTGCTGGGCTCCCAGCGGCGGCACGGCCCCGCAGCAGGCCGGGCCCACGGGCGCCGCCTGCACGTGCAGCTGCCCGTAGAAGTAGTTGTTGTAGCCGAGTCGGGAGCTACCCACCGCGGCCGAGAGGCCTGCGCCGCCGGGGGCCACGGGGCGCGGGTAGAAGGCCCCATAGTCCGAGGAGGCGCCGCCGCCGGCGCCGTAGAGCGAGTCCCCGTGCAAGGCCGGGAAGACGACCGGAGCCGCGGCGCTGGGAGCCACCGGCAGCACCGAGTCCTTGCAGCGCGGCCGGGCGGCCAGGATGTTGTCGATGCTGAACATGCTGGCGGGCATCCCCGATCCCCGCGCCGGGATGGTGGGCAGCGGGGACGCGCCGAGGAAAGAGCCTCAAAGTGGGGGGGTCCACTCTCCTGAGCCGGACCAAACCGAAAGAGAGCGCCGGCGAGCGCGCGGCCCTGCACCCCTCCCCGCCCCCTGCGTCCGCTCTCCCTCCTCCCACCCTCCCCTCGCCGCAGCGTTCGCTGAACTCAACCCGCGGGTAGGATGGAGTTTAGCCCAGCTGAACCTCTTGTTGGTTTTATACCGAGTCGACGTCATCCTGGATTTAGTTCCTGGTAATATGCAGATGACAAACAGAACCAGATTTGGCCCTTTCTGTTCCTTTGGGTGGTGGGGCTTTTGGAAGGGGGAAGGGGGAGAGGTGCCAAGGGGAGGGGGTTACGGGGCCTGAAAAGAGATTGTGGATTGAGAATTAATGAAATTAACCTAATCTTTTCCATTCAGCCTCCCCGCCGCGGGCCGGGGGAGCCGGGAGGGCGTCCTAATTGCCCCGGTTAATCTCATTAATTCCACTGTGCGGCCGCAGTTAACAACTCCCTCCTCCCGACCTCTCCGCCCCCACCCTTTTCCCTCAGATTCGGTCCTATTATTGGGTGCGATTTCCTCTGCGCGAAGCTCAGATTCATTGTGGCCGATTTTATTTTGGGGTTACTTTTCTGTTTTCTCCTTTCCGAATTTGTTTTGTTTTAGAAAATGTGAGGGGCTGCGTCCTACCACAAGCCGGATTGAAAATCCCGCTCTTCTTCCGGGCCCCAAGGCACCCACCGCCTAATTTCACCTTTATTTTCTTTCATCTTGAGATTCTCTCCCTAACGGCGTTGGTTAACCCCCTCCAACCCTTTTGTTTTGCAAAGGCCAACATTTGTAAAGGTAAAAAACGATGGAAGTGGTGCATCGTATTTCTTTAAAATATACACAGTTTTGCAGTCACTTTGGGTCCGAAAACTATCATAGCAGTCGCCTTACACAGCGGAAACCAAATTCAGCCACTATTTAAAACTGGCCAACAAAAGTAGCGCTCTGAAGCGATGCTTCCAGCGGCTTCCTGCGTGGATGTCGGTAGGTTTTGTGTGTTTTTTTTTTCTTTTCTTTAATTATTATTTTTGGAAATGGGGTGTCTCCTCCCCCAAACTATTTGTTTCGATCAAACAAATAATGTGGCTTTAGGGATTTCCTACCACCCTCCCCAACAATTGATCGCAGTTTCCCCTTCCGACTTGCCGGGTCCCTCAGAGGGACAAGCCCTTAGCCGTCCTTCATCCGCAGGCCCGGGCTGGGCTCCCCCGGCACCGGCGGCCTGGCCGAAGCCCGGCTCTGCTCGCGGCAAGAGGCCGCCTTGATTTGCAGGATCCTCGGCGCGGCGCGGCCCTCCCGCCCGCGGGAGCCTCTGGAGACGCATCCAGCGCAGGCGACCGAGCGCCCTGCGAGAAGGTAGGCGACGTTGCGCGCGGAACGAAAACTGGCCCCGAGGTCCTACGGAACCGCCGCAAGCCCCAGTCTTGCAGCGCCGTCTTTTCTCGGTCCTTCGCGCAGGTAACTCTAGCCACTTCAGGGGAAGGAGAAGTGCCGGGCCCGGGCGAGACCTCCGAGTGCCGAGAGGTGGGGAGCACTTCGGAATAAGGGCCGCCTTTCACACACTGTTTTTCGCTGTTTTTCTCTCTAGTTAACTAACAGCCGTCCCCGCAGGGTTGTCTGAAGTCGCCGCACTAAGGCTAAGTATGTGGCTGCCTCCTCCCCGACGCTGGGGCAAAGGGGAAAGGGCACTTGTCAACTGTTGTTCCCGGATCAGAGGAGCGCTTGCGCGGAGGTTTGGTCCTACCCGGGCGCAGAAATCCTGCGGCGCGTAGGAGTGGCGCGGAGAAGCAAGGCGGTGGCGCTTCTCCTGCTAGGCCTCCCGGCTTGGACCTCGGCGCCCTCACGCCCAAACGCCCACCCGCTATTGGCCCAAGAGCCTCGCTTCTTTGAGTGCTGAGCAAACTAGAAAGTGGTTGTAGGTGGAGGTTAGGGCAGGACAGAGATGGGTCTCAATTTAGGGAGGTGATGGATTTTTTTTTTTTTTAAACAAGAAAAACCGCTCCCAGAGGAAGGAGTGTGATCCTCCCCTTCAGAGAGGTCAGGTCTAGGGAAAGAAGTGTAGCGCCTTCCCTCTCCTACCAACTAGGGATAGAGGTATTTCCCTCCCCCCGGTTCTCAGGGACTTAAAAATCACGTTTCCGGGCACACACATTCCTCCCAACCTTTCCCGGATTTAATTCTACAGGGCAATTGATGGAAGACAATTAGAGGCTACAACTTCATCAGGAACTCTGGCTGCATTTGTGTTTGTGGCTGGGCGCGCGCAGCGGTGGCGCGTGAATGGATCTTTTGAGACCTTTCCTGAGCCTGGCAGAGGCAGAAGCGCCACGGGAAACCGGAGCAGCGTTCTTGTCGGTTTCTGCAAAGATGCTCAGACCAGCGCGCCGAGGAGACTTCACCGCAGATCCAAAAGAGCGCCTCGGAGTTTTAAAATCAGGCAACCTTCCTCACTCACGCCACTCTGCCTCTTTCCACTTGGTACATTTTTAAAAAGAGAGATTTAGCAAACCCCTAGACGTCTCCCCGTGTTTTCCTGTAGTTCCCCCACTGAACCACCGACTCCTGGAAGGAGGAGCACGGTATGTCGAGTCGGAGTTCTAGACCAAACTTTGCCATTTTGCAAATCATCCCTCCTCTTTAGGCCTTAGTTGATTGAATCAACGCCAACGTTCATTGTGTCCCTTACAACCCTAACATTTAATGAGGCTGCGTTAATTGTCACCAGTTCGACAAGGAGAGTGTGGGTGGACTTAGGGGCATTTTTCAGCTGTTTCCTTGGGACAAAGGAGTGTGCTGTCCCCAACCCCACCCGAGGGCAGGGTCTGGGTATCAGCTGGACCCAAGATAAGGAAAAGTGATTGGAAAGTTCTGTTCTCCTGCAGAGGGGACTTTCCGGGAAGAGGTCACAGGAACCTCGAGACCACCCTACTCCAATTATTCAACCAGCTCTCTGGGAGCTCACCCCCGGCGCGGTAGGGCCTCCCCCTCCATTTTGTCCTTCAATCTGCTGGAGCTCCACTGTGTCCGCGGGGAGGCAGGAGCCAGGAAGGCAAGTCAGCGGCGCCACCACCTCTTCCTCTGGCCGAAACCCACAAGTGTCCGCAATGCGCTAAACAAACAATCAGCTGCCTTGCGTCGCCCGGTGCAATTGGAATAACAAATGCGACGCACGTAAATTGCCCACCTCGTGTTGCTACGCGATTGTTTGTTTGCCCCGCATGCACCGCTCAGCATGGGAGGACCGCAACCGGCAGATGCGGCTGGTGAGCGCTTAGGTCGGAGATGCAGTAAACACGCCGCTGATTTTCCCTATTATCACCCAAACACGATTTCACACAAAGCAATCACCACGCAGAAGTCTATGAAAATGTGTTTGTTGAAGAGTCAGTCGCCCTGGTAATAGCCCTCATTTTTAAGATATTAAAGAATAGATCAGCGGATTCTGCATGCATAAGGTATATCCGCGGTTCCGCATCTATCAAGGCGCTTTTGCGCAGCAGTCATTGCTAAATTGATTCATAGAGCGTAGATTAAATTGCTTCTCTGATTTAAAACAGAATGTCCAAATTTGGAGTGTGCGTCTGGATATCTCATCCCGCCCCAAGATACCTTCATCATGGAGAAAACTGTCGCCCACTACACACACACATACACACACTCGCACCCATGGCTGTTAAAAATAAATGCATATGCGGCCCCAACTTCTTACGGCTTCAGGAAATTTCTTTTCTTAATTCTTTCAGCCTCTTGCCCGGTCAGAGCAGAGTTCATAATCTGATGAGTTTAAGTAAGGTTTTTCGTGGCATGCAAAAAGTTGGCCTGCCCTTTTCGAAGGTACGGAGCCCCCTAGCAGGGCGAGTCAGCGGGTCAGAGGAATTAGGGACAATACACAGAGCCGGCTGCAGCCTCTGCACGGCGTCCAGACCGCGCACAGTTTGCACAGAGCAGATCGGCGTTATTGTTTGTATTTGGGCTTAAAAAGAAATCCAGTGCCTCAAAGCTAGTGCTCAATACCCGCTCCATGGCCCTGTTGCTTCCTCGAGGACACCTTCAGTAGCCTCGGGGTGTTTCCCGTGTGAGATTAGGTGGGTGGAGTACAGCACCCGGCACAAATGCCACCCCACTAAGGTGCAGCACGCACAAGGGCGCCCGCATTCCGCGGGACGTGGGGACAATTACTACGAACTGACTTTTGCTCAAACTTTTGCAACATTCCAAATAAACACACTGAGCCCCTGAGAACGAAATAATCAAGGTGTTAGGAAAAGTCAGCATAACACTGGGGGAAAAGAAGAGGGTGTCGAAAAATGACGTGTTCCCAAAGCGTCAGAAAAAAACAGCTCCGGGTTTCCAGGGTTGCAGGAATCGGCTTTCCGCTGAGCTATTTACAAAAGTTTGTTTCAAAGCGATTGCACCGTTGCTTTTGCAAATCACAGAATGCAAATGACGATAATTTGTTCTCAGTGGAACTTTCTCTTGAAATGATTAGCGAAGTCAGTCATTTGAAAATTAGAGCGAATGCACAGACGGTTCCGAAACCCCTCGCTAACCGATATCAGCTTCTAAAGTTTTCATTCATGTAAACCTCATTAATGAAGATCTTTTATTTAAACGTCAAGGGGATTTGAAATTTAGAGTAAATTATGAAGCTTGTATGTCTAGCCAAGTCATGGGTCAAATGCATTTGTGAAAAACTGCTAAAAGAGCATATGGTTTTGAATTTTTCTACAATGACTAGTGTTTAAATAAATTGCTTGTACTGCTTAACTTCATGTGTAATTTTGACAGAAATTGGCCTATAGCCTTTTGATATGTAAACATTTCAGCCTTTTATGCGGTATAAAAAAGACACTTGCTTTTTAGGATCAGCTCAGGCAGTCACCCTGTAATTCAGAAAGCTGGCACCTACCATTACATTCTTGCTAGATTTCAACTTTCAAGTGGCAGCCTCAGGGAGGAAAAAAGAAAGAAAGAAGTAAAGAAAGAAAGAGGATATTTCAAAAGCAGTGTCCATTTGGGATTAAAAGCTGCAAATAAGGTGAGAACGTGCCACTTACTATCTGAAAGAAATGGATAAACCATAGTTATTAAAGAACATTTTCTGTCATTTTTCTTTAAGCCAGCCAGTCTGAGGGGACACTTAAGCAGGGCTGGGACTGACTGGCATGTCATTAAATGCTTGTCTTAGAGCCGAGCCAATCAGTCCAACATACAAAGTGGTGTTAAAAAATCTAGGTATCACTTCAGGATGTTACCAGCGAAATAGCTCTGTGTCACAGAACCCATTAAGGTGCAAAAATCACTCATTCTCCGAAGAGAGTCATCCTGGAATGGAATCACTGGACACAAATGGCATATCTGAGCCATGCATGGGGCTGTTGCTGGGAGATGCAAAGTCGGTGCAGGACACAGTTCAGACTGCTCTGAGCTGCTAGAGTTTCTAAAACACGTATAAATCTGCATAAACCCATTTGTTGCTAATATATCCGCCTCCCATAAATAAGCATTGGAATGTGGATTGGACGGCAGGTCGTCCAGGAGGAAGCAGAGCAAGTACCCTTCAGGTTGCCTAGTGCTAGACGGGGGCCCACATGTGGAGTTGGTGAGCTAGGGCAGGGCAGGCACCGCCTGCCTTCCCCTCTGTTCTCCTGGTCCTGCCCGTATTTATGCTATATGTCAGCTTGGTTATATACAGACTTTCCGAGAGACATCGCCCCTTTTGTGAAGTTTTAGAGGAACTGGGGGTTGGGAGGAGGACGCTCATGAAGCCACAGAGACCCGTTTCTTTGTACACAGTTTAACCTTCCTAACAAACTGAGATCTCTTTATAAAAACTGAGCCGAGCGAAATGTAATTAAGAAAAAAGACTCACAGAGAAAGACAGGAGGAGGTGTTTTATTTACATTTCTTATGCATTCCAACACATCATGTTGTGGGCGGCAAACCGGAAAGAAAAGGACACATTTCATGACATAAAGAAGACACCAGGCTTTTTTCTTTCCCCTCTAAGCGTTCTACATTCAGGTCTAAACTTTCTGTCCATTTTGAAATGAATAAGGGTCATTTTTTTTTCATTAGCTGTAATTTTAAAATTCTTGGAAAAACAATTGATTTGCTGGTAAAATAGTTCCAAAGCTTTTAGCTGCTTAACTTTCAGAAACCCCCAACATGTGTTTGTGACCAAAGTTAGCTAGACAAGATATATACGTTGGATAAAAGAGGGACACTTAGTACTTAAAAGATAATTTGGGAGGGTGAAGGTTTTCGTTTTTTGATTTTTTTTTAAAGAAAGAATATTATACAATCAAACTGAAAATTACAGGAAAAGAGACCGATACCTGGGGGGCAGTTACATGTATACAATTTGGGGTGTAGAGAAGTTGCACAGTGGAGATACGTGCAATAGGCAACTTTATTAGTGTATTTGTCTTTGAAAGAGGATTTGATAAAATGGTCCTTTGCTGGTAGGTCATCTTAAGATCTGGATGTGAAACGTATATGAGGTAGCATTGTGGATTCTTTTTAGTCATTGAAGTGAGGAAACTCACAAGCACATCCCTAGATGTGTCTTGTCCTGGGAGTAGCTGCTGAGGGAGACTCCAGCTTGCTTCAACATCACTATCGGGTTTTGAATAGTTTTCTGGACTCTGAGAAGGGCACTCTCTTGGGCCCATTAATTCCTGACTATCTTTTAAAGAAGCAGCCAATCTCCCTCAAAAATCAAGACTTTTGAAGCCTAAGAGTGAAGCAGAGTAATAGGAAATGGGGAGAGATGGGGGAAGCCCCTGTGAGAGGTCACAGGTCATGTCCCCAGCTTCATGCTACCAACAGAAGGATCTGACGCTGTGACTCAACTATAGCTTGGCCTTGCTACGAGCACAAGAGGCTGAGTCCTTACCAGCCTGTCTGGAGAATTCAGGCCAGTTCTCTGCTTGTTCCTTATGGGAAAAAGGAGAATTCCCAGGAACAGTCTCAACTTTCAGTTTGTTTGATTTGGGTTGGGAGCTTTCATTCGTTTTTTCGTAGCCAGGAATACACACACTGTCCTACACAGACACACACACACACACACACACACACACTCCTCCTTTCCTAACCTCTGACTCCTTTGTTTTGCACACTTGACCATTACTGGGCTAGTCAATCCCAACACCAGCTCCCTGGTCACCCCATTTCTGGAGTGTGTTTATGTTCTTGTTTTGGGTATCGACCCGCAACAGCCAGGGACAAAAACTGAATGATGCTTGAACCACAACGTGGATTTGGTTTCACTTAGCAGTAAAATTCTTTCTGCAGACCAGAAGGTCTTAGTTTTAAAATCACAAGAGTCCATCTCCTATGTCGTTGGGTTGTTTGTAATTTATGTATCATGGGGGAAAGTAGTCTGTTTGTAGTAATGATAGCTTGGGGAATTCAGTATATGAGCCAAACATAGGACAGTTGAACTGAAAAGAACCCCTCTTGTCTACATGATCCCTTGCAGGTATTTTTAAAAAAAAAAAAAAAAAAAAAAAAAAAACAGGTCCCTAAAGAATATTTTATTCTCCTCTCATAAGGTTTGTAGATACAGTCATTTTCAGCTCTGCCTGGTAGGTCAACACAATATCTGCAAGTGAAATGGTGACGTCAAAACACATTCATGCCCAGCTAATGACAATACTTTCTCTGAAACTCTAGAATTCTGGAGTTATTTGGACCTTAAAGTATCTCCAGTTGACTCTGAGACAGGAACATAAGTTTTTGATAATGCTGTCCACATTCTGATTTAAGCCTTGGCCATTCTTTTTATCCCCCCAAACCCTCAGAAAGTAGCTTTCCAAGTTAAACTCGACCAGGGTGATCAAATGAATGTTTGACTTGAAATAATTTTTAAAATAACTTGTTCACTGTTCGAGTCCTTCAGTGAAGTGGAGCAGAAGCAGAGCAAGTTGCTTTTCAAAGCTCTCCGGTTGGCAGAGGAATTCGGCACTTCTGATGAAAGATGGATATTGAATATGTGTGGCGAATGCACACCGCTCCGTATTTCAGGGAAATTCTTTATTGAATACTTCTCGCTCACAAGCTGGAGTCACTGTGAAATCTCGCTTCTCGGATCTCTGTCGGGGCGGCCCTCGTCTCCCAACCTAGTAACGAATTGCCTTTTTATGGGCTCATGTTCTAAATGAGAGCAAGCATCTGCATCCTAGGGCACAGAGCAGTCGAAACTTGTACTGAGGGCTAGAGTGACCATGTTCTAAATTACCGCAAACTACCGGTCCGGTTGTTCTGGAAAATGGAGCAAATGGACCTGGCATAAAATCTTGACGCTCTGGCCCAAAAGAGAAAGAGAAGGAGAGGACCGTATCTGTATGCACCTCTGGGAGGTGGACCCTGTTACAGCTGAGGACACCAAGACCAGACAGGGGTCATTATCTGCTCAAAGTCTCCCTGCTGAGGCCTGGCATTGAACTCAGCTCTGTTTAGCTCCCAAAGCCACCCTCTTGCTATCTTACTATGCCAACTCTTGTAAAACAAGTGAAATGCCCAGCTTCTCAGCCTAGCAAGCAAAACCTTTGTTCCCTGGCACCAAGTACCCTTCCTGCCCTCCCTTCCCCCATTGTCCCTCGGGACTGTCACCACCTGAAGGAACGGCTGCTGCTCTGTTCTGCTAAGTCTCTGTGCCTTTGCTGGCTCTGTTCTCTCCTCCTACATAGCTGTTCCCTGCCAGTTCTGCATGTCCACATCTGGCTTCCCCGAGCTGTGTGGATGGAGGGAATTGTTGGGGTCTTCCTGCACCCCAGAACAAGTTCTCCTGGAGTCAGAGGTGTCCACCCTGGGACCACACGGGCTAAATCAGCATCAGCTCATGGCCTGTCTCCCACCAGCTGACCGCAGACCTTGGCACAATGGGTATGCTAACTAACTCTTTGTTTAAGGAAAGAATACATTTTCACCCTTGCCCCCCACCTCCTTGCTTCTAGATCTCCCCAAATTCCAGGCCAAAGACCATTAGCAGGAGAGTGTTAATTAAACACAGTGGGTGCCCTCCTGAAATAAAGAACAGAGGAGCAGAGCGAGAAGGCAGTTCCCCAGAAGCTGGCTGGGGTCATGGCGCAGCTAGCATTGACCTGTAGGTAACATCTGTGTCTCTTCAGCCATACCTGTGTACACAGGCAGACTGTCACCTTGGAACCTGAGGGCTGACACATCTAAATGGCATGTCCCGTAGTCACCTGAGTGGATCCTGAACGAAAAAAGCATGAAGACTTCCCAGACCTGCCTGGGTTATGTCCCCACTGGAGCGTTCCTTTTCCCATCTGTGAAATGGGAGAGCAATCAGGAAACAAAACGCAAGTTTCCTCTTAACTCAGACACCTGTTTGACATTAATTTGAGCCTTGGCTGTGTGCGGGAAAGACACATCTGTGTTTCCCAGTGGTGAAGCCTGAGAGGCAGAAAGCTCAGTATCTAGCTCAAGGCTACATGGGGTATGTGAGCAGAGCTGCCTGGACACAACTGGCCTCCCATAATGCTTTCCTCTGGCCTTGGATAGTTTAAAAAGGCTGCCTCTTAGAGACTAAGCAGTGACATATGTTGGTGGTGGGCCCTCCTCCACCTTTGGGGGCCCTATTAAGATCATGGTTACCACTCCCTGCCCGTCCATATTGACAAAGCAAGTCAAGGAGAGATCATTGCTTGGCCCAGCCAAAAGAGTGATTGCAGTGGGGGAATTCCATGCACGGGCAGTTCATCTCGTGAGAGAATAAGGCTGAGCGCTGGCTATCTCATTCCAGAGCTTCTGATTCCCACGGCGTCAGCCCAGGAGAGTAACCGGAGCTGCTTCCCCTGTGGGTGGTGTGGTGGCTAAGAGTCCAGACGTTGTCAGGTTGCCTCCCAGCTCTGGAGCTTAGGAGCTGTGTGAGCTGGAACAAACCCTGTAAACACTCTGAGGCTCAGTCTTCACCTCTGTAAAATGGGGATGGTAGGACCCCCTTCTCAGGGCAAGGAAGTAAAGGTGTGTAGAAGGCACTCATCAAGCAGCTGCAGTCGTTTTTTACAAGCGTCAGGTCCTTAGCACATTCAGGGACTTTGACCATAAGGCCCCCAGCCCTCTCACATGGAACAGTTTCAGGAAGTCAGTCATCAATGGACAGAGAAGCCTAAATATCTGGGGCTGTAGGTAGAAGCCTGGGCTTTGCCCCTACATAACAAAAGGCTAAATGCTATCCTGGGGGCATCCCCAAGGACAATGGTGCTTCACTTAGGAGTTGTAATTTTCCACTACATTTGATTCTCAGATGAAAGCAGTAGAGGGGCAATAGGGCGGGACGGTACCTCAGACAGAGGAGCCCCGTGACTTCCTCCAGGCCTCAGAGCTGGGAGTCACGTCACCACATCACCACACGGGCCTCCTGGAAGCCCAGGGCTCCTGTCCAGGAGACATCTCCTAGTGCAGCCTGGCCTTTAGAACCTTCAAACAACAAGCCACTCCAGCTTTCCTTTGGTAAAAATCAAGGTGGCTTCCAGCTGTGGCAAGTCTGAGAAGCTGACTCTGGGAAAGCTGTGCATCCCTCCCAAGGTGGGGGCTGTTCCTAGCCTATCTCTGCCTCCCTAGGAAACCAATGGGAAGGGGCCGGTTTTCAGGTCAGAGTTCAGTTGTAATCTCCCCACCACCGAATGATCTACTGACTCAGGATTTAACAACCCTGCCCAAACATACATGATTCAGAAATGAACCTACTAAGGTTGAAATGTAAGACCCCCTAACTAAATCTACCCCAGAAATCCCCTCCACTCATACTATACACAAGGTTTTGTGGAAGGATATTCATGGCATTGAAACAACCTAAATGTTCACCAGTAAAGTACTCATTAAATAAACCGGCGAACACTCATAATAGATAACCACGCAGGCTTTGAGGACAATAAGGCAATCTTATATGTACTGATATGGAAAGGTCTCCAAGATGGATTGCTGAGTGGCAAAGGCAAGGATAAAGCTCTAGCAGAGTATGAGTGTGTGTGTGTGTGTGTGTGTGTGTGTGTGTGTGTGTGTGTATTCACATGTATATTACACAGCACTATTTTCAATGGGGTCATGAAAAAAATGAGTTAATGTTTGGAAGGCAGTTAGAACAATGCCTGGAACATAGGAAGTTTTGTATCATGTTTGCGAGAGAAATAAACATGCAAGAGAAAAAGATCCGGAAAGTCCACCGCAGAATTAACAGTAGTGAGATTGGGACTGATTAAGGGGGACTGGAGCCTTATCACTAATTTTTCATGTTTTGCACAAAGTCATGACCTTCATGTTTCACTTGTGAAATTAAAGTTAAGTATGCATCCAAACCCAGTATCTCCAAAATACGAATCTCTTTTCCTCGCGTTCAGAGGCAACATTGGAAGCAAACAGCACCAAGGTCAAATAACTTGAGATAAGGGCCTGCCCACCCGTCCCCATCCTCATTTCCTCAACTAACACCTCATCACAGGCAAACAGTATCCGTGGAAATATGTCCGCCTTGCTAATGACTCGCTCCCCTGGGTTCCTGGACAGCAGCTGGAGGTGTGGGAAGAAAAGGGGAGGAGGGCTGTCCCCAGTGGACAAATTGCAGGTTTTAAGTCTTAAGACTGGATTCAAGTCCCCAAACTTGCCCTTTGCATGTGTTAAGCCACTTCTCTCTGTAGTGAGGACCTCAGTCTCTTTGCCTTGCATCCTTCTTAATCCTTGAGAATCAAGTGGGGGGTGTGTGTGAGTATATAATAAAGATGATCATATAATCATGATTACCTTTGTCCTTTGCCTGGCACACTATACGTGCTCAACGGGTGTTTATGAAACTGAGCTGAAAGTCGTCAATAAGCAATTAAAATAATAACGAAGTCCTTGCTATGAGAAAGCATGAAATTAGTATTTTTTGATCTTTTGAATTCATATTCGCAGGGCACTCACTCAACAGGTATTTCTCATTTGCCTTCTGGGTGCCAGGAAGTAAAGGATGAACATGAAAAAGCCCCTTCATGGAGCTTATACTCAAAAGAGATTTCCAGCAATAAAGCGATAGCTAAGGAGGAAATAAAACAGGTCCTTTTAGCTGCCTGGTGCAGTGAACAGGGCCAGGAAATTATTGTCACCATTCAAAGTGCTGCCATGGACAGAGTGCCTGTGTCATGTTATTGGGAGTCACAGAAAGTCATAACTCCATTGTTGATACCAAGTTTGATTTTTACGTGTAGTATTCATATATCCTGCTAGGCCTGTTTTCTAATAAGTCTGCTAGATCTTTTTTGGGAGGGGGGCTTGAACAACAGAAATTTATTTTCTCACTATTCTGGTGGCTAGCTGTCCCATGGCAAAGGTGTTGGTAGGGTCGGTTTCTTCCAAGGCCTCTTTCCTTAGCTTGAAGATGGCTGTTTTCTCTCTGTGTCTCTATGGTCTTCCCTCGGTGCCAAGCCTGCTAGGTCTTCATTGACAATGTTGGGGAAAGTAACTTAGGTGCCATGAAGTTTTGAACCAAGCACTACACTCAGACAGACCTGAGCTCAAATCCCAGTTTTACCAACTCATAGCCAGGCACGTGGGGTGACAGGGCAAGTTATCAGGGTGTCTGAAACTCAGGATTCATCAGTGTCAGATTGCGTGTTAGGACTGCTCTTCGGGAGCATTCTGGCTGGATAGGAGGGGCAGCAGGACTCCCACACCGGGGCTGGTCACTAAGTGGTGGCCCGGGGAGGCGCCCTGGCTGTTCAGACTTAGCATTTCCCAAGACCCTGCACACTTCTAAGGCTCCAGTCATTGTATGGATATTCAATTTGACTCAGAAAATTAACCTAGATATCTTCAAGAGGAAAGACAAAGAGGGCCCTGATAGTATTTCCTTATCTATAATATATTTTAAAGCCCTTTTAATTTGAATTATTACCCCAATTTGCACATGAGGAAATGAGATTCTGGGAGATTAAGTGATTGCACAGATTGTAAGGAAGTAGCAGAAGTATTATGCAAACCCAAATCTGCCCAAAGTCCTTATTCTTTTCACTCCTTTTCTTTTTTTAATTTTATTTTAAATGTCTTTTCCCAGGACCCATCAGTTCCAAGTCCCTACCAGCTCCAAGTCAAGTAGTTGTGGATGGTGCAGCTCCCTGGCCCACGTGGGGACTGAACCAGCAACCTTGTTACAAGCACCGTGTTCTAACCAACTGAGCTAGCTGGCCGCCCCCGTGTTACTCCTTTTCACTCATGGCGAGGCAGGGCGGAAATGCAGGAGAATGGAAATTTCCAGCAAGGGCTTTGGAGTCCGAAAGACTCTTGTTGGTGTTAGCTTCCTTGGGCCAGTTTTTTAACCGCTCTGGCCCTCTGTTTTTGCATCTATAAATTGGCGTTCACTGTAGTCCTGTCCATATACATTGTTGTGAAGACTAAAGGAATTCATTGGAATGGCTTTAGCACGTTCGATGGCCCAGAAGATGAGGCCACGTGGAAACACATGGTCCTAATTCATAGACGACGACTCTGACATTGGAGGAAAACAATTCATGTTGCTTGTATTTTTTTTAATGTGCGCACAAGAGAGTGGCATGTATGATAAAAACCACTCTATGGCTACATAAGCCTCAAGATCTCATCCCACGAGAATGGAGGTGCCAAGTGGCATATGTAAGCACAGACACACGTGGGAAATCTTGGTATGGTGCTGACCAGCTGCTAAGTAGAGTTAATTAAGAGATACGGTGAGCAGGTAAAACCAGGAGTGGGACCAGGCACCTGGCTCCTGAACAAATGTAGGTAGCGGCCCAGCTGCCTTCTCGATGGTTCTACTTCCCAGAGGTGTTGCTGAGACTAGCTGAGAAAGGAGATGTGGCAGCACTTGGCAAACTGGCCCCGGGATGCAATATTTGGGGATCACTGTCTCAGCCCTCCCCTCTGCAGTACTTGAGGCAATGCAATGGGGCTGACCGACCACAGGTGTGTGGTGTGTTTTTTAGTACGCTCTAAGAGTGAACCAATGAGTTCTTTTTTCATTTCTGCTGAGTATCATGAGTTCATGGATTTGAATTTCTTTCATGTGTTTCAGTGTACTGACATTAATTTTCTGTTGATGCTCACATTTTCCCATCTTTAGTGGGTGGGAACACTTCCAAATGAGCTCCTGAGTCTTCCGCGGACATGGCCCCAGTAGTCTTTCATAACTGCCTTGCATTTTTCTGTGACAAGATGTTCCAGGTTGATCTCATCCATTTCCTGCCCAAGACCTAGAACAGCCATTCCTGGTTTCTTTAAGTGAGAACCGATCGTAATCTGGATACCGGGGATGCTTATTCATACTGGTTAGCAATTGTTTCTAGACCCTTTCAGTAGGTTTCAAGTTAACAGCGTTAAAACAAAAAAATACAAAAAAAATTTTTTAAAGATAAAATATATCATAAATTTGTACTGATGCTTCTAATCCTAATCAGGCAATAGTTAACCTTTCTAAGATTAGATTTCTATCTTCTTTTTCCTACACCCCAAATCCTGGCTCCCAGTAACGAGTGGGGGAAATAAGATAAGCTGATAAGTGAAGTGCAAACAAAAATAACTGACATTTACTGAGTGATTATAATGTGCCGGGCCCCATCTAGTCCTCACAACCAGCCTAGGACCAAGTTATTGTTACAAATGGGGAACCTGAGACACAGAGAGGTGAGAAAAGCGCCCAAGCAATGACCTCCCTTTTTACTTGATTTCCTCTGTAAAGACCCTCTCTTAAAATGAAGTCACATTATGAGGTACTGGGCGTTAGGATCTTAACATATGAACTGTGGGGGTGGGGAGGGTGGGGACACATCAACCCAAAACCCAGGGGCTGGAAGAATCATCCCCTTTAAAGGCACCTGTGGGCTGGGCAGTCCTGAGGCTCCCGCCCGCACCTCCATGCCTCTGGGTTCCCTCTGAAGCCCTCACTCTGCGTCGTCCTGCCACTCCTTTCCCGTGTGTACAAGTGTGTCTGTGCTCTGTCTGCTTTGTCTCCCTCCTCTCATCATGAGCTGCTCTGCTGGACCCCATCTTGGTTATCTTTCTACCCTCCTCCCAAGCCATGCTGTGCAGATGAAAAGTTCTCGATACAATAAAGTAACCTTTTCCAGGCCTTTATCTAAAGCAAACCCAACCCTTCACCTGTGTTCTCCGCCCCCCAACTATTTTGCATCTTTAAAAATATTTTGCAACCATTCTAATAAAAATTGATTTAGGGCAAGAATCACCCATGGATGCTAAAATCTCTGGGTGAAAACTGTTGGGAACCGTGATATTTATACAGACTCAAAGCCTCATGCTGTGGATTACTTGTTAATTATAAAAGGAAAACACTGGTTCCTTAATAATTAAAAAGGAGAAAATCAGGCAGACACCGCTCCATCATTAATCACAGTTACCTTTTCTCACCAGGATGACTGACACTGCCAGCCCATCTGTGGGATGCAGTCAAAGGATGGAGCATTATTTATGCTGCATATTTACAAGACTTTTAAAACCTGAATCTAATAATGAGGACTCAATCAGACAAATCCTGTGGTTGAGCACTGTACGACACAGCTACTCTGTGATCTACAAAAATGCCAGTATCATGAAAGATGAGGGTAGAGAATTGTGCCAAATTAGTGGAGACGAAGGACACATGACAAGTAAATGAATGTGAGATCCCAGTTTGCATCCTGGATCAGGGAAATGTTGCTCTAAAGGATGTTTTTGGGGTAAATTTCAATATGGAATGCATATTTAATAATAGTATTGTAAAAATGTTAACTTTCCCAAATTTCGTATTGTAACTATTACGTAAGAGAACAACCTTGTTGTTAAGAAATACATACTGAAATATTCAGGAGTAAAATGTCGTCATATCTGGAACTTACTCTCAAATAGTTAACCAAAATAATAACAGTAAGTGGAAAAACTATGTAAACTTTTATTTTGCCATGTACTGACTGTTATCTACTGCCTTTTACTGTGTATGAAAGTATCATACACAAAACCAGGTACACGCTACCTCATGCCGAGTTTAAGGATTCTTCATGGATAATTTCACATAGAACAATTTTTTCTTTATGCTTTAACTTTAGAACCTAACCCCCAGGAAGGAGGTATCTCCAGGGTAGTTATTTGTCGACACTATACAACCACAAAAAGCAAAGTAATGGGCCTGGAATTTGGGGTATGTTGAGGCTGAATCATCCCAGTGGGTGGAAGAGAGAAGAACCAGGGGACAAGGAAATAAATGGGCCTCAGGCCGATAGCCCCTTGTGTACATGATTCAGGATGCGAATGGTGGAGGCATTTGCATGAGAATTACTAGCAACAGTAGCTGACAGCTTAGACCACACTGTCCAGCGGAAGTATAATGCCAGCCACAATGCAATTTGAATTTTTCCAGTAGCCACATTAAAAAAGTAAAAAGGTTTGGTTCATCACCACCAAACCAGTATTACAAGGAATCTTAGAGGGACTTCTTTAAGACAAAATAAATAAATAAATAAATAAAAAATAAAAATACGAATAATGAAATAGCAGTACCTACATATCTATCAACAATTACTTGCAATGGAAGTGGATTAAATGCTCCAATCAAAAGACAGGAGAGCTGAATAGGTAAGAAAACAAGAACCTTACATACGCGGCCTATAAGAGATTCACTTCAGATGGAAAGACACACACAGACTGAAACTAAAGGGGTGGGAAAAGATATTTCATAAAAATAGAAACAAACAAACCAACCCCCCCAAAAAACCAAAAAAAGCTAGGGTAGCAACACTTATACCAGACAAAACAGACTTTAGAACAAAGACTATAACTGGAGACAAAGAAGGACCTAATAATCCCACTCCTGGGTATTTATCTGAACAAACCCAAAATGCTACTTGGAGGGGACCTGCTCATCCACATGTTCACTGCAGCATTATTTACAATAGCCGAGATATGAAGGCAACCTGGGTGTCCCTGAATGGATGAATGGATAAAGAAGAGGTGGTACATATGAATATAAAATGGAATATTACTCAGCCGGAAAAAAAGAACAAAATCTGGTCATCTGCAACAACATGGATGGTCCTAGAAGGTATTGTGCTGACTGTGGTAAGTCAGACAGGGAAAGACAAATGTCATGATTTCCCTTATAAATGGAATCTAAAGAACAAAAGAAACAAACAAACAAACGAAACAGAAACAAAGTCATAGATACAGAGAACATTTTGAGGGCTGCCAGATGGGAGGGGGGTTGGGGTGGGTGAAAAGGGAAGGGATTAAGAAGTACAAATTCGTTGCTACACAGTAATCATGGGATGTAGGGCATAGCATAAGGAATATAGTCAATAATATTGTAATAACTATGTATAGTGTCAGATGGGCACTAGATTTATCGGGGTGATAGACGAGAAGGGGGTTGGAGGCAGGGTGTAAAAGGTGAAGGGGTTAAGAAGTACAAGTTGGTAGTTACAAAATAGTCATGGAGATGTAAAGCATAGGGAATACAGCAATAATATGATAACTATGTACAGTGCCAGGTAGTCCTAGGCAGGGGGATCACTTCCTAAATTATATAAACAAATGTCTAACCACTGCGCTGTACACCTGAAACTAACATAAAATTATATTGAATGTCAACTCTAATTGAAAAATTTAAAAAGAGGGGAAAAGATAATGAATGATAAGAGGTTCAAAGTTCCAGATATAAAACAAATAAGTCCTGGGGATGTAAATACATCATAGGGAATACAGTCCATAATACTGTGATAGCGTGGCGTGGTGTCAGACGGTTGCTGGGCTTATCATGGTGATCACTTCCTTAGCATAAGGAATATAGTCAATAATGTGGTAATAACTCTGTATAGTGCCAGGTGGATACTGTTAAATAACCATGATGTACACCTGATACTAATATAATAGTGTATGTTAGCTATATTTTAATAAAAATCTTTAAAAAAGTAAAAAGGAACAGGTGAGCCTAATTTTGAAAATATATTTTACTACTGCCGATATATTCCAAATAGATCACGTCCGCATGTACTCAACATAAAAATCCTCAATGAAATCGTTTTCATTCATTCATTCGTTCATTCATTCGTTCATTCATTCTTTTCTTTTTGTTTTTCTTTTCTTTTCTTTCTTTCTTTCTTTCTTTCTTTCTTTCTTTCTTTCTTTCTTTCTTTCTTTCTTTCTTTCTTTCTTTCTTTCCTTTTTTTTTTTTTTGAATATGAGATGTATTTTACCTTTCCAGTATATGTCGGTTTGGACTAGCCACATCTCAAGTCCTCCGTAGCCACCTGTGGCTGGTGGCCATCACATAGAATAAGCAAAGGAATAGATCATGAAACCAGATATTGGTGGGTTCAAATCCCAGCCCTGCCAATTTTTAGCTTTGTGAATTTTGGGCAAATCATTTCATCTCTTTAAGCCTTAATTGATGTTTCCTAAACTGTAAAATGTGATTTGATTAGGGAACCGATCTCTTAGGGTTGTTTTGAAAATTAAAGGTAATGATCTGGGTAAAGTGCTTCATGGAGTGTTTGTTCATTCCTTCGTGCATCGATTAATTCACCCATTCTACTGATGCACTCTATGCAAGCATTCTGTCTATACTGAGCAAAGCACTGAGCGACTACAGATTGGAACCAAAGCCGGCTATTCTGTGCTCCTGATAAATGCATGTTAAAGACGCTGAGAGGAAGCAGCATTCTGAGATCTGAAAATTGTGCTGACTCCTAGCTCAGAGGTAGACTGTTCTTAGTGCCCAGATCAGCCTAGGGACTTCATTATTCAGCAGTCCTTCGTTCTAAAAGCAAAGCCTTTGCTGTATCTAACAGTGGTGCCTGGAAGTGTGGGAGGAAATAGCAGTTGGAAGAGATGACAAGGCGAGCACAGAAGAGCTTGGAAAGTAAGCCAAGCGAGGAGCTGGGAGATGTGGGAGGCAGAAAAGGGCTATGGGGGACCATAACATTTGGGAGAGAGCCAAGGACTTGGGACAAGGCCCACAGGGAGGTGTATGGGGGACAGCACACAATGTCAGGACCGTTGTGTGGACCAAGTGACCGGGAAGGGTGGAACACGTAGCTCGCTTCTCAGGTGAGTGGACATTTGAGCGATGTCTCACACAAGTAAGAGGCAGATGGCATTTCTGAGAGAAAAAAAGCACTCATGCAAAGGTCGAATATCAGAATAGGACCTGGGGAGTTTGTGGACTGGGAAAGGCTGAAAAAGTGGGGTTGGGGGACGGTGGGGAGTGGTTGGAGCAGGAGGGTTTGTGGACTGTGAAGGGCAGGGTAAAGGTATTAAGGGAGTTTGGACTTTTATCAAAAGGCATTAGAAAGGAGTTAAATGGTTCTGCTCAGTAGGAGCAGGAAGGAGGCCCTTTGGCAGAGGCGGGGGTGTGGGTGGTGGGTGGGTGGGGGGCCCTCTCAGGAGAAGATAGCAGATGGAGGATGATCAAAGAGGAACTTGCCCTGGGTCTCAGCTGGGGGTGGAAGAACCAGAACAGCAGCTCTGTCTTCTCCCTGGAAACCAGATTCCTGGAAACCAGACTTGGGGGATGGACCAGTAGAGAATCAGGCTTGGCCCTCGGCCTAAGTTTAAGAGACAACACAGGACCAAACGGCTTGACAGTGGAGTTTGGGAGGAAGAATGCTTTGGGTGGATACTCAGGAAGAGGATGAACAAATTTCCTCTAACAAATCTAGATCATTCCATTCTTGTCTCTAGGCCTTTGCACTTGCTGTTCACCTCTGTTGCCTGGAAGCTAAGCTCACTCTCAGTGTTTGGGCAACTGCCCTTTTTTCAGCAAGCAGGTCTTATTCAAACACCTACAAAAAGGCCTTTGCTGAGACACTTTCGAGCTCCGTTTTCTCATCCCCTCTTTCCCCACCACTCCAACTTGTTATCCTCTTTCATCCTGTTTTTAGATCACATCTCTCACCATCTGAAATCACATTATTGGCTTGTAATCATCAGTTTCCTCCCCTAGAATGTAATAAGCTCCTTAAGGGTAGGGATTAGTCTTGTTCCCTGTTCTCTCTCTACTATTTGGGACAGTGCTTGACATCTGGTAAATGTCCAAAAGATAGCTGTTGTCTGAATGAATTCATGGATGGATGGATGGGTGGACGGATGGATGAACAGACAAACTTGGTGACTGTTTCAATGTGATTGACACTAGGATGGATGGAGAGGCTGCCCATAATCTTAACGGAAGGTGGAAATTTTTTGGTGTGGTCCTTCTATTTCAGAAATATGTCAGAGCTGGACTTGATCTTAGTGACTGACGATGTAGTCTGCGTGTGGAGGTGAAAGAGGTAAGGGGATGGGATCCTAAAACAGAGGACGTGAAGGGGCCACACAGAAGCCATATCCATTCTACATAGATGGTTTGTTTGAACTGCTGTTACCGAGAGTGGGCTCTTCTCGGCGCGGTGTCCAGGTTGTTGGCATCTTGAGCAAAGAATGGAATGAGACACAGAAATAAAGTGGTGAAAGAATAGTTTGTTAGAAGAGATAGTACACGCCAAAGAAATGGGAGTGGACCTGGGCAGCAGAGAATGGCTCAAGAGCCCAGGGTGGCATTACCAGGAGAAAAAGTACACTCCAAAGGGTTTGGAGTGGGCCCGAGCAAAGGCAAGGCTCAAGAGGCGCTGACTGGCAAGGACTTGGAGTTTTTATCCCCTTTTCTTCCTCTAGTATAGGCTGTTCCTTTCCGGGAGTGAAACCACTTGATTGACACCTGTGATTGACAAGAGGCTTATTACCTCATCTTTTAGACTGCGCATGTTCCTTCCCAGAATTCAGTCTGTTATAATGATATGAATGAACTTTCCAGGCATATGTATGATATTATAATGATGGTATAATGAGGCCCAGGTGAAATGAAGGTCATTGTGGCCTTTACTGCACAGGTGTGAGTGGCCAGTTTAATCTAGTTGGGTATTTTGTACCCATTTGTTCCTCCTAGGGGTAGATAATTACAATGAAAAGGGGAAGTTTTGGGCAGAGAGGGGAGGTCTTTTGGGCAGTTGCATTCTGTGGGTTGTGCAGGAATGCAGAGACCCGATGCCTATTTCTAACTGCCTGCCTTGTTTTCCCCTTGAGAGACATAATCCCCATAAAAATCTCTATGGGAAGTTGAGGGTCAGGAGGTCTTTTCTTCTGTATCTGCTTCCTGCTGGGCAGGGTCTAGAGCTGTCCCTACCTATTGGGGGATTCATGGAACTCTCGCCCCATCTGACCTTAGACGAGAGGAAGGGATCACGAGATCCGCCTGGAAGACCGCATTGGTTTCTTTGGTTGCTACTGGCAGTCCTGCTGGGGTATTCTCTGTATCCCCAAGGCCCCTGAATGAGGAAAAATAGATTTTAAGTAATAAATCCGTTAGCTCTATAGAGCCGGTGGCCTTTCAACCAGTCATTCAGGTGTCGTTAATTGTCCAGGAACTGGGCCCAGAACCGGTAGGAGAAAACATTAGGCTTCAATGATTACAATCAAGTATGAATCACACGTTTTAGGGTAATTGTCTAAAACAGGGGTAGCAGCTCAAAAACTTGGGAAAAGGAAACTTAAGGAGAAGGAAACTTAAAATTTCTATAGGAAAGAAAACTTAAAGCTTTTCAGTGTGGGGGGCAGGGGACTACTCGTTGGCCCATATCAGTACTATGTTCAAACAGTTTTTGGAATTAGTCGCCAGCATTTAAAAAATCTCTAAAGATTTCAAATAACAAATTTAAATATGTATTTTCACTTAACCAAAAGATCTGGCAACATCAGGCCAGCATTTTTATGGGACAAAAATGGACTGAAGTTGACAGGTGTTTTCTCCCATTGAATCTGGCCTTTACCATCGGGTCCTTCTAAAACCACCTGGCCCACCTCCTCATTTTCGTTTCAGACCTGGTCCCATCAGCCTTTGAATTTGCCTTTCTTGCTCTAATGCTGACAACAATCATTCAAAGCAGTGGTTCCCAACTTTTTGAAGTATGAGGACTCCTTTTTCCCTATAATCATGAAATGAGTACATCCTCACAGCAGGAACTGAAGAAACACAGAGAAATAACAGAAGATAATAAATATTATTCACACGCCCAACATGTGTGGATAAGCACTGTTTATATTTAATGGATGTGAGGACCACTAAAATCCTCATGGTCCCCACACCCTAGTAGTTTTATATATAGCAAATATTGGTTGACCAAAATAAGATGTAATAATTAAAAAAAACCCTGCTATGATTTCATAAACACGAACGAAGGAATGCATCTTTCCTTCAACATATTGTTTACCCACAGCCCTTTGGAAAACGGTCATACATGCATGTGGGCACATATTTCAGGCTCACCTGCTGGGCATTCCTTGGTGCCAACATAAAGGTTCAGATGCTTGGCTTATCTCTGTGGGCCCATAACTTCTACTTTAAGGAAATATAGTAAAAACTTTAAAGTAAGCCAATTTGGCATTATGGTACTTTAGCTACTCTAAGGGACTCTCTTATCACAAGTAGACCCTGGATTAATTATAGCAAACATACATTTCAATGCGCTGATGGCTTTATTGGCAATAAGGGAACTCTTAAGGGCTATAGTAAGTAAATAGGTAAACAAACAAATGTCACAAAGTTCAACCAAAGCAAGAACTGGTAAATAGTAAGGGAGTAAATTAAGTAGTTACTATAAGATAAGGTTGTCCTGATATGTTAGCACCATCAATGAGAAACTAAATTTTGGTCTTTTAGAGAAGAGGGAGAGCTGAACCTGAGACAGCCACATTGAGCCCTGGATTCTCTAAAAACAGACAAGAAAAGAAAAAAATAAGCGTACAAAAAGCGCAAAGTCAAATGACGTAAATGAAGTCCGATTATTTCAATAATCACAATAAATTTAAGTGGACTAAACCTATCAGTTAAAAGGCAAAGATGGTCAGGGTAGATTTTCTTAATTTAGCCATGTATTAATAATAAGAAACAGATGAAACTAAAAACATAGAAAGGTTGTAAGAAAAAGGAGGTGAAAAACATATCAGATAAATAGCAATGAACATCAAATAAAATAATTTTTAAGAAGGAAATGCAATGTTAAAGATAAAAAGGATCAATATATAACAATAAATTCAATGCACCAGTAAGATATGACAATTATAAATGTATCCATTTTATAAAGCCTCAAAAATATAAAACAAAAACTAAAAATAACTACAGAGAGAAATGGACAAATTACCATAATAGGAGGTTTCAACACACTTTTGTTAATTATTGATAGATCAAACTGACAAAAAATTAGTGAAGACATAGAAGGTTTGAGATACAATTGACAGCTATGAGTTAATGGACTTATATAGAACTCTCCCAACAATTAAATAATGCTCATTCATTTCAAGCAATGTGGAAACTTGTGTTTAATGTTTCTTACCATTTAAAAATATTGATTGGCTTAATTGCATTGTGGTCAGAAAACATAGTTGAAATATATAGACATTATTAAACCACAAAACTTTTGTCATTATATTTAAAATAATCATTATCATACAGATATCATAATCCTCTGATCAGAATGGAATTAAGAAAGTAGAAACAGATAATGCAAAGACAAATTTTAGTAATCTTCTGTTTGAAATTTAAAAGCACACTTTAAAATAACTCATGCAGGGACTGGCCCCGTGGCTCAGGCGGTTAGAGCTCCATGCTGCTAACTCCTAAGGCTGCTGGTTCGATTCCCACATGGGCCAGTGGGCTCTCAACCACAAGGTTGCCAGTTCAATTCCTCGAGTCCCACAAGGGATGGTGGGCTGTGCCCCCTGCAACTAGAAATGGACCTGGAGCTGAGCTGCGCCCTCCACAACTAAGACTGAAAGGACAACAACTTGAAGCTGAATGGCACCCTCCACAACTAAGATTGAAAGGACAACAACTTGACGTGGAAAAAAGTCCTGGAAGTACACACTGTTCCCAAATTAAAAAAAAAAAAAAAAGTCCTGTTCCCCTTCCCCAATAAAATCTTTAAATAAAATAAAATAACTCATGCATGACAGAAAAATAATAATGTCAATTTTAAATAATTAGAATTGAATGTTTCTGAAAATATTATGTTTCATTACATCACAAATGGCACTTTAAGGAGAAATCTATAGGCTTAAACACTATACTAGTATAAAGGAAAAGCTGAAAATGTATAAACTAAAAAGAACAAGAGAATACTCCCAAAGAAGTAGAAAGAAAGAGACAGTAACAATAACAAATTAATTAAATAGAAAAAAAGGGAAAAAAAAAGATCTAATAGAGCAAATCAATAAGCCTAAATGTTGATTCTTTGAAAATATTAGTAAAATAGACAAACTTCTGATAAGCCTGATAAAAAAGAAAGTACAGAGAAAAAAACAATATTAAGAATAAGAATGGATCAAAACTGTAGCCACAGCAAAACTATAATAGAAGTTAATAAAGATTTGAATTCTGAGATTAAATAGTAAAATTTTTACAAAAATGTAACTCCAAAATTCATTCAGAAAGAATTAAGAAGCCCAAATTTTCTTATAACTATTTTAAAAATGAATAAGAAGTTAACAATTTTCAGACAGGAAAAAATAGTTACAGGCAGGTCCCAGATTTTTTTTTTTTTTTTTTTTTTAAGACAAGGGAGTTCAACCAAACTTTCAAGCTCATTTCAACTTACACAAAATCTTTACTAATCTAGAGATTAGTAAAAAAATTCCTAACTCATTCTATGGTAATATAACCTTTTAAGAAATATTTTATTACGTTTATTTAGGTGACATTAGCTAATAAAATTATAAAGTTTTCAAGTGTACAATTCCATAACACATCATCCATTGATGATACATCAATATTTCATTGTGTGTTCACCACCCAAAATCAAACCTCCTTCTGTCACCGTATATTTAATCCCCTTTATCCTTTTCTACCTCCTCCCCACCTGATGGTAATTTAACCATGATATCAAAATTAGTCAGGTAGTGTATGAGAAAAGAGTATTACAGGTCAATCTCATTCATTAATATGAATGCAAAAGTTTTACCTAAAATATTACCAAACTGAGTCTAGCAACGTATAAAAAAGATAATGCATAAGAACCAAGTTAGGTTTAATCCCAAAAATGCAATGGTGATTTAATATTGAGAAAAACCTATAAATATTCACAACTTAACAAATTGAAGTAAACAAACCATATCAATATGTGTAGAAATAAGAATCTGGAAAATTTAACACCCATTTATAATCAATCAAACAAACACAAAAATATTTACCAAAATAGAAATGGAAAAAACTTCTCTGACAAGGTAAAGATATCTACCCAAATCATTAATCTTAATGTTGGTAAGTTAGAACCTTTCCTTAGAAATTAGAGCTAAGAGTGTATTCTATCACGAGTGTTGCCCTCGAGGTCCTGACTTGTGTGATAAGGTAAGAAAAAGATGTAAAAGATATAATAATTGGGGAAAATATGAAATAAAACTGTCATATTCACAGAAGATATGATTGTTTGAATAGGAAATATAAAAGAATCTACAAATTTTTAAGATTAATGAGTTCAGCAAAGTACCTAGATATAGTCAGTAATAAAAAAAAAAATTAATTGAGTTTTTCTACACCAGCAACAAGCAATTAGAAAATGTACTTTCAAAAACGATATCATTTATAACAGCAACAACAAAAAAGGTATCAGTCATCTGAGGATAATTACTTTTAAGATTTTTATAGAGAAAATTATATAATGTTAGAGAAAATCATTAAAGGAGTCGTAAATAAATGGAGAAATATTTTCATTTCATAGCGAGGAAGACCTAATATGTTGAAAATCTCAAATATCCCTAAATTGAGCCATAGATTTAATACAATTCCAATCAAAATATCAACTGAATTTTTCAAGGAATTGAACAAGCTGATTCTAAAATTTATATGGAAGAACAAAAGCCCGAGAATAGCCAAGACATTCCTGAAGAAGCATGAAGTGGGGAGATTTGCCCAGAAGATGTTGAGATTTATTACAGAATTATGTGGATTACGGCAGTGTACTATTGGCATGGAGAAACTGACCATCGAAGCAGAATAAAAAGCTCAGGAGCAAACCCAAGCCCAGTTGGTAACCTGATACATGACTGCAACAGCATTTCGGGTCATCAGAGAGAGATGGAGCTGGTCTGTAGAAGATGCTAGGACCACTGGTTATCCATAGCGCAAAACCCAAATATGGGTCCTTACCTAACCCTGTCACTTACAAAATCTAGATATAGATAAATTAAATATGTAAATGGAAAGGCAGTTTAAAATCTTTTAGAAGAAAGTATAGGAGGCTATCCTTATGGCCTCCAAATGAGGAAGTCTTTTGGAAACAAGACTCAAAAAAACAAAACAAAACAAAAAATCATAAAAAAGATTGGTAAATATGATAAGGAAAATCAAGATCTGTTGTCCAAATTCCCCTTCAACAAACCAACCACTAACAGGAACAAGACAATGCAACACAGACCAAGGCTTACCATCCAGGATGCATAAACAATTCCTGTAATCCAATGAGAAAAAAGCAATCAAACTTCTAGGGATAAGTTTGATATTAGAAAGGGATCCTCCCGTCCCCAAGATATACTCTTAAGCAGAGTGTTAACTTCTTGTGCTTTTTGGTGGTTACTGAGTCTTGTGCTAGAAGAAAGCAAAAGAAATATACTCGACAATGAGTCCTCTTCCTGGAGGAAATGGGACAGTACTGCACGGAGGAAGGCTTTGAATAGAGGCAGCAAACTCAAATTGCCAAGGGGCCACAGGTCACATGAGTGAAGAGGAGTCAGGTGAGGGCAGAGTGCTGCTGAGTGGATTATGTGAGACAAGCAAAACTTCTTTAAATAGGAAAATAAGAACTCTCCTTTTATTATTTATTGCCTCTGGAATAATCATTAAATTAATGGAATTAAGATATGGGCAAAGGATTTTGAAAACAAAGTGCTATTTTATCAATGGTGGGGTGGGGTCCCTTCCCCGTGATGAGTTATCAGCTTCTGTAGCTTGGTCCTACTGTGAGCTAGAAGCCCAAATGAGCACCATGAAGCTGTGGTGGGGGCTTTTCAAGTTCCCAATAGTCCCAGCCTGCAAGCCGAGATGGCCAGACATAGGGCATTAAGGCCTGGGAGAGTGGGATGACACCTTCCTCCCAGGATGTGATGAGATGTAACCTGTGTCACCTGGATAGCCTGAAGCCTGGCACACAGTGGGAGTTCAGCCAAGTTCCCTGGGCTCTTTCTCCCTTAGGAAACCCAACAACACACCTCTTGCTGAGGTTTCAATTTATTTCCTCCCACCTTCCTCTTCATTTCTCCCTAGTTTTGCCTTTTCCACTTTCTATCAACATTTAACCAACAGTTTTCCTATCTATATTGGTTTCCAAACACCAAATATGGATGCAAGTAAACATATCACAACACACACAGCCTTTATAGCTATTGTTGATGGAAAGGACCACTCTGGAATTACAGGCTACGGTCATGATCAAAATTAACATCAATAAAACAAGTAATCATAATATTGAGACTTGCTGCAATTTGGCCAGCACTGTGCCGAGGGGCTGTGCTAAATTCACTGCATACTTTCTCTTATTTAATCCTCATTCCATCCCTAGAACCAACACTATTGTTAAGCCCATTTTGCAGATGAGAAAACTGAAGCTAGAGAGAGGATGTGTATCTCGCTCAAGGTCACAAGGCTTTCAGGAGTAGGAATCGTACATTTCCTGTAGACCTGTAGGGAAGCTTAGCCACAGCGGTGGCACCAAGTGGCTGTAGGTAACTTGGCACAGTGGTTGGAAATGTGTTCCTGGCCTGACATTCCTGGCTCAAACCTATCAGCTTTGCAACCTCAGGCAAGTGGCTGCTCTGAGACTCACCTGCTCTTGCAGGTAAACAGAGGCTAACACCAGCTTCAGAGCATTTTTGCACGGATAAAATACCTGAAGACCTTAGCACAGCGCCTGGCACACAATTTGTGAGGATTAAATGGGTTAAGACGGGTAACGTAGTTAGAGCCATGACTGGCATAGAGGACCTGCTCCTTCAGTACTTACTATTATTATTGCAAACAATGCTGAGATCATTCAGGCCCCTCGCCAGGACCCCACCGTGTCCTGGGTATCATCTGAACAGTTCAATCATTACCTCGGTCAGAGCTTTGACAACACAGACCCCTGTTAGCCCATGGATGTGGTAGGGGAAAAAAAAAATCAGGTTTTACACAAAAATCTGAATATCCAGCTTCTCTTGAAGCTAGATCTGGTGGCCCTGGGCCACATTCCGATAGGTGACAGTCACCCCTTTAGAGCTGGCATGTGTGGATCCTTCCTGTCAGCTTCAGGAGGGGACACGTCGCTTGCCTGGTCCCTGTAGGCTGTGGATTTTGTAACCTCTGGGAGGAAGTTCCCCAGGGTCATGGAAGAAGGGTGACTTGCATGGTCTGAGACGGGTAAGGAGGGCTTCTAAGAGAAGGTGATATTTCAGCAGTCAGCAGGTATCTTTTAAAATTGTGAGGATAGCGTATATACTAAAAAGCATGAAATGTACACACCTTGTTTAAAGAACAAAAAAAAAAAAACGCACATTCATTTACCTCTTATCACGCTGAGAAATGGGACATCACCAGTAACTCAGAGCCTTGGTCCCCCGGCCAGCTGCGTTGGCATGACATCAGGCCGAGGGGACAGCCAGCCAGATCAGCGCAGTGACACAAACGTTCGTGGTTTTCTCCTCTCCTTTCCTCCCGTCCTTGTGGGATTGTCTTCTTAAAAACTCCTCTTTTTTTCCCCCGCCCCCAAGTCAAGTTGTTGACTTTCAATCTTAGTTGTGGAGGGTGCCGTTCAGCTTCAAGTTGTTGTCCTTTCAAGTCTTAGTTGTGGAGGGCGCAGCTCAGCCCCAAGTCCAGTTGCCATTGCTAGTTGCAGGGGGCACAGCCCACCATCCCTTGCGAGGAATTGAACTGGCAACCTTGTGGTTGAGAGTCCCCTGGCCCACGTAGGAATCGAACCGGCAGCCTTCGGAGTTAGGAGCACGGAGCTCTAACCACCAGAGCCACTGGGCCGGCCCTTAAAAACTCCTCTTACTGTAACTTAGTGGGATTTTTTGAAGGGGGTGAAATTAGAAGTGTGTGTTTCGTGTGCCCTCTTAACCTTGGCCAGGTCTCTGGACAACAAAGAAGGCTTGGAAAGGCATCAAGGAACAATATTCCCATTAGGGCTGGAGCTGTGGCATGAGAGAAGGACGGTGTGCTAGTGTCTGAGGGCTATGTAACAAAGTGCCACGGGCTGGGTGGCTTAAAACAACAGAAGTATATTGTCTCACAGTCCTGGAGGCTGGATGTGTGAAATCTAGGTGCCAGCAGGGCCGAGCTCCCTCTGAAGGCTCTCGGGAGGGAGTCTTCCTTGCATCGTCCAGCTTCTGGTGGTGACCGGCCACCTTTGGTTTGTGTCTGTACCATTCCAGTCTCTGCTCCCATTGTCACAGGGCTTCCTTCCCTGTATGTCTGTGTCCTCGGCTCTTCTCACAAGGACACAGCCATTGGATAGAGGGCCCACCCTACTCTTCATATGACTTCATCTTAATGAGTTACATGTGCAAAGACCGTATGTCTCAATAAGGTCATGTCCTGAGGTTCCAGGCAAACATGAACCCTGAGAGGGGACACTGTTAAACCCACTGCAGATGGTGAGGCTTGGATTCAGGGGCTGACAGGAGAGGGTGGCAGGAGATCTGGAGAGCAGGTGGCGGGCTGTGACCCCATTCCTCACTACGTGGACTTTATTCTCCGCCCGTGGAGGGTTTTAAGCGTGACAGCGATACTGTGTCCACCCCAACACTCGTCCACATCCCCTTATATTGCTCTCTGCCTGTGGGGACCAACCCATCCATCCAGGCCCACGTCAGCTCCCTGCAGAACCACCTCTGACCAAACCTGAGGAGCTCACTGCCGGCCCCCACGCAGCCCCTGTCAGTGAGCTGTGCTGTGCTCACCTCGTCACGACCTGGGGATGCATCCATCTCTCTTCTCCTTGTCCAGGAGCTCTTTGGAGCTAAGGTTATCTCCATTCATTTCTGTATCCTCTGCTCCCAGCAAGGTTGGATGCAGAGTGGATGGGGACAAAACCATGGGAAGCTTTTACGAATCCAGTCTTAGAGCCAATGCTTGGATCTGTCAGGGTTGTTTCCCAAAGAGGAATTCTTTTCTGCATTCACACGAGGGCAGTTCTCCAAGATCAGAGATTCTTTTATGATCTCTCTCTGACGTTAAGCTTCCTTCTAAATGTGCTCCTATCCCTCAGCAGCCAAAAGGAGGTCTGTGCATCTTCGGAGCTCACGTGCCCCTGTGAATCAGCCTCCAACCCCCCACCTGCCTCGCCCGCAGCCCCGCACCCCGGCCGCCTCCTGCCAAGACCCCTCGGTTTGCTGCCCTCCTCTTTGACGACAGGCCTCACGTTTCCAAGACAAGGCGCAGTCATAAAATCAACTGTCCGCAGCCATTAGGTCCGGGCATGGTTAATGCCAAAACTGGCCTCCAAATTGACAGTTAATGAGGGAAAATGACGAGGGGGCGTGTTAACAGACGCAGGCTCAAGGTAATAAACAGGCCATTAAAACCAGGTAGTAAACAGCTTGCCAAGGATCATTTATGAATTTATTTTTTAAAATTACACAACAAGGCTTGTCTCCTTTGGTGACTGGGTCTGAGTGGCAGTAGGAAGCAGTGACATTGAGGCCATCCTAGGAGGCCCCCTTAGGTTGGGATTGCAGGTATGTGGTGGGGTGCAGGGACCTGGGCAGTGGACTACCTGGGGATCCCACGGACAGGATTTTGGTCCCAACTGTCCCACATACCCCTGGAGGCTATATATGGTGTCAGGAATCCTGGCCCTGATCCTAGCTCTGCCTTCTGTGGGACGCTGGGACCTGGAAGAAGTAACCTGATTCCTCAGGCCTCAGTTCCCCCACTGCATACATGAGGATGGACTCCATTATCTCTTCAAGGCCGTGAACTGAGTTAAATCGTGCTCCCCCCAAAACAAATCCATGTCCTTCCAAAGGTGACCTTATTTGGAAATAGGGTCGTTGCAGATGTAATTCGTTAAGATGAGGTCATGCCTGAGCAGGGTGGGCCCTAATCCAATATGACTGGAGTCCTTAAAAGAAGAGAAGAGACACCCTCGCACCTGCCCCTGAGCTGGCCTGGCCGGGAGTCCGCTTTAATGAACACCCTCCTGGGGGCGCAGAGAGGCGCCTGCTGAGTCTTCCTACTCCTCTCCTCTTCCTCACCCCTCAAGCTCCCATATTCCAGTGAGTGGTGAGCCGACAGCTGAGCTCTGGGGTCTGGCTGCAGGGTGCTTCTTGGTTTAGCAGCTGCCCTGCGGCTTCTATAAGTTCCAGAAGCTGTGGAAGCCACTGTCCCTCATTTGTCAAATGTGGGCTGTCATACTAGCAGGAACCTCTCAGAGTTTCGTGAGGACACATGAGATGACCCAGCGAAATAAAGCATTTAGCACAATGCCTGGCACAAAGGACATGCATCCGAAACCCCCAAATGTCTGCTGCACAGCACCCTTGTGGCAGAAGTAGATTTTTTCTCCCAAAGCACAGGCTTTGAGGGGCAGACAGACATTAGCCGGTGGCTTCTGGTTAATGACTGATCTCTCTGAGCCTCCTTTTACACAGCTATACAATGGAACTAATGCTTATCTTCATATATATTATTGGGACAATTAAATTAAACCCTCAGCAAGATACCGCTGAGGTTTTACACTCATCCCTATCGCTCTCTCCACATTTAGGAAAGGGGCCACCTTTCCTGCCACTGAGGAAATCGAGGGCCTGGCTAGGGGAAGCGTGGGGCTCCCCAGGCGTCTGGTCACCGACTCCTGGAGGTCTCCAGGTCTATTTCTGGAAGCAAATCCAATCCTAGATTTTAGGATGTTACCTAGAGACAGCAAAGGGACCCTTATAGGACAATATATATTGACCCTTATAGGACAATAACTCACTAAGGTCACAGCAGGTCAGAGCAGCAGACTTAACTCGCTCTTCTCCTTACACTTTGCTGCTAAATTCATTCAGTAAGGGATCCCTACAGAGCCAGGCACTGTGGGAGGGGCCAGCAAGTTTCTGTGTCTGCCTTCCTAACCAACTGTCATGGGTTGAATGATAGCCCCCAAAGGAATATGTCCAAGTCCTTTGGATGTATCTTTGGAAAAAGATTCTTTGTAGATGTAATTACATTAAGAATCTTGAGACGAGATTATTTTGAATTATCCGGATGGGCCTTAAATCCAGTGTTCTTTTAAGGGACAAGGTCCCCACCAATTTGGGAAGTCTAATGAAGTCATGCTTGGGACCCCCTTCCCAAATCCAAGGTTCTTTTAAGAGGAGAGAGAAGAGAAGAAGGCCGTGTGAAGACAGAAGCGGAGATTGGAGACAGGTACCCTTATTCTCCTATGTACAGGTAAGAAAACCGAGACTCAGGCCAGGAGGAGATGGAACTGGGATGGAACCTAGATTTGCTCCTGGACCGTGCTCTTGACCTCAATGCTGGCCTGTCAAACACGGAGCCATTCAGCCCCCTCTCTATGGTCCTCTCACCACGCCAGCTTTTGGTAGAGACCTTGCCCCGCCCACCAGCTCTGGGGATGCTAGGCCAGTGGAGGAATAATAAGAATACTAGCAAGGACCCTTTACTGGACATCTGCTCTGGGCCAGGCACTGTGCAAAGCATATCCCGAGTCCAACAATTACTATTATTATCCTATTTTACCGATGGGAAAACGGAGGCTTCCAATGCAGGCCTGTCTGGCCAGAGTTCATTGTCTCAAGTGCCGGGTTTTGCAGCAAGCAGCACTGAGAGGGGTCCAGGCCATTGGCCGAGAGTTTGTACACAGCTTGAGTGTGATTGTGCAGCTATAATGCTCTTTTTCCTAAGGGCAGGGACCAGGCCCAGGGTGTCGAGTGTTACGTCTCCATCGCTCGTGAGGTGAGTTCAGTACTATAAGAGGACTAGTCAGGTGTTTTTCTCCCCAGGTAGACTCTGAACTCTGTGGGGTCCGGATTTTGTCCCTGGACCCCATCCCAGCATCTAACACAGGTAGAAACTGAACGCCTGCGTAGTGAGACCCCAGAGCAGTGGGAGGAACATAAATGTGGAGGAGACAGAAACCCACGGAGGAAGGCCTCCTAAAACAAATACCCCCATTTCTAGGCCTGATATATGTGAATGAAAATGGCATTTAATTGGCTAAAACCAGAGCTGTCATCACCTAATCAGAGAGCCTGAAAATAGATTTTCAGCACCTTCTGCTTCGGCTCAGGAACAATGGCACAGCCGCCCCGGGAGACCGGGGCTGTTGGAGACGTCAGCAGGCGTCCGTCTGTCTGGGGAGCAGCTGGAGATGTGGTTATTCGATCAGGGGAGTCCACAGCGGTAGAAAAGGCTGGGGTGCTGAGGAAGCCTTCATTTCCGGTAAAGCCGACAACCCCATTTGTTTCTTTGGCCTAAATAATGGTCATCACGGTTCCCTTGGGTCCAGCGTGCTCTAGTTTGCCAAGCGTTTTCACATTCCCAAGTCTTCCCTATGTGTCTGGGAGGGGGTCAGGTGGGATTGTCACCTGGTGCTATGGATAAGGGAACTGGTCGGGGGGGTCACACGAGGCAGCAGGTCATGAACTGCCATGCTCCGTGCCAGGCATCTTTTGATTCCTTAAGCGGCGATCTTTAGAGTCATTTCCCACGTGCCGGCGAGTCCTTCCTACCAGTGGGATGGGGTTGTCAGCACCCGCCCTCCACCACTTTGGGAAGTCTGCTGAAGTCACGCGTGGGACCCCCTCCCATGACCCCTCCCCCTTTTCAGTCACCCCTGATCTTTCCTCCTCATGCCCAGCTCTCCTGGACTCCTGGGCGCCTGCATCGCTTGGCAGGCGCTCTTCCTGCTGTGGTGCCAAGGCCTCGCCTGCCCTCCTTCCCAACACTCATCCCTATGAAGCTCAGCTTGGAATCCCCCTGTCCAGGAAGCAACCCTGACCCTGTACTTCCTTCACAGCCAGATTCCAGAACCTTCTCCCTGAGGCTGGAGGCGGAGGTGGATTTCGCTTTGACAGAGACTGAAGGCCACTTGGAACTAGATGGCATTTACAAGGGGTTTCACTGAAGACGGTGGAATGGCGGGAGGGAGGACGGAGGCATGGGCTGGGCGAACCTCCCAGGGGTGGTGAGGTGCCCCAGGACTAGCAACGGAGGGGGCTGTGACTCCTGCCTGGGTAAAGGGACACGTGAGGGTGGCCGTAAGATAGGGCTGCCTGCAGGAGCCATGGCCTCGGCCCGCAGGGAGGAGCAGGAGCAGGAAACAGCGTCCTCACTCTCCTCTGCCTCCTGGTCTCTTAACCCTGCCCCAACATCCAAACCCAACAGGATGCCAGGGGGCAAGGAGCTAGGGTGAGGCACCCCACACGGGGTGGAGAAAGGCGCAGAGTGACCTGGGAGGCAAGTGGAGAAAATGCAGCTCATGGACTTCAGGTAAAACGGAGAGGCCACACTGGTCCATCCAACCAATCATCACCAGCGGTGGTGTTGAGTTTCAAAATTCAGATTCCCTGGCCCCTCCCCACCTTCTGATGCTCTAATTTAATAGGGCTGTGGTGTGTCTCCAGAATCTGCTTTTTAAAAAAGTGCTCTGAGTGATTTTTAAAAGCAATCTCAACATTTTGGGGGTGCAGCTGATTTTCTCAGGTCACTGGGAGGTCTGAACTCTGGTTCCTTCCCAGTTTCACTGTGTGGCCTTAGGCCGGTCTCTTCCACATTCTGGGCCTCAGTTTCCCTACCAGTAAACAGAGGAGCCCAGAGGCTTCCAACCTGAACAGACTGTGCTAAGTTGCCAGCGATGCAGCCAGCCTGTTAACTCTTACCTGAGCCCCAGGGGCAGTTGAGGGAAGAAAGGGGTTGCCGTGGAGGTGACAGTCCATATTTTCAGCTCCTGACACTCCCCAGCTCTTTGAAGTTGACAAAGGCCAAGAGACATCAAGTCACCTGCCCGAAGGTGCATGGCTTCCCTCTTTGGTTGTTGGTCTGTGGATTGTATGTCCTCCTGACGTAAACGGAACTCATCGAAACTGTGAACCCAAGACAGACGCAGGGAGGCTGGAGGGTGGATGGGTTTCTGTGGATTCATCATGCACCCACACCCCGCCATCAGGCCTTCATGGCACAAGGGGCAGGCAGAATGGTGAGCCACAGTCCATAATCCCTGGGGAGCCTTGCCTGGCTCCTCTGTACTTTGGTTGAGGGGTACCCAGGTATCACCTCCAAGGGGAAAGATACAGAGCAGTCTGACTCCACAGGTGACTGTGTTCTCACGGCCCCGCCATGCCCCACCTCCCTAAGCCAGCTCCATGAGGCCAGCTGGAGAGGAACACTCGCACTTCCGTTGGAGCCCTGGGCCCTGCTGTGGAATGCAGGGCTGTCCTGCTCTTTCAGCCATACGCTGCCCCTGGGTCTCATTTCTCTTTTATCCTGAGAGCCCAGCACAGGCCTAGAGCCCAGCAGGGGATCAGACAGTGTTTGGCAAATAGACAAACACAAGATCTACTCAGCATTCCCTTGCGTATTGCCCCTAAAAACCAGCTGCCCGTTGTTTCCCTGACCGCACAACAAAGTCCATCCGCCTGCCCCACTGCCCAGTGGAAACCCAGCCACCATTCAGTAGCCAATTCATGGACATCCTCTAGTGGTTGAGAAGGGCAGCAGCCAAGTTCAAAGAGCTCTCCCCAAAACCAGGCCAGGGGAAGGGATCTGCTGTCCTCAAGGTTTATTATTCTCCTGCTATAACCATTACTACCGACACTAGTTACCACTTACGAAGGTGCAGGGAGGTGAGGGGACTTGCACATGCTCACTCAGCTAATGAGCAGCGCCGTCCTTCCTGGTGTCTCCAGGTGAGAAACTTCTGAGCCCCCACGCCCCCCCCACTGGCCAGCCCTCATGTCCCTTGGTTCCTCTGTCACCATCTGTCTCTGTCTTCCACATTTCAAAATGCTCCTTCTCAGTCTTCTTTTCTGGCTCTGGGGTATCGTTCACCCCCAGCTGTGAACACTCTGCGGCATCCAGGAGCCGTCCCACGGGCAGCTCGCTGTCTTGATGACTTTAGCCGACCCTAGTTCTTCAGACCACTGAAGACGGGGCAGGGGACAGGACTTGAACTCAGGCTGATCTGAGTCCAGAGCGTCAAGCTCTTAATCACTCTGTCAGAGGGACGGACAAATACATCATCGTGAGAGTATTAGCTGTTTTTCTAAACAACAAATCTTTATATATGTATAATTCTTTTTTTCTTGGAAGGCTTTTCATCACTTGGCCACTTTCCATCACTTGGCCAAACATCACGTGGCTTCCCTACAATCATGCCGCAGTGTCCCCATTGATGTTCTAAGAAGCCACTACAAAGAGAAGCCTCGTGTTTGAAACACAACATTGAGTCACACAGCACTTGAACCCTGGCATTAAGCTGAGTCATGCTGGGTTTTATGTTTCCAAAGCACTGAGAAGCTCCTTGGTTGGCATTTCTCACCCCTAGGGACACTATCCGAGCCGCCAGTCTCCTGAGCTGCCTTGCATTTATATATCCCCCAAGTATTGATTTAGCACCTAGACCCTGACCTAGGCTCTGGGGGTACAGCAGGGAACAAGGCAGATGAGGTCCTTGCTCTCATAGGGCTGGACATACCAGTAGAGAAAACATGACTATAAGGCAAGGTAATTTCAGAGTGTGGTAGCTTTTGAAAAGAATATGACATCTGAGTATATGATATAATGACGAGGGTGGGAGGCAGTGTTAGCTGGAATGGTTGGGGAAGGTTTCCTTTAGGAGGTGACGTCCAAAAGGTGAAGAGTAGCAGCCCGCATGAAGATATGGGAGAGGGACAAGTGCAAAGGCCCTGGGGAGGCCAGTGTTGCGGGAGCAGAGTCAAAGAAGGGGAAGGGATAATTAGCAGGTGAGATCAGAGGGACAGGTGGGAGCCAGGACACTCTGGGCTTTGAAGGTCATTTTAAGCAGTTTGAATATTTTTCTGATCAATGCGCATTCATCTGACCAGGTATGCCACGAATGCAAAGCTCTGATGACTCTACTTGAGCCATTTCTCAGGGTTGTGTTTGCAGTGAACAAGCTTGAGATGAAGTAATGCCCCCTTCATGTCAAAGAGCAGACTTATTTCCTGTTTGCTATAAAATGGTGAATTCCCTGAGCTCAGAGTTCCTCTGCTGTAATGCAAACCCTCTGCACGTGCAGCCATTCATCTAGGCCCATGCGTGTCACCCCAGCGGAAACCAGGACTGAAGAACCTTTGGGGAACAAGCAGACGCTCTGCCCACAGCTTTTGCCACCAATGACAAAGTCTTTTGTCTCTGACCCAGGAGTTTCATGTCTTCTGTCAACATCTATAAAACCAGCATGATAATTTGTTAGCTTTCAAAAAGGGTGAAATCTCACAGCTCTTGACAGGGTGGCTTTTGGCAGGTTGGAGGACAGGGCACGCATGAAGCGGAAGAAGGAAAACCAGTCAGGAGGCTCTTGCAGTGGTCCAGACAAAAGATGACGGTGAGACAGCTTAGAAGCCTACTGTGGAAATGGAGTCAAGTCGGCTGATTTGGGATTTATTTTGGAGGCAGAGTTGTTAGGTCTGCGGAAGGATGTAGGTGATGAAGGAAAGAGGGCAATGAAGGGTGACCTTGGGCGTGTGACCAGAGCAGCTGTGTGGATGGTGGAACCATGCAGTGATCTGGGGAAGGCTGGTAGAGGAGCAGATGGATGAGCTCTGATTCAGCCACGTTGAGTCTGAGATCCCTGTGAGAAGGTATGAGGGTCTAGAGTTTGGGGAGAGTCCTGGGCTGGACATGTGGACATGGGAGCTGTCAGCATGCAGGTGACATGGAAAGCCATGTGATGAGATGTTGGCCTCTCCCAGCCAGGAGGTGGGTCCTGTGTGTGTGCTGTGTGACACCTCCCAAACTACCCCAGTGAGACCAATGGCTAGGCCTGAAAGGGCCCCAGTGGGTCCCAGGCCTCCCTGGACTCCCAGTGGCCACCCAGGTTCTGAAGTCCACTGTCTTTGGACCTGCCCTGAGGGATGGCACTTACTTAACAAGACAAAGTCTCTGGAACCAAGCAACTAGCCTTTAGAATCCTTGAAATCTGACTTAACCGCCCTGTCTCAGTGTGCCGCTGGGCAAATCACTTGGCTTCTTTAAGCCCCATTTTCTAACTTTGTAGATCAAAGGTAATGGTATCCACCACTTGGGTTGGATTAAATGAGATATTCCATGTGAAACTTTACCGCAGGGCCTGACACATTATAAACACTCATTACCATTGGCTGCTGCTTCTCTCTATCTAGTCCACCGTTTCATTCAACGAATGCTTGTTGTGCACGTGTTCTGGGCCAGGCACTGTTCCAGGCTCCATGGATGCTGCCGCCAACAAAACAGGAAAGCAGAGCTTACATTGTAGTGTGGGGAGCAGACTAGGAATAAATAATCAAAAAGAGAACAACCAAGCAGGGCATGGCAGGGCCTGTGCTGTGCCACCCACATGCCCTTTGTTCAGAATGGCACCCTGCATTCCCCCACTGGCTGGGAACAGGGGCTACAACAGCTGTCCTCTCTGCTAACTGTCCTCAGCTGAAGACCTCATGCAAGGTCACACACACTTCCCCTCGGCATCTGTATCCAACGACTGGTTGGTATGGTGTGTATCAAGGCCTTGACTCAACTTGGGATAATTCCAAAGGGTCATCCGAGCTCCAGGGCTCCTGGAAGGCAGGAAGCCTTTGTTCTGTAGTGGAGTCCAAAAGTGTTGGCTGGAAAGATGGGTGGATAGATGGGTGGATGGATGGGTGGACGGACGGACGGACGAACGGATGGATGGTTGGATGGATGGACGGATGGATGGATGAATGGATGGATGGACGGATGGATGGATGAATGGATGGATGGACGGACAGACGGATGGATGGATGGATGGATGGATGCCTTAGGCTTGTTGTATTTAACCTGTCCACCTGAAGTTCAATCTTTTTGGTCCTCCTTGATGACATCAGCCAAACTTGCTCTCTACCAAGTGCTAAACTTGGTACTGTGCTGTTCACAGGTTTATTCTGCTACTGGCTGGCCTTTTCTCTATTGGCTGTTCGAGGAGTCGGATAATAGTGTGGACCACGCACAAGCTCTGGAGTCAGAGAGACCTGGGTCCAAGCTTGACTCAGCCATTCTGTCTCAGAGGATCAGCTGTGCCTCTTAAATTTTTAGAAATTTATGTTAAGTGCTTACATAGTGTAAAACACAGATTCCGCGCCCACTGAAGGTCATTTTCCTCCTTTCCTTCTTCTGTCTTGATTTTTTTCTGCCAGTCCAGGTCCTGTGCCCCATCCGTGCTGAACTCTTAGTCTCAGAGCAGCAGCCACTAAAAACAAAAATTATTTAAAAACTACTATTTCTTTGCATCCTGACTCTTTCTGAAGCTTACGTTGAATTTTAGTTTTGGAAAGGATAATCAAAGGTGAAATCAGGAATTAGGAAAATATAGGACTCAGATGCACTAACCACAGGTGGAGTCAGTTGCTGGCCCTGAGCTACCTGACAGATGAGGTGAAAAGGGGACTTGTGCTCATTTGCATAAACTCTTATTATCAGAAAAGAGCGAACCCACCGGCCATCCTAGGAGATCGGAAATGGAGCATTCTACATGCAACAAAAGAAATTGAATCCCATACCCTTCTAAATTCCTTAAATTGAAAAAATTTTGCTGTTTCTAGGTAGATTTTCCTGCCTGTTTCTAGGTAGATTTTTTTACATGAAACCTACAGTGAGGCAGGGGGAGGGGAAGTTTGGAAAGAAGGGAAGTAGATGCTGTGAAAAAATTATTATTATTACACATAGCAATGGACTTAAACTCACATCTCTGATCTGATGTGCCTCTGTGGAGAAATGAAACTCATATGCACACTGGTTGGAAAAATGCTTCCACCTAATTGCTGTGGATAAAGCACTTTATTTATAGACATCCAGAAGGAAATTTGGCTCCCCTGCTCTATAATACGGTAGGGAACCGGGCCAGGTAGCTGCTGGCTCCAGGACACTCTGTGTTCCATATGGCAGGAATGTGGAACCACTTTCCCTGTAAACACAGTGGGTTCTTCTCTGTTTCTTTCTTATACTTTTTTTTTTTAGAGCTTTTTGAAGAAGAACCGCTTAACCATGAATGTAAGGGGTTAGTCACCCCCCTACGCTAAGTGGTAGGATTGGAGGGTGAGGAATTCTGCCAGACCTCACTGCCCTTTTTCATTCTTTAATTAACTCCCAAGGAGATAAGGAGGATGGAGTTCACCCAGCTCTCGGATTCTGGAAACAATGTGGAAGGCAACTTGGCATTCTCATGGGTTCTCTGAATTAAAGGGAAATGAGAATTGTGGGCAGGGGCCAATCTACTGCCCTTCACAGCAGGAAGGTCCCCTTGGAGGGACGTCTTTGCTCCAGTGCACTTACCATGGGTCAGGGGAAACCAGAGAGAGTTGTCGAATGTGGCCCGGGGCAAGTTCTGATTCAAGATGGAATGGGATTTGGAGTTTGAGCTGCTGCTCAGGTTTCCTCAAATGGTGCTTCAGTCCAAGGTCAGATGCTAGAGCAGAGAAGGCCTCAAGCTGATAACAGAGAACACTTGGACGGTGCTTTACAGTTTGCAAAAACGCTCCTAGCTATTTGTTTTTTCATGCATCTCGTGTCAGCAAACACTGATTGTGCACCTGTTGTGCGCCAGGCAGGACACATGTTGAGTGGCAAAAATAACTCTCCAGAAAATCCACCAAAAGAGTGGCTTATTTGGGAAAAGAAAAAGAAACAAAAAACACCACCGCAGTGCGGGAACGCACACCTCCAACTTGGGGCTCCAACTGGTTGCCTACGTGAAGAAGAACAGCCCCGGTTCCAAGATGGTTATTCTATATATCCGCATCCCTCCCCTGGTAGTTACCACAAAGTCCAACAGGAAGGCAAGACCAGAGAGTCAACAAGGGGCCCAGTCCCTCCCACAGTCCTCTCAGTTCTATGGTTAAGCATCTCAAGATGTCAGTTTACTTTTATCACACACAATGGATTTGTTTTTGGAAGAACAGAAATAACGAGCACCTGCTGGTTCCACCTGCAAATGAGAGCCACACGCCCATGAGTTTGCAGTCTCCGTGCCAACACTGTGGTCCAGGCTCCCAGCTCCTCAGGCATCACGTGGTGCCTGCAGTGGCGTCCTGAGCAGTCTCCCGGGTGGCAGCCCGCAGTGCCACTGCAGACCAGTCTCCATGAAGAAGCAGGCGGGTCCTTTTCAAAGTCAGATAAATTATGTCACTCAAAAGTAAGTCAGAAACGACATCAGGTAAGTGAACAGGAAGACTGTCACATGCATGGGGCCCTCCCAGAGCCTGGCAATGCGGAGTCTTGCATGTCATCTTGGCTGGGCTCCAGGACCCAGTTATTTAATCAAATCAGAATCTAGGCGAAGGTATATTGCAGGTGTCAGTTGACTTTGAGGCAAGGAGATTATCACCTTCAAGAACGGGGGTGGGCCTCATCTAAGCAGTTGGTAGCCTTAAGAACAAAAACTGAGGTTTCTGGAAAGGAAGGCATTCTGCCTCAAAACTACAGCAGCAACTCCTACCTGAGCTTCTAGTCTTCCGGTCTGCCCATTGGGGTTTGGATTTGCTGACCCCGATAATCACAATCATATGAACAAATTCCTTGAAATAAACTTCTACACACACACACACACACACACACACACACACCCCTATTGGTTCTGTTTCTCTGGAGAGTGCTTACTGATACAAGCCTCCTCTCTTATTCAGAATAAATGCCCAGTCTTTACAGTGTCCCTGTGTTCTTTGTCCCCCTCTCCACCACCAACAAGCACTCTCTGCCTGTTCATTATGCTCTAGCTGCACCAAGTGTGTTTTCTCACACAAAGCCTTTGCACCTGCTGTTCCCTCTGCTGGGCACACCCTTCCTCCCGATATATACACTACTGCCTCTTGATACTTCACTTTACGTTACGGTCTCTACTAATATGTCACTTTCTCTGACCACCTAACTACTATATCCTGTCACTCCCTACTCCTGTACCCCACTCTATTGTCCCCTGCTTGAACTTAGTACCATCTAGTGCAGCGGTGTCCAAACTTTTTTCAACGTTTTTCACCAAGGACCATATGCGGTAAAATACACAAACAGCCGGGCCACTCACTCGAGGTGAAGTACGTCTTGCCTCACCTGGTTTATTTAAGTAAACTAAATATATTTTTGGAATTTGCTGCGGGCCAATTAACAATGGATTGCGGGCCGCAGTTTGGACACTCCTGATCTAATGTAACACATGTTTACTGGCTTTTTTCCCTTTATTTTGGAAGCAACCTGAGGGTAGAGGCTTTGGTTTATTTTAATGACGCTGTATCCTCAGCACCTAGTAGGTGCTTGGCACGTAGTAGGTGCTTGGCACATAATAGCTGCGTATTAGTTTGCTCCGGCTGCCATAACAAAACACCACAGACTGGGGTGGCTTAAACAACAGAAATTTATTTTCTCGCAGGTCTGGAGGCTGGAAGTCCAAGACGAAGTTTCCAGCAGAGTTCTGTTTCTGGTGAGGGTCCTCCTTCCGGCTTGCAGGTGGCTGCCTGTTTGCTTAATTATCTTCATAAAGACCCTATCTCCAAATACAGTCATAATAAGGGTTGAAGACTTCAACATATGAATTTGGCAGGGAGGGGACACAACTCCGTACATAATAGTACCCAACAAATGCTTGTAGAATGAATGGAAGCGCAAAGGAAGTTATGTGAAGATGACTCAGAGGACACTAACCTGCCTGGAGGGTGCAAGAAGCTTCCAGAAAACAGGACTCCTGGGCTGAGCCCAAAAAGCCACTCTGTGCTAATGGGCATTCTCTTACCATTTTGTCCACTTCACACTTCAGAAAAGTGTTGCTCTGTGATGTAAAGCAACTCACCAGAGGCTGGAACTGAGGACAAGAAAGCTTGGGTGGGTGTGTCAGTGGGATCAGTCAGGAGACTGAAACCACACCAGGGAACTGAACAGAGGGAATCTGATATACAGGATGGTTAACTAGGTATAAAGTTGTTAACTGGGTAATTGAAAAGGTAAAAAGAGAACTCGAAGGCATTACGAGGTAGCTGCTGCAGGAAGCGGCTACCACCTGTAAGAGTGGGGGACAAAGGCCAGAGTTTGGAATTATTACAACTGATGCTTACAGGAGGGTCCAGAGGGCCTGGGCCCCAGACTTCTGAGGAGGGATCAGGCAGGCGTGGGGGAGTCTTTGGGGACAGGGAGGCACAGTGAAGATATTCTGTGAGTGTTGAAAAACTAGATTCAGCTGATTCTGTAGAAAAGCAGTGATGCTCGGTGATACTCTCAGGAAAAGCTTCTAGCAAGAGGAGGCTGCAAAGTGGGTACCATGTCTCTTTAGGGCGTAGAGTTTGGGTTAGGTAAATGGCGGTGTGTGTCACACTTCAAGAAATCAGAAATAAAATAGATGGTGATGGAAAGAGAACTGACTGGGTGGTGAACACACAATGTGATATATAGACCATGTATCACAGAATTGTACACCTGAAATCTATGTAACTTTTCTAACAACTGTCACCCCAATAAACTTTAATTTTAAAAAAAAAGAAATCAGAAATAATAAGGAAATGATTTCCATTTTGAGAAAAATACCAAGCGTGATTTAAATGACCAAACTTAGCTCTATTTTCTACATTAAAGACAGCATGAAGGTAGGAAGAAAACGTAGGAATCACTTTCCATGGTCTTCTAAATGATATCTTTCTATGGCAATGTATCATGTTGTCTACTGAAATGAAAAAGAAATGATCTAACTTCTTCAGATCACGTGATTAGCTAGAATAGCAAAGGTGCAGTATAAATCTTCAAAATTCCTACAAAAGGCAGTTTGATGTTTCCTCTGACAAATACAGAAAAACTGTTCAAAGTGTTGTTACTTGGGGGGAAAAATGTATTTTTTAACCCAGGCTCCTTCCACCCTCTCCCAGCAAATAAGAAAGAAGGAGAATGAAGACCAGAACGTAAGCTGGAGTTGGTCCATAGCCACACCTAGTCAGAGAAGACCTCACCTGGACACCAGGTCACAGATAACCATGGGAACACCTGCAGGACAGGTGGACGAGGTCTTTGCTTCTGGAAATAGCAGGTCATTGGAGGTTTCGCCACAGGAGGTAACCTAAGATATATATGAGCACTTATTTTATGCCAGGAATTATACATTTACTAACTCATTAATTCTCTGGACAAAATTAGGGAGCAGGCACATTATTACCCACATTTTACAGGAAGGTGCACTCAGGCTACAGAGGTGACATAACCTGTCCAAGGTCACACAGCTGGCTGAGCTCAGATTTCAGCCAATCTTTGTAACCGTCAGAACTGGAAAATACCTCAAATGTTATGTATCTAGTACAGGTGATTGAGCTCAGGAGAAGTAAGACCATTTTCCCAGATACACACAGTGAATCCCCAGGGCAGCAGGAATGGACCGGAACTTCCGGACTCTCAGCTGAGGACTGTTGCTGCACGAGTTCTAAATTGCAAGCCAGAAACCTAAATTATGTCCTGTGATTCCAATAAAAGGGTGGGAGGTGGGGGTGCACAAACAAGGCAGAAAGAGGTCTTGGGGAAAATGGACCAGGGGGACTGAAAGACAAGGATGGAGGATGGAGAGTATCTACTACAGCTAAATACAGGCTGACCCTTTGACCCAACGATTCACACTTGGCTATATGCCCAAGAGAAACGAGTGTGCAAGAGCCCCCAAAGGCATGCATAACAATGTTATAGGAGCTTTAGTCATAAACATCTTCAGCTGAAAGCAACCCAAGTGTCCTTCAACCAGAGAATGGATAAATTATGCCATATACGTGTAGTTAAATACTGCATGGTAAAAACAATAACAAAAATCCAACCAAACAAACAACACACACACACAAGTTATTGATATATAAATGAATTTCACAAACATGATGCCCAAAATATGTTTTGCCAGTGTTTGAACTTCCTATAAAACGCAATTATTCCGTATGTACTCTTTTGGGTCTCCAACTTGGATAATTCCATTTATAGGAAGTTCAAGCACAGTTAAAATAACTGATGGGGAAAGAAATTAGAAATGGTTATCTCAGGTGAGGTAGAAGAATATTGATGGGGAGAGGGCCTGAGGGGACTTCCTGGGGCCACTAAAAATGTCCTATGCGTTGATCTTGATGGAGGCTACCCGATACACATGGTAATATTTGTCAAGCTGTACATTTGAGGTTTATGCATTTTACCATAGGGAGGTTATAACATCATTGAAATTTATTAATTAAAAAAAACAAGTCAAAAACAGGGGCATCGAGTGTGGACAGGGACCAAGGCAGTCACCTCTCGCCCAGGCACCAAGCACAGTTGCCTGGTACAGAGAACTCAGTAAATCACTGTTAGAAGAATGGATGCCATCAACAGTCTCACATGAAAACACATTTCAGCTCCTTATAGAAAGGAAGGAAATGGAAAATGAAGCTAGACAAAACACTCAGGTTAATAAACCACAAATATCCATTTATCTATCCAATTTGGGGAAGGTAAGAGTGCTGGGTGGCCATGATTACAATGCCAGCCCTTGTTTTGGTTGACAAATTAATCTGCCCAGGGTTTGGGAAGTGAGAGAGCATCTTCCTGTATCATCCCACAGACCAGGCAGCCTCATCTGATTTCAGGGGAGGCTGCCTGATTTTCATGTAGATTACTTGAGAGCTGAATGTAAATTGATGTAAATCAGGGAAACAGATCAGCAGCCACGACACCTCATTCTCCATGATGGGACCTCCCTGTGTGTATGTAGACTGGCTAGTGGCTCTCTGGGCATCTTGTGGGTACCTTCCCAATCTGAGACAGGCAGCCTTCTGGGGTAGGGTGGTGGGGAGCGGGGGAGCAAGGTCATGTGGGCTCCGTGGAGCCCTTGAGGAAATAGCATGTCCCAGGAAAGATATCTATGACAACTGCCAGCAGTGTAACTCTCCACGTGTGCCACAGACACGTCCCTTCTCTAATCAACACATCAAGCCTGCAAGGAGAAGGTGGTTACGGTGTTTATAAAGGCAATATGTATTCACTGTAGGAAGACTAGCAAATTTAGATAAGCAAAATGAAAAAAAAACAAACAACAAAAAACAAACAAGGACCCACAACTCTACCCATCACAAATAATCAGCTGAAATGTGGATGCATTTCTTTTCAGACCTGTTTTAATATACACGCAGATATGTATGTCTGTGCGTAAAATTTGTGTTTTAATGGTTTGTCATTTTTTACCTGTTGTATTCCTGTGGCTCCATGTCATGAGTTTAGAAAGTGAATCAGAATAAATGAGGTTTATCTAGAGGTAGCGTTTCCATGAAGCTAATGACGCTTAAACTACAGAATCTCTCACTTGCTCAGTCCCTCCCAGGGCCCTGTACCTAAATTTATTTATAATGTGTTCTTTTCCTTAAAGAGGGCTGGCTCCCCAAACGGTCTCTATGTTCCACGAAACCTTATTCTATGCCTGCATTTAACTAAAGCCAGTGCTATGGGTTGAATTGTGCCCCCTAAAAAGGTATGTGAAGCCCTAACACCCAGTACCCATGAATGTGACTTTATTTGGAAGTAGGGTCTTTGCAGATGTAGTCAAGTTCAGATGAGGTCATACCAGATTCGGGTGAGCCCTACAGCCAATGACTGGTGTCCTTCTAAGAAGAAGGTAATGGAGGGCACGCAAGGGAGAGGGACACGTGATGACGGAGGCAGAGATTGGAGTCGTGCATCTAAAAGCCAGGGACTGCCAACTACCACTAGACGCCAGGAGAGGCAAGTCAGCACCCCCGTCGCCTCAGTCTTCAGAGAGAGCAGATCCCTGTGGACATCCTGATTTCAGAGTTTTAGCTTCCAGGACTGTGAAAGGATGAACTTCTGTTGTTTTAAGATGTGCAGTTTGTATTATTTTGTTAGGGCAGCCCTAGAAAACCAATGCAGCCAACGAACCCCAAAGCTTGTTGAGCACTGGAGTTGCTGGGGAGACTGAAGTCTCCCCAACAGGAGGCTATTAGGCAAGTGAGGGTCCCGATCAACAGAAGGGAGCCTGCTGCTGGCACGTCTCTGGCCCACAACTGAGGCCACCTCGCCCGTCTGCAAACATCTGTCCACTAGCCAGTGTCTGCCTTAGGTGATGCTGGAGTGACATTCTTATTGTTTTGACTTCCGTTTTTCTCTGCTGACCCAAGGGAAGGAAAGCGCGTTTATTGAGCATCTGCTAAGTGTCAGGCACTGAGCTAGGTCTTCACTCTTGCCATTTATCTATGTAAACCTCACAGTAGCTCCCCAAGATAAATAGGATTATCCCCATTTTATTGACAAGAAAGCTGAGACTCTGGAAGGTTACACAGCTTGCTGAAGGTCACCGTGAACAGATGAGAGAGCCAGGGGCTGAACCTAACGGATTCTCACACCAACGCCTGTGCTCTCACCCCCTTGTTCCCTAAATGGAGCTTGGAATCCCATGTCTAAATTTCAACTCTTACTGTTCACAGCTGGAGATAGACACAACTGAATGGACGCTCTCAGCGTCCAGGAGAGTTTGGAGGTTTCTTTCAGGGCCTGCCTTCCCCTGGTCCCACCAGCAAATGAGCCCATGGAGGGCAAGGCCAGGCCTGCCCTTTCACCACCGTTTACCAGCCAGCGAGACTGTGGTGAGCACGAAGACAAGAAAGAATTTCACTTAAAAAAACCTTAAAGTAAAAAAAGAGAAAGAGAGAGAGAGAGAGAGAGAGAGAGAGAGAGAGGGAGGGAGGGAGGGAGGGAGGGAGGGAGGGAGGGAGGGAGGAAGGAAGGAAGGAAGGAAGGAAGGAAGGAAGGAAGGAAGGAAGGAAGGAAGGAAGGAAGGAAGGAAGAAAGGGAAAGTCACAACTGTTAGTGAGGATGTGGAGAAATTGGAACCCTCGTGCATTGTTTGTGGGAATTAAAATGGTGCAGCTGCTGTGGAAACCAGTCTGGTGTTTCCTCAGCACGCTAAACATGCAATTACTGCATGATCCAGCAATTTTGCTCCCAGGTATCTACCCAAAAGAATTGATGACAGTGTTCAAGAAAAAAACGTGTACATGCATGCTCGTAAGTGGTGCTGTCCACAATCTCCAAAAAGTGGAAACGACCCAAGTGTCCATCAACGAAGAATGGATACAAAAATGTGTTACATCCACACAATGGAGTGTTCCTCAGCCACAAAAAGAAATAAAGTATTGACACCTTCTGCAGCATAGATGCACCTTGAAAACATAAAACATGCTCAGTGAAAGAAGCCACTCACATGATTCTATTTATATATGAAGTATCAGACTAGGTAAACCCATAGTGACAGATTGCAGATTGGTGGCTGCCGGGGGCTGAGGGCAGGGAGGAAGGGGGGTGACAGAGTCTCCATTGTGGGTGATGAAAATGTTTTGGAACTCGATAGTGGCGATGGTTGCACAGCCTTGTGAAGGTAGTAATGCCAATGACAGGTACACATCAACATAGCACATTATGTGTTATGTGTATTTAACCCAAATGAAAAATATTTCAAAAAAGCGAAAAACAAAGCTTCATTGGATTTCTCAAGCGGCTGCTTTTTCTACCCTCTGTCCTCTGTGGCACAGCCAAACTTCTCAGAAGTACGTCCACACAGGCTTTCTCCATGTGGACATCACGCCCTCCTCTGCAACCTTCTCCAGTCTGGGTTCGGGTACCAATGTGCCCCTGAAATATCACCTTTTTACCTCTTGTCTTACCTGGCCTGAAGGAATCATCACACCACACACACACACACACACACACACACACCTTTTCCATCTGGGATAAGCTGCGCTCTCTGAAGAGTGTATTGTTATGATGTCCTTGGCTGCTATCAGACTGACACCTCAACGCTGACCTTGAACAAGGTTTCCCTCCCCAGTCGGAGAGAGCCAGGCCGAACCCAGCAATTATGTGCTGATGGCCATCAACCTAGTTTGTCCAGCGGACAGAGAGTCTCAGCCTGGCAGCATCAGAGGCAGGAAATATATATTCATGAGTCAAAAGGTAATTTGCAGATGTCTAAAATCGCACCCTCCCTTGCCCCCATCAATTTTACTCTCCTGCAGAAGATAAAATGAAAGGTTTCAGAATATTACATCTTTTAGTAGTTACCAAGTGACAGGGAATGAAGGTGTCAAAACGATTGACAGCCTGATGGGTTGAACTTGGGCTTGGACGATCCCTTTATCATCGCTACAATCTGGGCACTTTATAACCATGTCCCAGAGCAATTAATTTAGGGAAAACACAACCACAGGGAAAACTCTTGTGAAGAACTTTAGCAGCACACCTTCTAAACACTTCGAGCCCTCAGGGTTCAATGTCATTGAAAATCAAAGATGAATGCGCACAGGGGTTCAGAATGCAAGCCTTTCTATCAAGACCTCCTGGCACAAGTCCTTGTTCTGCCACTTGGCAGCTGTGTGGCCTACGACCAGTCACTTGCTTCAGAAGTTTGGTTTCCTCTTGTGCAGAATGAGCAGAATACCCATTCCTCCAGCGTGGGGTTTTGTGATATCAAGGAGCTCATTACTCCACCTGACAAACCTTTGTTACGTGCTGGGCACTTGAGGGCAGGATGGAAATCAAGCCAGGTACGTCCCTGCTCTCGCACAACCTGCATTCTAGAAATACTGCAGATACAGAATCAGGGCAACGTCTGGCTTCCAAGAAGCCTTTAGTAAATGCTAGCTAATATGATTTTGAAGGGGAATACCTTTTCTTTTTTTATTGAGCTATCACATGCTGTAGGACGCACCAAGTCTACTGCTCAGTAATGTTGTTTTAAATGGACTTTACTTTTTAAGCAGTTTTAGGTTTCCAGTGGATGGTACAGAGAGTTCCCATATGCCTCGGGCCCTCCCCCAGCCTCCCCCACTCTGTTAACATCCTGCACCAGACTGGCACACTTATTATAATCAATGGACCTGCTTTGACACATCATCATCATCCAAAGTCCATAGTTTACATCAGGGTCCACTCTTGGTGTTGTGCTTTCTGTGGGTTTGGTTAACTGTCTCATGATATGGATCCAGCCTTACAGTATCACACAGAGTAACGTCACTGCCCTAAGCACACTCGGGGCTCCACCTAGTCCTTTCTCCCTCCCCCCACCCCATGGAAGCCATTATCTTTTCACATCTCCAGAGTTTTATTTTTTCCAGAATATCCTATAGTTAGAATCATACAGCACATACCCTTTTCAGATTGGCTTCTTCACTTAGTAAGATGCATTTGTTTCACTCATGTCTTTTCATGACGCAGTAGCTCATTTCTTTTGCGTAAAAAAGAATAACACTCCATTGTTTGGACGTAGCACAGTTGAAAGCTCACCTCGTTTTTCACGTGGACACATGTAACCAACACCCAGGTGAGGAGACGGGATATCTCTAGTCCACACCAGGCTGCCTGTTGCCTCTCCAGTCAAACCCCGCGAAGGTGACCGCTTTTCTTTCTTCTATCACCAAGACTTAGCTTTGCCATGCTTGAACTTTATATAAACAGAATCTTACACGACTACTCTTTTATGCCTGCTTCGTTCATTTAATCTTATGTCTGAGAGGTTCATCTATATTGCATGTAGCGGGTTCATTTGTTTATTGCTGTATTGCCTGGAAACCTGTCTGTTTTGTATCATATCTTAAAATATGATCGTGTTCCATGGATCAGACACTGTGCTGGGTGCCGGTGAACACAGAACTGCGCCCAGCACAGCCCTGTTGCTCAGGGAGTGCACGGTTGAAGAGTGGATGTGAAACATCCTCAGATTTCCCCAGTGTGCAGGGTCTCCTCAAGTGTATCCAAAACAAGGAGTACAATACAATATTCTTTACAGGAACACTGCCATGGAGAATATGTATTCATTTAAATACTCTTTGAGCTCTTACGAGGTGCCAGGCCCTGTACTAGGAGCTGGGAGGAGAGTAAAGTGGGTAGGATATGCTTCCTGTTCTTGCGGAGCTAATCTCTGGGGGCAGGGGTCACAGAGACACCTTGCAAGGTGACAAGTGCTATAATACAGGGAGTGAAACAGGCTGCAGGAATCCAGAGGAAGAGAAGCCCCTCCTGGCCTGGGGGCTCAGAGAAGGTGCAGTGGACATGACTGACGGTCTGACCTGCAGGTACCCCTCCCTCCCTCCCCAAGGCCAAGGCTGCCTGCTGCGATTTTCTTCCAATAATGGTGGCCACTTATTTCCAGAAGGTGGAGTCCCTCAGGCAGCTCCAGAGGAGGACACCTGAATGGTCCAAGTCAACCAGAAGCCTCTGTTCCCCACCAGCCATTGGTTTAGCCATGGACCTGATACATTCTGGCCAATTAGATGTGAGGGAGAGTCCCCTGGGGTAGGTGGCAGGCAGAGCTTCTGGGAAACATTTTTTTCACTGATTTAAAAAAAAACAACAAAACACCCTCTCTTGGGAGGAATCACCCCATTTTTCTGCCTCTGGTCTTCATCATGCGTAGGTGACACTGTGTCTTTTTGCTCATTAAACTGCTAGCAGAATTAACCTGGAACCACTTCATCTCTGGACTTCTGGTTCTGTGCCATAATAAACCTTCAGTTACCTGCAGCCAAAAACACCACAGTTTATATTCTCAGAGGACAAGATTTCTTAGCTGAGTCCTCAAGGATGCTAAAGAATTAACCAGAAAGAAAACTCCATGGAAGGGATGACCAGTAATTTAGCATGCGTGCCAGGACACTATCAGGAGTGAAAATGGGTATTGCTAATGATACTGATAATGATAATGGGACAGGGGACTAAATCAGCTCTGCTCCCGGCAACATAGGACAGAAGGACACGTTTTCCACAGCAAGGGCTCAGGATGAACGAACACATGGAGCCTCTTCTTTTATTTTTCTTTTATTGTATCTAACAAACACAGGATGCTTGCTCTGGACCAGGCATTGTTCTCAGAGCTTTATAAATAAGAACGCAGAAAGTGATCATGAGTGACTGTTGTGGAGGTAGGAGGAGAAGAGATAGGGACGGCTCAGGGACCATGGTGGCTTCGTTGAGGCTGAGGGGTTTAAGCAAGACCTGGGAGTGGGAAGGGCACAGTAGGCAGGGGACACAGCCTGAGCAGGAGCAAAGGGAAGAGCAGGAGATGTTCTGGGAGAGGCAGAAACATAACCAGGCTGGAGTATTGTATGTGCAGGAAGCATGGAGGAAGTAACCAGCCAAGAAAGGGCCATTGAGGCCGGTTTGCAGGAGTCTAGACGTTGTTCTGAAGACTTCCAAGGATCCGAGCAGCAAACTAGATGCAGGTTTTATGAGGTCTGAAGCTTATACAACCTGGGGGACCCTCTTAAGAAAAAAAGAATACAGCCTTCCAGTGTAGGGGTTAAGGATCCATGATTGGCCAAACGACCTGTGTTCATAGCCTGGCTTGTAAGTTACCACCTGTGTGGCCTGCCCAAGGTTTTCCCGTTAATAAAACAGACATAATAATAGTACCCATCTCACAATGTTGTTGAGGGGAATAAAAGAGTTAATGCCTAAACAGGCCGAGACCATGATCTGGCACACTGCAAGCCCACAATTAATAGGAACTATTATTTTTATTACAAGCCAGGGTTAAAATCTACATTCTACCCCTTCCACGTGAGGTGACCTTGGCCTTTTACTTCTCAGCCCTCTGGTCCTTCTTATAAAATAAAGACATCAGTTCCCATAAGCAAATAGCACAATATTCATAAAATGCCTAACATAGAGTGTGGCACCTAGCAGCCTCTGAATAAATGGCAAATCATTTTCTCCTCCTTTCTGTGATTTTGGTGTCTACTCTGAGGACCAAGAGATGCTGTGTTTCTTCCAACAAAGGTCTCCAGCTACTGTACTGTTTCTCACAGCCATCGAGGCTTGAGTGAAGGCATCCTTTTTGTCAACATAGGATCTGGTAACAGGCCCAGGTAAACTTCCAGCATGAACCTTCTTGGGATCAGTCCTATGCCCCATCCAGAATTTGAGCAAAAATTCAAGAGAAAAAAAATTGTTGTGAGCCAGCTCCCATTGCAAGGAGCCTCGTGGGCGGCGGCAGTGGGTCGAGGCACTATTTGATTGATTTGCAAGGCCTGGAAACTTTAAAATTACACTCGGAGGCTGTGTCTTTGCCCCCTTTCTTCTCTGCATTGTGCGTTCGGGTCTGGGTTGTAATCTGTTTCAGGTCTGCAGCTCCACATGCCACTTCTGGTTTCGCTCCGCCTGACTGATGGGGTCCAGAAAATGACGCATCCGCCCTGTGTGGGACATCGCGTTTCCGAAGTGGAGTCGCCTAGCGGAAAGGCCTGGAAGATGATTTATGGGTGGTGGGGAGTTGCCTTGCATGAAACAAGGGATGAGTTAATGGGCTGGTCCCCACTCGGGAAAGAGAGTTTTAGTTCCAGGAAGCTGAGGACCACAACTATTTCGGACAAGCAGGCTTGGCAGTTCATTCCTGCAAAGCTTCACGGGAGATTGCAGGGCTCATCAACTTTTCCAGGCTTTGAAGCAAAAAGGCAGCTGTGGTGTGGTAGAAAGCCTGCCAGCATTGTAAGCTGGGAAACCTGGCTTCAGGTCCCAGCACTGCCTCTTGCTACCTGGCCTCTGTTTCTTCAGAAGTGAAATGGGGATAATAATTTGTTCCTCCTGAGTTACTTGAGGATTCAAAGTAATAATGGATGAGAAGGTGTACCTGGCTTAGAATGGTGCTTCCTAAATGATTGTTGAATTGAAAACCATTAGAGAGTACACACAGTCTCAGGAAAGTCAGTGAGAGGAGATTTTCAAGCTCTGTGGCTGTGAAAGACATGCAGAAAATCTCAGAATTCAAATGGCCACCAGAGCTACTGTGAGGGCTTCCTGCAGTCGTCTGGCAGTGGTTGTGAGGAGAGAAAACAGGACTAATGGCTCCAGGATATCTGTGCCTGGACTCCTCGGAGAATGCCCTTTGTCAGGGACAGTGTATATTTTATACTGCCTCAGAAAAGACAGCCAAGCATTCTGCGCTCATTGACTGGCTGTTTTGCTTACTTTGTTTAAATGGCCAATTACACCCCAGTATCCATTCTCTCCATTTTTTTTTTTTTTTTTACTTTTATCATAAATATTACAATTCTCTCCCTTATACACACACACTGGTCTATCCCAACCAGCTTGTTACCCAACTAGACCCTGTACTCCCAGCCTCTCTTGCAGCTAGATAGGACCTTGTGCTTAAATTCTGGCCAATGTGATATGAGTGGAAGTATGCAACTTCCAGGCACATCCTTAAAAAGGAAGTTGCTTTTCCTCCTTCCTTCTGGCAACAACTGGAAGAGCCACCGTGGATATAGGGCTTGGAATTGTGTGTTGAGGATGACAGGGAGCCCTGGCAGATGGTTACTGATGGCTTGGTGGAATCAAACCAACTTCCAGCCCTGGACTGCCCTCCTATCTCTGCACCAAGAAACAGAAATAAACTTCTCTCTTACTTAAGCCACTGCATTTTGGCGTCTTTTTGTTAGAGCAGCTTGGTGCCACCCTAACTTACATACAGGGACAGTGTAACATTACAGCTCAACCAAATGGGAGCACTTTTACTAAGGTCAACTTTTAATGGAGGATTTTGGGGGATGTTGCCCTCATGTGTTTCTTGACAGCAACAGGACATTTTTTTCTCTTGGGACTAAAATGTGTTTATTGTTTTAGTCTAATTAGAAATGCAATGCCTGCTCATGGTAGAAAATTTGGAAAATAACAATAATCTATAATCTCATCAGATGTAGGTAATCTTTGTTAATCATTTGATGACACATCCTTCTAGTAATTGTATCTCTATGTTTTTCTTACACAAGAATTCACACTATATACTAGATTTTGTATTGTGTGGGTTCTTTGTTTCACTTAAATTTACATTGTGAAACCTATCTTTTGAACACAGGAAGTGCAGATGATATAATGTGTATGTTTTAAAGGTCACCATTAGTACATACATTTAGATGTAAACTAAATCCATGCAACAATTTCAAAGTATGAATGAGATCATCATGGACAAAGAAATAGACCTCCAATGGCTGCATCTTTTGTCAGAAATTTTAAGACTGTACAGATGAATCGTTAGGGCTCATGAAAGACAGCATGTGGACAACTATATTGCTTTGAAGTTTATGTCATAAACGTTAAGTATTTAAGCACTTTTATTTTTAATAAAATGCATAAAATGTTGTATCACACTCCCACCTTCATTGTGAGTACTTTTCCATGCTGTTACATTTTCCTTGGAAACATGACTTTTATCAGCTAATAATACTCCATAACATGGAGAGACTATTATTTGTTTATCCAATCTATTGTTGAATATTTATTGATCTCATTTTCTCAATCTTGATATTATATGTGAAACCTTATATTAATGTCTTAGTGTACATTTCTGACCCTAGCTTTGGGTAGATTCTTCAAAGTGGAGTTATTGGGTCAAAGGGCATGACTATATTTAAGACTCGTAATACATCTCACCAAATTTCCTTCCAAAAAATTTGCAAGGTTCCCAGTAGCAGCATATGAGAGTAGGTCTTAGAATCATGACCTGGATCATGGGAACAGAGAACCCACCAGTTCAGACCCCATCCTTGATGTCCCCAGGGAGTTTGTTAATCCTCATTTGTTGAAGATGACAACCTGATTGGCCAAGAATGGCAGACACCTAAACTACAAGTGGGGCTGGACACTGCTAGGGCACACTCTTACATCATCCCATACCACACAGGGACCACTGGGGTTGCCACATTTATTTCTAGTTCCCTCTTCACCAAGGGACAGTGACTGCTCTTAGCCGGTGACCAAGGTGCTAGTGACGGGTCTGGCTCAGCCTGGATGTTTCAGCTTTCAAAGTCTGCATTCTTATTCCACACTGGACTACCGTGGCATGGTCACTTTCTTTTGTTATCATCTTTGCTGACAGTTTCTGCCTAAGATCACTTCACTCTGAGTCCCTACTAAGTAGCATAGTCTTCTTGAATATTCTCAGCGTAAAGTCTGCCACCAGGGACTTGAGACATTGACTCACCTCTTTATTATTCATGTTCAAACAACACATATACCGGGGGTGCCAAAAGAATGTATACAAGTGGACACTTTGCTCGACGTTGCTCAAGCACTAGTTCGCTATAATAAAAAGCGTCTGGACGCTGATGGTAATCACTTTGAACACCTCTTGTAATTGCAGAAGTCAAACGTGACTTGTATTCATCTTTTGTTATTGGTATATATTGAGTATTACATTTGAATACAGTTTTCCTTTCTTAAAATGTGTATACATTTTTTTGGCACCCACTGTATAATAACTACCTACTATGTTCCAGGCACAGTGGGACATGGAGAGTGGTAGACAAGACATACATGGTCCCTATCTTCATGGAGCTTATTGGCTGGTGGTAGAGAGGCATAATGAGTCATAGACAAACACAATCATATATAATTACCATATTTTGATATTTATCACAAAGGACACAAATAGAGCCCTATGCTAGAGACCACTGTGGATTTACCTCAGAGAAGTGGACAGGGCTTCCTCGCTGAGGAGGTAGTGTTTGAGACCTGAAGGATGAGAATGAGAATGGGATGATGGGAAAAGTATTCTTGGCAAAGGGGACATCGTATCCTTGAGATGGCAGAGCTCTTTGTGTTTATAAGGGACTAAAAGATAACAGAGGGCTGAAGGAGAAGGCAACGATGGCAGGAGGTGGGCTTGGAACAGGAGGCAGGGAGCTGTTTTCCTTTTGTTCTAAATCCAAGCCACTGAAGGCTTCTGAGTTGAGGCACATAGAGGGAACATAGAAGGAGTAGGCCCCATGAGCCCATGCTCACTTGTAAATGGAGTGAAAAGAATGAAGCCGTGGAGTGTCAGGATTGGACCATTGCAGTAGTCCAGGGGAGAGATGACTATGATCCACTCCAGGATGAGGGGGTAAAACAAAGCCAGGAGGAATTCTCGTGGCCTCCTACCCAAACCATCCTGCTGAGCATCAGGTAACTCTGGGGCCAGGTGAGGCTGACCAAGGAGCCATGGGTGCCGTCAGCTTTTTACACGGGCCCAGTCAGCAGCCACCTGCATAGCGTGCCAACAGAGTACCAGATGGACCTGAGACCCTCCGTCACCTGTGACGGCCTCAAAAACATATTCAGAAAAGAGCACTCCCTCCCCAAAGGCTCATGTAATTTTTAAAGGAAAAAATCAACCCAGGAGAGGTTGTGGGGACAGAGCCAGGAGTGCAGTTTCCAGGCTCTCAGCCGCACGTGGAAAGGTGCTCACTCAGGTAATAAATGGCCATCAGCTGTGAGTGGATGGCCATCAGCTGTGGCTAGTTGGCCGTCAGCTGTAACCAGTGAGCCATTGGCCACTAATATAACTGCCGTGGCTACGCTAGCAGCAAGTGGGGGCTAGCAAGATGGTGGCTGAGCCTGCAAGAGCGGATTGCAGTTAGCACGGCGCATTGCAGCTAGCAAGTGAGGTGGGTTGGCAGAGAGAAGTGGACGGCAGTTTGCGGATAGTGTGGCTCCTGCTTCCTGTGTCTCCAACCCAGCCGCCAGCGAGACTATAGGGGTGTGACTCCCCTATCTATGGCTCCGTGGGTGTTCCTTTTTGGCCTCACCATATCCTGTGCTCTTATGTGGGGAGCGGGAGCTGAGACCCCACATGACGCCCTCCACAACAGAGGTCTCATGTCAACCTGTTCTCCGTTACTGACAGCTGAGCAGGAAAGAGTTTCCGAAACTGGAGACAAGATACCCTCTACATATTGTCCTCTATTTTCTCCTCCCTTCCCTTTATTCATTCATTCAACAACTCTGGGTGCCCACTGTGCCTGGCCACGCGCTGGGGAGTGAGACGAGTAAGATATGCCTTCTGCCCCAAGAAGCTTCAAGTCCAGCAAGTCTCAAAGGTTCCCATTAATCTGTAAAAGTCAACTTTACTGACTCCCCCACTTCCCTGAGCGTCATTCCTGACCTCCAGGGCCTCCCACCCCTCCTCTCAGACCTCATCTTGTGGATCCTTTTCATGGCCTGACGCTGCCTGGGGGCTTTCACTCTGATTTCTGAGCTGTGATGGAGGTTCGGGACTTGGCATGCACTTACCTGGCCAGTGTGCCCCAGAAGGACAGGGCTTTCGTTCAGACAGATGCCTGGGGTTTGTGACAAATGCTAAGTAATGTGCCATTCCTGTCCCTGGACACACCCTCAAACCATTCCCTCCCAGTGCTTGCTTCTCCCACCCCTACCTCATCAAAATCCCCTTTTGTCTCTGCCCCAGCCAGTAACTGGTCATCAATGATTGTCAGAGTGAATTTCCACAGCCTGAAAACATTCTAACACAGCGGCCAAGGCTACTGCCAAACCTTGTTATTGTGGTTCTAACATGAATGCTTTCTAGAAGGGTCTTGCTCAGGAGGCCAAAAATCTGTTCGATTTTCTTATGGGGGGTGGAGGGGCGGGAAGTAAAATGAGATCAAAGAACAGAAAGAAAAGGAAAAACTTGAACAGACACTGAAGGAAGGCCTACTATGTGCCTGGAGATTTCACATACGTTAACTTTCTGGTCGACCATTTTGAAGATAGGTCTTCTGAAGCTGAGAGGGTAAGAAATTTGAATGCTCAAACCAATAAGTTTGAAGACTGGGAATCAAATCAAACTTGTTTGTCTCCAAAATTTTTCCTCTTTACTACCTGGGCACTCAGATGAAAACAGGACCGGAGGAAAAATTGGTGGAATTTTGGATGTGGCTTATGTACTCCTTTATTGTAGTTGTTTGAATTCTCTTAACTCAGCCAACAGTTAGTGAGTTCACATGCACCTGGGGCTGGATGGCTGAGAGATCTCAAGATGTGTTCCCTGCCCTCATGGAGCTTACAACAAGAAGGGAGATCTCTCTCTCTCTCTCACACACACACACACACACACACACACACACACACACACCAGGAAAAGAAGACAGAAGGTGACAGAACAAGGCTGTAAGTTAAGGGAACAGATGCATCCAGGGAACAAGGCAGACTCCATTTCAAGTATGTCACAACTCTGATAATTTCTTTCCTTGGGAGGTTTTCTCTTTGTAGGTAAGTAGTCAGCTAGCTCCATCATCAAAGGATACGGATGTGGCGAAAATGCCCGTTGGGGACAGGCGGGAGGATTTGTTTTATGGATGTCTGAAAGAACAAAGTTCTGGGCTGAGCGCGTACCATCAATGCTGGATAGACCTGATGGCAGACTTTCAGTCCCCTCTGATCACATTCCTCTGATATTTATTTTACAGCGAACACAGAGGAAAGTCTATTCTGGGGTTTGTTTCTGCATCATGAGTATTCGTGATATATTTAAAAAGACAGAAAGGAAGTAGGAAAGCGAGGGAAAGAAGAGTAGGAAAAAAGTGTATTCGTTGTCTATTGCTGTGTAACAAATCATCACAAATTTAGCAACTTCAAGCAACACAATTTATTATCTCGCAGTTTTGGTGGGTCAGGAGTCTGGGCATGGGTCAGCAGGTCTGCAAGACGGAAATCAAGGGGCTGGTCTTATCTGAGCTCTGCCAAGCTCGTTCAGGCTGCTGGCAGAATCCAGGTCCTTACATCCTTGATTCCTTACTGGGTCCGCTCTCGGCTCCCAAAAGCCACCACATTCCTTGTCATGTGACCCCACCACGTTTGTTCCAGCAACGGAGTTGCTGCGGGTTTTTTGGTTACATTTGAGGAGGGGGGCATACCTGGCATTTCTTGGGTGGATGGATCGGCCCCCACGCCCTGTCACAGGGCAGTCCCCCACAACACATGATTTCCCAACTAGACAATCGTGTAAGTAAATAAAAGTGAAAACCTCCATGCAATTTTCCAAGCCCAGAGTTGTGGTTCTCCACTGAGGGTGATTTTGCTCATCAGACGACTCTGGACATGTCAGGGGACATTTTGGTTGTCACATTGGGCGTAGGGGTGCTCCTGGCATCTGATGAGGCAAAGCTGGGGACGCTGCTGAGTGCCCTGCAATGCACACGACGGCCCAGCTACGAAGAAAGATGGTATCCCAAGTACGACGGTGCCGAGAAACCCTGCTCCATAGCCTTGCTCTGTTTTACACTTTTCTGCAATATTGTAACATGCACTGAACTTTTCTGGAATGAAACTCATATAAATCAATGGAACTTGATTAAGAATCGTCCTCCTTTCAGAAAATCACCTCCCTGAGTACTGAGACTTTTGCTCTGTGAGTTGCCAACCCAACGCCGTATGTCCATGCGTCTGTGCGACAGGGGAGATCTCACATCAACAGAGATGGGCCCAGGGCTCACCAGCACACCCCACTTCATCGTGGGTCCAGTGTAGTCAGACCCACACATTTACCTACTGACATGCACGCATTTCTTTTTATTATAAATCGCTGTCTTTTTATAGCTTCTTCATCAAACATTTAAGGCATCATATTGACATGTAAAATTATGTGCAGTTACATGAGCGGCTCTAAGAATTTTTATTTCAGGATGGTAAAGGGGAGGTAAACTAATTATTGGAAGGGGAATGTGAGTTGGATGGGTCGAAAACTGTTGCTCCAGAACACGCTAGGTTGCTGTCCCCAAAGGTAGAGGGACAAATGTGACCTCCACCTCCCCAGTGGGGGCACCCTGGCAGGGCAGAGACTCCTGCAGGCTGGGTGACGCCAGAGGTGTCACCTACTCGAGGGCCCAGACTATGGCGACCTCCTTGAGGCTCCAGAGGGGGCTTGGCATCCTGTGTGTTCTGCCCAGACTACATGCTCCACACCAGTGACAGGCCCAGGTACCCAGCTTCACTTACACGGCTGTTTCCGCAGAATCTTGCCTGCCTTTGGGCCCACCGGGTCAGTGTCCCTGCAGACCACAGCCACTATGCCCCATCCACTTGTATCTCTGGGGAGCAGCCCCGTGGCATCGGCCATCTCTTCCCACCCTGTCCCCCTGGCCTCACTACTCTGGCTTTGATCAGAACCATCCTGTCCCTCTGCCTACGGGCCCCCAGTTCAGGTGCCAGGTCCACTTCCCTGCCTCTTCTCTTCTCTATCAAAAAATAACAATATCCCCATTATGATTAGTACAGGCATAGCACTCTTTGATTTACTTGGTTCAGTTAATCATTTTAATAGCGTAATAGGCCTCTGTCAGTCACCACCCAAACCATAGTCCTTGCCACCAGCACCTACCCAACCCTGCATTCAGCATGACCTTGCTTTCTGCTTAATAGAGTTTCGTTGTAGCTACACGAATTCTCATAAAGTATCTTTATTTGCATTTAATTGTATTCAAAGGGTGTCATACTATATGCAGTCTTGAGGCCGTGTATATATATTTATTTATTTATTATTATTTTTTTACTTAATATTTCTTGTGGTACCTTTTAAACTTCATGTTCTATTGCTAAGTCCCGCCCATATTCTGCATCCGCCCGTTTTCCCGGTTGCATCCTATTCCCTGGTGAGCGCACTGTGTCATTGTACTTGTCTTAGTCCATTCCAGCTGCTGTAACAAAATGCCACAGGCTGGGCGGCTGATAAACCACAGACATTTATTTCTCACAGTCCTGGAGGAGGAAGTCCAAGATCCGCTGGCAGGCACTGGTAGATTCCGTGTCCGGTGAGAGCCGGCTTCCTGTCGCACGGACAGCCGTCTTCTCACGATGACCTCACAGGGTGGAAGGGGCAGGGGAGCTCTCTGGGGTCTCTTTTTATAAAGGCACGGAGCCCCTTCATGCCTCATGACCTCGTCACTTCCTAGCGGCCTCACTTCCTAACACATCACCTTGGGAATTACGTTTCCATATTTGGATTCTGAGGGGACACACACATTCAATCTAGGACGTTGCTGTTCTGAACACCTCGAGCAAGGACTTGTCTTGTGCCCAAGTCCCTGCGTGAAGAACGGCTCATCCCTTCCTCTTCAGGCAGACAAAACGCGGTAGGACAAGACGACCCCTCTATAAGTGATTTGAAGTCGCCATGATGGTGAATGGACAAGGGTTCTGCCACAGAAAGAACGGGCCTCTCTCCCTGCCCCACCACTTGACAGCTGTGACTCTCAGTTCTGGTCATTTCAGAGCTTCCGTCCCCTCACCTCTAAATTGGGACAATGATACATTCCTCTCAAGGAGTAAGAATTAGGATAACTTGGAGTTCCTCAAAGTGAGTGCAGGTGGCCCTGGGGATAAGTATAGAGTGGCTGTGTGGGGAGGGAGCACAACTTCTGACAACGCCAGCTTTCCTCGGCTGCTCAGCACGATGGTGGTGGTGGTGGGGTAAGGGGCATGACATTTTTACATTAAGTCAAACACAGTCACATAAGGTAGTAAAACAAAACAAACGTGAACTCTTAAGCTAAATCAGCTGTAAACGTAAGAGACGCAGCTTGTGGGCCTTTGGCCTCCCCTAGGACTCTAACGGTTTCTGTCCCAGGCTCAGCTCCGGCAAACAGCACTCGCCCAGCTGCCCCTCTACTCCGATGGCCGCACTCTGAGACTGTGTCAGGCATCTGACACCCAACATGTGCAGACAGCGTCCAGCCTCACCGCCATGCCCAAACTCTCCTCTCCTCCAAATTCCCCGTTGTAACGCCGCGATCCAGGCCGTCCCCAAGCTCCTCTCAACTACTTTCTCAGCTGTGTCTCTTCCATTTCATACTTACATCTCCTGGCCTGAAGAACCCATGGCATGCTTGGTACTGTTCTAAGCATTTGGAACATAGCAACTCATGTTATCTTAATGACTCTAGCAGGTAGTAGCTACTATTATCACCAATTTGGAGATGAGGGAATAAAACTCAGAAAGATTAAGTCATCCTCCCCAAGGTCCACAGCTTGCAGGAGGTAGAGCTGAGATTTGAACCCTGGCAGTCTGGCCCGAAAGCCCATGGGTGGGGCAGCCTCCTAGAAGTATCCAGCTTAGAAATCCTGCAGAGCACACAGCCACCAGAAGGGCCCCAAAAGCCTGGAGTTCCCACCTCCTTTCTGAGGCCCAGGCCCACCCCAGGCCAGGCGGGGGCGGGGCACATGGGTTTTGTCTGTCAGGGAGCTGCTGAGTACAGGTGGCAGCTCCTATGGAAGAATTAGCCAGCTACACATCTCCCAAAATTAAATCCAGCCCGACATAGACTCCCAATTGGTCGGCACACAGAATAATTTTTGTTCCTCCCCAGACCTAATATCATGATCCTATCAACATGGGAGCTTTACCTCAAAGGCTCAGACAGGAACCCAGAGATACTCATGAGGATGGCCAGGGAGCCGCGAGCTGCTCAGTGGCCACAGCAGGGGGTCAAATGCTGAGCTGGACACATGTGACTTCTCCAGAGTCAGACCTATCCCTGACCCATGTCTCCCAGCATCCCCAGGGACCTGCGGGCCCTCCCCTGAATGCCCAGGCTGGTTTCACAAGTTTCTGCCTTTGCTTCTGCTGTTCCCTCTGTCAGGCATGCCCTTCCTGTTTGAGGCGCTGTCTTCTAGGCTGCTGCAGACAAATGCCAGTCAGATCATACACCCGGCTCAGGAAGCTAAAACACGGCCCTGACTTTCACCTTAGGGTTTTGAAACAGATTCTAGCAGGAGGAGGAAGTCAGCACTTCCAAAGGAATGTCGGCTTCGAAGTTGAAAGAGAATTACTTATTATTCATTTCGCCCTAAATACACATACATAACATTTCAGGGTAACTAGAGCAATATTGGTACTTAACAATATGACTGCCTAAAACAGTTGAAAATGTTTTCAGTTCCTTTTGTCCTTAGGATACATTCCACTGGGACTATTCAGTCCAATTACCACGCTTTCCCTTGAAGCCATTCTGTTCTGTGTAGTTATGCCACACAGTTAGGTCCATTTGTTTCATGTGGCTTTCCATTTTGGGGGATTTCCCACCCCACCCCCCCACAACCCATTTTGATTTACACTTGTTGGGTCTCTAAAAGATTCTGGGTGGAGTGTGGGCTTTAGGATCAGGTGTCAGACTCTCGTCTGCTCTGCTTCTTCCTGGTCGTGGGACCGTGAACAAATCACCTCAGCTCCGTGGGCCTGAGCGTCCTCTTCCCTACACAGGATGATCACAGGTGTTTGGGACAGAGGGGAGGAATCACTGCGTCATGCCAGCCACCAGTGACCCTGTCCCTCTGGGAAGCCCTGTGTCTGCCCCTGTTACTCTGCTGGCCCGTTGGCCTCCTAGAAATGGGTGGTGGGGGTGGTCGTGCTGAGAGCTCTCGAGCCTTATTCGAGGCAGCATAATTTATCCCGCATAGCACTAACCACTCATCTAGTTTTCTGCCAGGACCTTGAGCTCTTGGCTTTCTCTCTCTGAGCCTGCACTTACCATGGGTAAAATGGTGACTGTCACAGTACTTGTCTAGAATGGACACAGTGGGGCATAGGAGCTAATTCCCTGGGTTCACATCCAGTCTTGTCACTTCCAGCTGGATGGAAGCAGGGACATGAACCGCTCCGTGCCTCAGTTTCCTTATCTGTGAAATGGAGATAATAATTGCACCCACCTTGTAGAGTCATGGCAATAATTAAATCACTCAATGCATGTAAAGTTGGCCCAGTAAGTGGAATCAAGTAAACACTCAGTAAGTACTGGCTATGGCAATTACTGAGCTGGTTATTGTTATGAATTCCTCAGAGGACACGATGTACCCACTGTGGCTGTTTCTTCCTTTTCTTTTTGTCACTAATGCCTCTGGCTGGCCCTTCACATCTTCCTGTGATCTCCACCATCGCCACGGCTCAGACTCACTTTGTCACGGCATCCTCCCAAGGGTACGCACGGCATCATCCCCGTTCAGGCCTCTGGAGGTGCAGGGGGGGCTGCAAGAGCGTGACTGCCCCTGGTCCAGCCCTCCACCAACGGGGGCAGGGGCCAGTGCATAAACGCCCTGCCTCCATTTCTCACTGTGGCTGATAACTGAAGGCGTCTTCACGGTTCTCAGGAAATGGAACCGGGCCCCACGACTAGAGCAGCAATGTCTTAGAGCACTGTTGTGCTGGTGCCTCCCTCCACCCGGTCTCACTCTGCCCTCTGCCCCTCCCCCTTCACTCCTGCTTCCTGGGAATCACCCCCCAAATAAACTACCTGCACCCAAGTCTGTACCGAAGGCCTGATTTGAGGGGCACGCAAATGAAGGCACTCTAAATTCAAGAAATTTAGGAGTGAAAACAATATTTAAAATCACCCTCATTTTTACCATGCTGTGACAAAGACAAGTCTCCTTTTTGGCTTATTTCTTTTTTATTACCTTCCACAGTATTTATGGTTACCCACTGCGACAATGGATGGGCTGTCTTGTGCATCGCAACTTTTCACTATGCATTATGTCAAGTATGTCCTGTTCCTAATTTTCCTACTTTCCTTGTTTTCACAGTTACTTTAATGGCCATCTTATTGATAATCTATTAAAGTGCTTTTCTAATATTGGATGTTTAAGTAGTTTCCAAGATTTCTTTATTACAGACAACACTGTGATGGGTATTTCTGTGTGTGTTTATTTTTACTTCTAGGCATTCATGGTTTTGCCACATAGTGATTTATTGATTTGCAAAAGTATTACAATAATTTAGAAAGCTACCAGCAAATAAGCGCACTTGGTAGGTTTGTTTTAACGACACCAGCAATGGAAATTACCATTTTAAAAATGTGTGCTATTTTATTAGGAATACAATAGGATATCCAAGTTACTTTAATTTGCATTTCTTTTACTAATAATAAACATAAATTTCCAGTATATATTTGTTTGTGTTCCCTCTGTGTGACTTGTCTGTCCACGTCTTTTGCTGTTTGTTTCTTCTTGACATCTGTATTTGGATATGAACATGACCTAATCCTTGCTATGAATGTATGCGCATATGAATAATGCATACGACATCTGTTGTGGGTTAAATTGTGTCCTTTCCAAGAAGATGTGTTGAAGTCCTAACTCCCAATTCCTCGAAATGAGACCTTATTTAGAAATTGGGTCATTGTGGATTCAATCAATTAAGTTAAGGTCACACTGGAGCAGGATGGGTCCCTGATCCAATATGACTGGTGTCCTCACAAGACAGAAGAAGAGACACAGAAACAGACACACAGGGAGAAGGTGTCTATGTGATGATGGAGGCAGAGACGGGAATGATGCTGCTACAGACCAAGGATGACCAAGGATGGCCGGCTACCACCTGAAGCTAGAAGACGCAAGGAAGGATTCTCCCTTAGAGCTTCCAGAAGGAGTGGGACCCTGCTGACACCTTGCTTTCAGACCTCTAGCTTCCAGAGCTGTGAGACAGTACGTTTCTGCTGTTCAAGCCACTTAGATTGTGGCACCTTGCTATGGCAGCCCCAGCAACTAATACAGTGTCTAATCAAAATCCATTCATGTGGGAATGTTTCAAATAGAGTGGATGAGCAGGTAGGTGGGAGAGCAGAGGGGTAACTGTGAAGAGACTTCAGATCCAACTCCCTCACTCACTAGCTGTGTGCACTGAGCAAGTCATTACACCACCGAGACTCAGTCTTCTCATTTATAGAATGGGTATGTTGCGCCTGCCCTGTCTTCCTCTTAGATTATTGGGAGCTTCAAAGTGGTTGATGTCTGTAGAAGACTCCATTGACTTTAAGGTGCTATAAAAAAGTTGAGTTTTACCTTGAAATGAATAATTTACTCAACAAACATTATCGTGCTCCAACTATGTGCTGGGTTTTGTGGCAGGAGACACAAAGATTGACTCAGGATCAAATGTATCCTTCTGGGATCTTGGATAAAAGAAACCCAAAGACAAGAAAGTAGATTTCCACTGAATCCTCAGAAGAACATTCTGAAATGGGTATGTTATGGTGCCTGCCTTAGTTGAGACAGTAGAGTACAGTGCTTAAGAGCCAGGCCACCTGGGCTCGGTTCCAGTCTTGCATTTACTAGCTGTGTGACTTCGGGAAAGCTTAGAACCTCTCTGTGCCTCAGTGTCCTCTCCTGTGAAGGAGATAATCTAACAGGACAGTCTATCATGGGGTGGCTCACGTTAAGCAGGGAACCTCTGCTCCTGGAACAGTGCAGATGGAGGACAGACACGTGTCCGGGTGGTGTGGACACAATCGGTGCACTAAGCAGGTGTCTCTAGAGGCCCCTGAACTCTTCAGAGTTTACGAATCCATGACCTGACCCTCCAGCGGCGCCTTGGCTTGGAGACCCTGACAAGCAATCCTAACACAGGCAAGAAATGATCAATGTCATGAGATCTGCCATGAGAGATGACGTCCCTGAGGGACTGAGAATGGCTTTGAACAAGGGCCTTTCTGGGGGCTGTGTAGAATGGTCTGGATTTGGACCTTTGGGAATGCAGAGCAAGGACATGTGCTAGAGGTGGACAAATCTGGTCTGTGAATGGGAACGGGTGAGCACAGCTCCATTTCTAAGGTCCTCCCATGTGCCAGGCGAGGTGAGGGACTTGCTCTACTTTATTTCATTCAATCTTTCCAACAAACTCGCGAGGTAGAAATTTCCAGATGAGGAAGGTGAGGCTCAGAGAGGGTGAGAACTGTCCCAAAGGAAACAGCAACACCAGATTCTGGCTCTCCGAAGTGCACACATGCTCTGCCCGGTTGTTATTTCTGCCTCGCTCAGGGAGCACCCACAAGGTGCCTGAAAGCACAGTGTCTGCAGCTCGACTGCTTGGCTCAGGATCCCGGCTCCATACCTTATCAGCTTTGTGACTTTGGATAAGTTGTTATTATTAGTTATATTATTGTCTCAGTTTTCCTATCTATAAAATGGGGATAATAATGTTAAACCTCTTCCTAGGGCTGCTTTGAGAATTCAAGACTTATTACATCTAAAATGCTTCCAGTAGTGCCTGACACATAGCAGATGCTATTTATTATTATTATTATTCAGGTCATAAGTCCAATTTGGTGCCCACCCCGAATCATGCCTTACCCTGACTTCAGCTCCTATTGTCCTGGGCACCCTGGCCACTGTCACTTATCTACCATGTAACTTTGGGGACAGTCACCACCATCTTTGCCTCAGTTTCCCCACATGTAAAGTGGGGTTAAATGAGGTCAGTGATTCTGAACCCTACTGGAGTCTTGAGTCTTTGAAAATCTGAGGGAAGTTGTGAAAACTGTCCAGAAAAGTTCTTCACGTGGTCTCAGCATTTCTCAGCCCCTCCAAGCCTGCCCAGGAGCCTCGGTTTGAAGACTCCAGGGTCTGTGGGCTCCTCAAGCTTCCATCCAGCTCTGGCAAGAAGGGGAGGAGGGAGTGCATTGGGAGCCAGGGGTTGGCTCCAGTGTTTCCTCTCGGCCTTTTGTCTTTTCTCCTTCCTCCCTTTTTTTATTTCCTGCTTCTTCAAATCCTGTTGCAACTGTGAGGTTAGAAAAAGCGCAAATTCACAGGGCGACTTAGCCTGGCCTTCCCCCTACCCCCGACACCAACCTCATTTCTTGTTGAGGTTTTCTTGTCTCTCCACCACTGAGAAAGAGCCTCCTTTGGCGGGGTGGTGGTGGTGGGGAGGGCGTGTTTACGAGAAAACAGGGTAATCCATACCAAGCGAAGAGGCAACACAAGAAACTCAAGATGCTGGGGAAGGCGTCCCTCTTTATCTGCTGGATTGGGGGCCAGCTGCCTGTGCAACAGACCATCTCATTCACCGCTGGGTGGCAATCAGGGGGATTTACTGAGGCCATCCCGACAGGAAAGCAAAAACCAACCCCACCAAAAGAAAAAAAACTTCCCAAAGCCAGGCCTTCATCATTGAGGTGCCACACCCCCTCCTATAAAGGAGACCAGTGAGGCGCCTGGGGGCCAATGAGTCCCCATTGTTGGGGTGCGAGGTGGAGCTGTAAAGCCCTCTCTCTGGGTGCGCTCCCCATCCTCGCACGTCCTACCCATAAATGGTCCAGTCGCTCAGCAGTCTTCTCTCGCCATTTTTATTTGGGGTCATTCCCAAAGGCCACGTGGCAAAGAAACAGGGCTGGGGACACAATGGTGGCACAGTGACAGGCGGCCTGGCCCTTGGTTAATCAGTCGAAACACCTGGAGGAACTCGTCGAGGGGAACAAGAAACAAAATCCCTGCGATTAGGGTTGCAGGCTTCTGGTGGTCCCAGCTAATCTCTTTCAGGTGGAGGGCTCGTGGGGGCGCCAGGCTGCCTCCCTGACCCCAAGCTGTCCCGGAGCTGGGGGCTGGGGGTCAATGGCTGGAGAGCGTGCAAGGCTGGCCTGAACGTCTGTGGCGGCAGGTGCCCTACAAGTGCCAGGGGACCGTTGGGACCAGCCGAGGTGTGTGCAGGAACCCCATAAAAGGGATCAAGCTATTTAACAGACCACCCCCCTGTCGGTGGAGAGGACCCTCACCTCCCCCAGTCCAGTCCTAAAGCAGGTCAGTAGACAGAGTGGGCAAAGGTGGAAGCTGAGATAAACAAATCCTGCAGTGTCTAACTCCTCAAAATAAGCAAACACTGATTACTTTTGCTCATTATAAAAGTAATACATATTTATGGCGAAAAATTAAGATACGATATGTAGATAAGAAAAAGAAGGGGAAATTAGAAGTACAAAAATCCCACCACCCAGAAATAATCATGTTTACTCTTTGGGGTTTATGCTTTATTGCTATATGTATCAGAAATTTACAAATGTTATGTAAGTGTTTCCTCCCCAAAACAGAATCATGTCATACACTCTATTTGAAACCTGTTTTATTTGCTCATCCATATATTGTTAGCATCTTTCTGCGCCATTAGTTGTTCCCCTACGTCATTCACGGGGCTCCAGAGTCTGGCATTGTGTGGAAACCTGAATTCATTTGGTGACTCCTGCCTGATGGCTTCTCCAGGTTTCCCTCACTCGTGTTCAGGATTACTTCGATGCATTTTAATCTGAAAAGTGTCATGAACTCCCACCTGGAGCCCTGGTTGGAAGGAAAACACAACGAAATAATGAAAAGCACTAACGAAATTACATGGGAATTTTACATGAATTTGGTGTATTGATAACCACAGGAGTCCACGACACCCTTTAAAGGAGGAGATCGTGACTCAGTCCACCTCAGCTCCGCTCCCGCTGCCACCAATTTTGCACATGAGAAAATTGAACCATTTTGGCCAAAATCACAGGACAAGGAAGTGTCCAAAGCAGGACCTGAACCCCAGACATTGACCAGCAAGGCGTTCATAGGGTTAAGATTTTGCCTCACCCACAGGCCAGCCTGGAGGAAAACGCCTATAGGAGTTACAGCTTTACATTACTTTTTCTTTAACCAGCAAAGACTTTGTTCTCCAAAGTACTGAGGGCTAAAAGTGCCTCTTGCTTTTGAATGTTGGTTTTTGGAATGATTCAGCCTACCCCAGAAGAGAGGAGAGGCAAAAAGGAATGCTGACCAGCTGAAAATCGAGTCCCTGTCTGCCACTGAGTGGGCATCAGGAACCTCTCTGAGGACAGTCTTTTTGGACAAGGCCAGATTCTCAGGTGACGCACAGGAAAACACACTCAGCTTAATGTCTGTTGCTGCCATCTTGAAATTCTGAATAGTTTTTGAACTAAGGGTCCTGCTTTCTCCTTCTCTCTGGGCCTTGTCTATTATGTAGCTGGTCCTATCCTCAGGATTTGGACATTTCTATTTCCCTGTTAAATTCATCTCAAGTGTCACTCAGACAGGTCTGTCCATCTAAGCCTTCGTGGTACAAGGAAGTTAGTTCAGACTTCCAACGGGAAAATGACCCAACCAGTGTCATGTGACCATTTGTGGTAGAGCTGTGCATTCAAGTCTGCTGCAGGTCAGCAACCTGATATCAGACCTCCTTTAGACACATGATAGTTAGGGTGGTCGTCCTTTCACGGTAGGAGGAAAGGCCACGCAAGAGAGGGGGTTTGAAGGTTCTGGCCAGGTTTTCTGCCTGCAGACATGGCTCCTGTGGCCCTGCCATGAAGTCTACCACTAAAGAGAACTTGGGCTGAAGGCACTGTATCCCCAAGCCACATCTTCGGAAACTTCCCTGGACTTATAAGCTGCCACATGTTGGTTCTCTAGCGGCTTCGGGTGAAATACAAGCCTGTTGATCACAGTCGCCCTTTGCTCAGCGCTGGGGAAATGGCAGTGAGGATGTCAGACCCAGGGCCAGCCTGCGGGAAGCCCCCACTCTCAAGGGCAGGTGACTCCTTGGCTGTCCTCAGGCCTCCCGGGGAGACTTTACGGTCCTGTGTGAACCTGGGTGTGTCACTGCAGCACTCTGAGACAGTGTCTTCTTCAGTGGAGTGGAGCTAACAGCCATTGCATGTGAGTGGCTAGTACAGTGCCTGATAGACCAAAACGGTGTACATGCCCACACGATGTGCAAAGATAAACACGCACCTTCCTGTCGGTCAGGGCACACTTTCCATGTCACCACCGCAGCAAGGACTCCCCGACTGCTCAGTCTAAAGAAACCCTCCCGTCCCACCCGTCACTCTGTCATATCACCCTGTCAGTCCTGCTCATTGCTCACCTCCCACGCTGACACTTCCTTTTGAGTCTCTGTTTGCTTTTGGCCTTACGCCTGCACAGATTGCACGCCCTGTGAGGACGGCAGCTCTGCTTTCCTCCCTCACTGCTCTACTCCCAGAGCCTGGAACCATGCCCAGCACAGACATGCTAGGTGCTCAATAAACACTTGCCAAATGGAGTCAAAAGTAAAGCTGATGTAAAAATCCCACCGTTTCCTTATTCATCGTGTCTTAAAACAGCCCCCATTGCCACCAAAAAGAAATCCAAGCCCCTCAGTCCGACATTCGGGCTGTTGCCAATGTTGCCTAAGCTGGCCCTTCCAGCCTCACTCCTGGGACATGCACGGATTCCTCCCACATCCTGATGTGACGTTAGGGTCCCTTTGCTTCTGGCATTCCCTCCCCCTGTACAGCCCAGTTCCCTCATTTCTGCTGGGCAGGTCCCGTCCTGTCCCATCCTTATGGGTCGGGAGCTTATCCCAGGAATCCAGCTGAGCCGGAGGAGGGCAAGTCCTGGGCATGGAGAAGCATTGGGCTGGACACAGGGGTGAAGGTGGTGAGTGGACAGAACTTAGACTGTGGGAGGTGAACAGGGAGGCGTGACTTCCTGGTCTGGCTAGTGATTCTGGTGTCCTCACCAGAGAAAGACCGCATGTTGGGCCATGAAGCCCGGAGTGTTATGGCAATCCTGGGAAAATGCTGGCAGAATGGAGCCCTGGTGCCTCCAGCCTGGCTCCTTGAGCTCCAATGCATTTATTCTACTCACCAGTCATCATCTTGGAATTAATCCAGCGGAACTAAAACACAGACCTCAGGGTGTTCCTACTGATGGAGAGGAGAGGGGCACCGGGAGGGAGGAAGTGGAGAAGGGAGGGAGCTTGGGACTTTTCCTGGGCCCTGGTTCTGAAGCCTGCACCCTGGCTTCACAAATGGTACCTCCCCCAGATTGCTGAGTTGGCCTCGTCACAGCACACGCATGTGGCTGGGCCAAGACCCAGAGTCGCCTTCTCAGGGTTGAACGCCATGCCACGGTTCAACCACAATGACACCCACCTTCGGTGTGGATGTGGCATCACGGGCCACCTGCCTGCAGTGAAGACCCCCCCACAGCTCCACCCCCACCAAAACACTCCAATCTGGTACCATGATCACCACATACACACACACACACACACACACACACACACACACACATATACGAGGTGTGATCAAATAATATGGTGAATGTTTACATTTTTTAAAATTTATTACAATAAAAGACGCATTGCCATTAATCCCCCTCAAAATACTCCCCATCGCTTTGAACACTTTTTTGTCTCATTGTTCTTGCCACTTTCTGAAGCAGCTCTAGAAGTCCTCTTTCGTGAGTGTCTTTAGTTGCACTTTCATGGCTGCCTTGATGTCTCGAATCGATTCAAAACGTTTTCCTTTCCTGGTCATTTTGACTTTGGGGGAGAGCCAGACATTGCACAATGACAGATCCAGTGAATAAGGTGGATGAGGATACACTGTAATGTTTGTATTTGACAGAAATTGCCATACCAGAAGTGATGTGTGACACAGAGCATTGTCATGATGGAGGATGGTGTACGGCACACTTTAAAATATACCTTCTCTCAAGCGTAGCTCACACCCGACTGACAGCACTGAAAAAGTTGAAACTTGTCACTAGGGTTTCCAGGAGGAATTTCCGCCCGTTCTCAGGAATTTTTTTCGCTTTCCCGTTCCCGAATCCCGAGATATAAACTGTTTTCTGTTCTCCACGATGAATCATTTCCACAAAGTGACGGCCGATACTACCAACTACCTGGGTTCAAGGAGCCAATTTTCCCGGTTTCTCGACCCACTTTTCTTGGGATTCGGGAATGGGAAAGCAAAAAAATTCCTGAGAACGGGCAGGAATTCCCGCCTGGAAATCCTACGTGTCACATACTGTTACTAAGGTTCAACACTCCCCTTCCCATATTGAAGATCCCTGCCTTTCCATTGGATGGCACTCGGCAGCAGCATTCACCGTAGGTTTTGATCACAACAGAAAGGCTCCGTGTCACACATCACTTCTGGTATATGGTAATTTCTGTCAATTAAAAACATTACAGTGTGTCCTCATTCACCTTATTCACCGGATCTGGCATCATGTGACGTCTGGCTCTTCCCCAAAATCAAAATGACCACGAAAGGTGAACATTTTGAATCAATTCAGGACATTGAGGCAGCCACAATAGTGCAACTAAAGACACTCACAAAAGAGGACTTCCAGAACTGCTTCAGAAAGTGGCAAGAATGATGGGATAAGTGTGTTTGAAGCGAGGAGGAGAAATCTGAGGGGGATTAATGGCAATGTGTCTTTTACTGTAATATTTTTTTTTTAAATTTAAACATGCGCTGTATTTTTTGATCACACCTCATACACATGTACACACACATATGCACTTACTGAGCATATGTGCACACACAACTTCTCACCAGTACACACACACACACACACACACACACACACATATGCAAACCCACATAAAAAGGACATAGGAACTGAGTTCGCTGAATTTCCTCTGAAATGTAATGGTTAGATGCAGTCTCCTAGCTCTGTCACTTATTAGCTGGGAAATCTTGGGCAAATCACTTCCACCCTGCCTGAGTTTCCTGATCTGTGCAATGGAGCTATGAGCAGCACCCACCTCAAAGACTGTCGTGAGGATTGCTTGGCACATAGTAAGTGCTCAAGAAACGCCAGCTCTCAATGGCACTGTTCATCAGCCAGACCTTCTTGGCTGCAGGCCTTCTTTTCAAATTTGCCATTACTGTATTTCCTCAAAAATCTGTGCGATGTGTTTTTCATGCTTATGGGGACAAAGTGATGGCATTTCCTCTGAGCCTCGCACCTTCCAGGGGAACAGGAAACTCAGGTGGCCGTTTGGACCAAGCTCGTCTGACTTCCCGCTGGTGGTGGAGACCCTGCTTCCGCCCTGCCCTCCACATCACTGCCCTCTCAGCTCGGCACATTTGCCCGCTGATTTCACTGTTTGTCGACCCAAGAACAGTCATTGCATTGTTTCATCCTCAGCCCAGTTCCACTCCCTTTACATTTTTACCGCTAAATTGAATCTACTGCCAGTAATCTAATTTACATTTGAAGGCACACACAATGCCAACATGACCAAACGCCAATAAAATTTCTAGTAAAACCCATAAATGGCTCAGTGCTCGTGTTTATGGAAATCTTAGCCTGCTCCTGCCCCAAGAACCCTGCAGCCCAGAGTCCTAATCATTCCCATATGACAGTGAGACACTCGGGACGCCCCCGGCAATGAGAGCTGCGGCGGAGACCCCAGACCTTCTGTCCTGTGCCGTGGAAGAGGGTGGGATGGGGCCGGCCCGGCGTCAGGTGCACACACCTGCAGGGTCAGGGCAGCACCTCCTGCCCCAAATCTGTCACTTCTTCTCAGTGTGTCTGCCAATCAGGAACAGGGGTTAGAACTGGAAGTGCCACCCTCCCATTTTATAAAGGCATCTGCAGGCCACACAGTGAGGCCAGGGCAGGGGACATTTGTAGCACCCTCCCCCCCCAAGTCAGAGCTTCCTCATGGAGGTCATGGAGAGAGTCAAGGCTTGGTGGGGCTGGGGGGCCTCCTCCTTGGGCTGGGGTATCCAACACAGCCCTGAGAAGCCAGAGCACTCCAGGAAAGGGGGCTCCTGCGGGGACGGTGAGGACCATCAGAAGTGGGAGAGGCCTACAACAGGAAGTCACTGGGACCCGGAGAGGGACCAGAGTCTTCAGGCTCAGGAGTCCTGGGACAGCACAGGGGAGGTGTGAAGAAGTGGCCGGCCTGGGCCAGGGAATAAGCTACACTTGGGTGGGCCACTGAATACCGAAGTGCTCTCATACAGCCAGTTGCTGCCAGTCTAGGAGACGTTCTGCTTGCACCCAACTCCTTTCTGCTCACCTCTGTGGCCCCTTTCTGGCCCAAGTCACCTGTGTCTGGCTCTCCAAGAGGTGTTCTTCTCAGGAGGCCACAAACCACGCTGCTACAGAAGGTAACACGAGCGGCAGCACCATGTGGGAGCGTGTGAGAAATGCAGACTCCCAGGCTTCACCCCAAACCTACTGAATTCAAGTACGCCTTTGAACAAGGTCCAGGAGCACTTTTCAAGTCTAAAATGCCCTTCACTATATCCTAAGTTCTATGAGGGTTAGAAGCCGGTCTCTCTAATTCACAGCAGACATTGAAGTTGGAGAAGCAATGGTCTAGTAACAACTCCATTTGTGTGACTCTGGGCCTGGCGTTTGAACTCTGTGCCTCTGGTATGTCATCTATAAAATGGGGGTGATGGTAACAGTTCATACCTCAATAGAGCTGTGGAGAGGATTAAACAAGTTGATAAAGAGAGAGCTGGCCCACGGCAATTGCTATATAAGCCTGGCTATCAGTACTTCCAGCACACTTTTCTAAACGTTCCTGGTCACTGAGGTAATAGGCCACGGTCTGCCTTTATTTAGGCGCCCACTTTGTTTCTGGCATTCATCCTGTCTCCTTCTTTGTTGCCCAGATATTATAATGATATAATATACATGCCGAAAACATGGGGTGGGTGCAGAGGACTGCACATTGTGCCCCACCCTTTCCCATCCAACTCTCCCTTCCGTATGTAGCCATACTCTTGATCAGTTAATACGTCTATCCAATATTTATTGAGTATGTACGACGTGCCCGGCGTCATTCTAGGTGATAGACTTACAGCAATGAACAAAACAAACACGATCCCTTCTCTCCCATCCTCACGAACTTACAGTCTAATAAAGGAAGACACACATGAAGGTAAATAAACAAGCAAGATAATTCTGTGTAGGTTCTGGGTTGTATGCTTCCCTTCCACTTCGTATATACCAGATGCGTTTTCCATGTTGTTACGAAGCGGTCACCTTAGTACCCTTTACAATGTCTTCAGAATACTTTGTGGACCCATGTGATGAAATGTATAAATTACGGACATAAGTCACCCAGCTTTCGTCAGAATTGGTCTCATAGGCTGGTGGGGCCTCTCCTTCCTGTTACTGCCTATGGGTCCCTCATGATGGGGGCACCAGATGTAAGTCTGGCCAATCAGAGCATCAGCCTCCACTGGCTCCCGCAGCTGGTGGAGGGAGGTGGGCGTGTGACTTCAGCCCGGCCAATCAGCTCCAAGCAGAAGACCTTGGTCTTTACCTGAGGGCCTGGGAATGGGTTCTCTGTCTTTCTCACTGGACTTGAGCCAGGAGGATGTCAGGCTGGATTTGGGGACGCCATCTCACCACCAGGAGGGGCAAGCTCCTGAGAACACAGGGAGAGCAGAAGAAAGAGCCTAGAGACAGGGAGAGGGCGAGACCATGTCCTAGAAAGAGTATAGGAGCCCCGCTAGCTGCCCCTTGACTTGTAAGCGTTTCATTGAAGACAGTTAGGGCTGTTTTTCTCTTTCCTTCTCAGGGAGACATAAGGTTATCTTTGTTTTCACAGAAAAAACTAGAGCTACCATGTTTAAGATGGGAGCCAAATACACTGAATTAAGACTCTCCCAGAGTAGCACACAATCAGTGACACCCAGGAGGCGAGATATTCATATCGCAACCCCATCGCCCCTCGTGTAGGAGAGTCCTGAGTGCGAGTTCCACCCTGGCTCCCAGGGTCCCCAGCAGCGTCCAGCTCCAGTTGCCCCGCTGGGAGCTGCTTGCTCACACCTCTCTGATAGACTGCCTCCCTTTCCCTGGCCCCTTCTCCACTTCCCTGGTGGTGTTTTCTTGGGACTACCTCACAAAAAAGCAACATGTGCTCCATTCCTTGTTTCAGGGTGTGCTTCCAAGGGAACAAACTAAGACACCCCCCTCAGAGGTGGCCGTGCGGGTTGAGTCGGGGAATGTCTGGCACAGAGATGGCATTTACGAGGTCCCCAGTCAACAGTAGCTGTTATTATCATTCATCTGTTTGGTTCTCAAGCACATGCTCTGCTCCCTTCACCGAAGGAAGCCAAGCACCCTTTGCAGGTAAATGTTTATTATAAATGATTCATATGAAAATGTGTAGTATGCAGTTAACAAATAATAAAACATGCAATACTCTTTATTGTACATTTCACACAGGCCGTTGGTTCTCCGAGAATGCTTTCGCAGTTTGTTGTCGAACTTCCGTGTCCACAGCCAAGCTATGGTTGCAACAGAAGGTTGATGTTGTCGTTCATGCGAACACGGGAGACAAAAGCAAAACAATGAGAACCCCACTCGATCATTAACGACACAAGCAACTTCTTTGCTGACTCATAATAGTTTTCTAAGGCTGGGAGAATAGTTCCTCAATTTGAGGGGTGGGGGCTGGGCTATTTACTCATTCGTGTAATGCAGCTATAGACAGGACACGTGTTATTCTGCAAACTTTCTAAAGTCTCAACCATCACCACAGCAATACAAATTAAGCCCTGATGCACAGCAGTTGTCCGTTTCCATGGTGCCAGTGTTCCCACTACGGCTTATTTCACGCTATTGACGTGATGTCCCTTGAACAAAGAGTTGGGAAAAGACACGCAGTAGCACGTCATTATCCAGTCTTCCCACTGTGTGCGGACAGACGTAAATAAGCTTAGGTAATAGTAAAAATCTACTGAAATAATCAGGAAGTGATGAGTTTTGAGTGTTACCTTTGTGTTTTGGATTAGTAGACTTTATTTTCTTAGAGGAGTTTTAGGTTCACAACAAAATTGAGCAGAAAGCACAGGTTTCCCATGCCCGCCGCCCCCACACCTGTGCAGCCTCCCCCATTCTCGTCGTCCCCCCACCGGAGTGGTGCATGTGTTACAATTGATGAATCCACACTGACACGTCATCATCACTGAAAGTCCAAAGTTGACACTGCGGTTCACTCTTGGCGCTGCACACTACATTATATAGGCTTGGAAAGATGTATAATAACATGCATTCACCATTATGCTATCACACAGGGTAGTTTCACTGTTACCTGTGTTTTTAATATAAGTCATTTAATTGTAAGTTTACATAATTTCATTTTTAATGATGTCTCTGTTTAACAAGCTGCTCATGAAATTCCTGAAATGTTAACAATTGGCTCTCGGGGGCCAGTGCGTGCATTTTCCAGCACATCCCCTGCCATTGGGCCTCCGAAGAGAGCCTGAGGTCCCCAGGCCTCACCTGGATGGCCACCTAATGTCCTCCAGGCAAAACCAGACATGCTCTGAGTAGCCGTGAACTCAGAAGACGCACCTTGGAACTAGGTAGGGCTCGGTCCCAGTCCTCTGTCCCCTGTCCCTGCCAGGGCAGGTGGGGCCCTCTCGCCTGCCACCTTCAGCCAGAGCTCTGAGCCATCAGATTCCTGACTGGACTGTCTGGTTTGGGTACAGGCCTGGACCTGGGAGCTTCCCCTGGGCAGGTGCACTAGAGGGGATCGCAGCGAGGATGGTTTCTCCAAACCTTTTATTCCTCCAGGGTGCAGCTGTTTGGGTAAGTGTAATCATGCTTTTGGTTGGGAGGCCCCAAGAAGTTTACCATAAAAATCAAAAACGATTTAAAGTTGAGGAAGAATCATTTAATTGGAGCGCCACGGCCTAATGTTTCTCTGTTCACAGGTTAACTAGCAGGTCTTTTATTTTTATTGCCCTCCAGAGAGATTTATGCAGGGCACTCTGCCGTAAAGAGATAGCCCTCGAAGCTGAACTTGGAGGGGTGTGAGGGAATCTCCTGAATCTCAGGTCCCAGGGCCGGGGAGTCCAAGACAATAGATTTCACAGTCTATAGGGATAGACGCTTCTGGGACAGGAAGATTTGCTCCAGCATAGGGGGAAAACACAGAAGAGGCACCAACCTTTAACAAACACTCATGTAACACTTGCGACATGCCATGCACTGTTCTACGAGTAAACACATTTAAACCTCATAAACCAGGTGCTATTCTAAACCCATTTTCAGATGAGTAAATTGAGGCCTCAGAAGGGTAAGTAACAGGATTTGTTCTCAGGCAGCCTGGCTCCAGTGTTCCCAACTGGGATGCCACTCATGAAGGCAGCAAAGAATGGAGTAGTTGGGCACTGGCTCAGGCTGGTGTGGGAGGTGTGAGCGTGGAGAGATGGGAGAAAGTGAGTGGGGACCAGATTTTACACACATGCACACCACACATACATAATCTGCATGCATGCACACATGGCCATGTATTATGCATACGCGTACAGTCACGTGCACGTGTGTACACATAAACACATGCATGCACACGGGGCATACGTATATGCACACAAAGGCACAACCATGCACACATGCTTCATCTGTACCTTGAAGACAGAGGCAGACCTTTGAAATAGGAGAGTGTCACCATCACATGTGTGCTTTAGAGAGTGCATTCTAACCAGGGTGCAGGTGGAGAAGTCACGTCTCTGCACCTCCGCTTCCTCATCTGAAAAATGAGGGACCTGTTTTTCCTATAATGCATGGGAAAGTTCTTTGTAAACTATAAAGCTAAAGGTGTGTGAGCCACATTTTCACAAGCTCTTGTCCTTGCCAAGAGAGTAAAATGTGAGAATTACCAACAAAGCTCTCGCTACCCTACGTCAGCCTGGGGCGTGGGGTGAATGTGCGTGCACGTGTGCATGTGTGTGTGTCAAGTGAGGAAACCGGGACCCCCAAAAGAGTAAGAAAAATACACCGAGTCACCCAGTTGAGGATTTGAATCCAGGGCTGTGTGACTGAAATCCTCCTGGGAACTGCCTGATGTCTCAAGGTACCATGGGAAGTTCCAAGGTACCTCGGAAATAACCAACAGTCAAGGTTACAGAACATTTTTCCCAGGCCACTCGTCTCCTCTGACAGTGTGACTTTCTCATCCCAGGGGCAGCGCCAGTGGTCACTTCCAGAAGGCCTCGCAGGACAGCAATCTATAAGCCATTAGCACAGGCAACCACTGTCGGCGCAGAAACATTGATGTGCGTTCTTCGTAGCTTGAAAAGTTATGACATAGCTTGACTGCCCCTCTCTTCCCGCGCCCTTTCTTATCTTTCTTATTCCTTTCAAGCAAGAGCACTTTCCCCCAGAAAGAGGCTGTTGACATCAGAACAAGGGAGGCTTGTCCGTTGGATCAGGGACCTGGGCTCAACTTCTGGCCTCGCCACCTCCTAGCTGTAAAGTGGGTATAAAATAATCGCTTACCCTAGGTGACCTCTGGAAAACAGGAAGCCCAGTGCTGGGGAAGAGGACATGCTTGATGAGTGCAAGGAAGTAAAAGGAAGTGTGGGGCAACAGTCCTCTGCAGAGTGAAAGGTGTAGGTGGGATAGTTGCACAAAAGAGGGGAACTGGTCCTTTATCCAACTTCTGAGAAACAGTGCCAGCCGTTATGGAGAGCTGCCGAAGGGGATAGAGTCACAGAAGTGACCTCTCAGTGCACAGGTCCCGATGCTTGGAGGGCAACAGTGAATGGACGGAACGGGCGCCATAGAATGCAAAAGGCCAGTGATGTTGGAAAGATCTGGGCTGGAGTCCCAGCTCTGCCATTTATTTGCTGGGCATCCTCACCGAAATCACACAGCCCCTCCGAGCCTCAGTTTCTTTTCCCATGAAATGGAGATTCTTACATCCACCTCTGAGCTATCGTGATGGTCTCAGACTGTGTGGAAAAGGCCAGTCACAGAGCCGATGTTAAAAAAAACAACTCAGCAGTTCCTGGAGTGTTAATGTTGTCTGGACATTTCCCCTCACTGAGGCAGGGAAACCAGTCAGTGAGGCCTCAGGAAAACTCCAGACGCCCGCAGCGAGGAAAACTTCCAGCACCTCCTTTCCAGCCGGCACTCGGGGGCTTCGCTTACCTCTCTGAAAATTAAATTAAAACTTAACAGTAGTACCATTGTGGCTTACGCATCGCCGGCCTTGCCAGCAAATCGTCTTTAATATCCACCGCTGACAGGATGGAATTAGCTGCATTTTTTTTTTGTTTGGGTTTTTATTTCTTGCTCTAACTTTCATTCTCCCCCACAGGGTGTAAGCTGGTGTTTAATCCCATCCTGAGAGCACTGGGCCGCTCTTAAGTAGGACGGGCGGGAGGCCTTGGCCCCCAGGCAGACCAAGGTGCGCGGCAGGCGGAGGGAGCCTGCTCTGAGCTCCCCAGGCTCCGAGTTGGCCAACACAGGTTCTGCAGGCACAAGAGAATCAATGAAGAATTATCGTTAAGCCTCCTGATCATTATCCTCATTAGAGGTAACCGGAGCTCGGCGGGCCCGAACGTAGCTCTAAACCCCACTAAGACGGGACGCACTGGGGAAGAGTACGCTGTCTGTAATTTAATAATCCTGAAAACAAGTCCGCATTCTTTTTTGCCTTTGGCCCACAAAAGAGGTAATTCCTGATGCAGCCAGAGGAGCGGAACCGTGCGGACTCGAGAGAAAGTCCTAGGCTGAGTGGACAAGGAGGACGTGATAGGATTTGGAGGCTGTGCTCTGCTTCTCCTCGATGGAATCACCTCTCCTTCCTCCACACCCCCATCCAGGCCTTTGCTAGCCTTTCAGAACCTTCCAGAACCTTCCTAGGCATTAGAGAAAGGAGCCCTTTTCTCTGGGTCAATGCAGCCCTGTATTCCACAGGGCATGGCAAGGGGAGAGGAGGAGGCTGGATTTCAATCTCCCTGTGCCCCCAGTGTGCCCCTATGTAAAGGGCTCCCCTGCCACCCTTCCACGGTGATTGCCTTCCCAGCAGGCCCACCTATCACTGTCCTCCAAAACCTCACTCACAGGCTGTCCCTGACCTCCGAACCCCTGCCAGCCCTGATGTCTCAGGTACCACCATCTGCACTGCAGTGCAAACCTTTAGCCCCGCCCCCAAGAGTGCCTCATGCCAACCCACCTTTCTTCCTGACTTTCCCTGACTCACCTCCAGCCAGACTGGTGTCCCTGCCTCCACCCACACACAGGCTCATCCCAGGACAGGGATACTTTTGGGTGACACAGAGACAGTGTCTTACAGTTCATGAAGCACTTTTGCATCTTTCGCCTCTGGATTCTCCCACAGACCTGTGAAAGAGGCAGGGTGGGATTATTAAGGCCATTTCACAGACAGGAGATGGAGGTTCAGACATTTGAAATGTCTTCCTCAGACTCCAGGGCTACCAGGGACCAGGGGGTCTCGGAACTCAGGCCTTCTGACTCTGAGTCCTGGCCCCCTCCAAGGCTGGTACAGGCTGAACTGTGTGCCCCCAAATTCGTATGTTGAAGCCCTAACACTCAGTACCTCAGAATGGGAAGTATTTGGGAATAGGGTCTTTAAAGAGGTGATTAAATTAAAATCAGGTCATTCGGGCGGGCCCTGATCCAATACACGTGATGTCCTTACAAGAAGAGATTAGGACACAGACGCACAGAAGGAAGTCCACGTGAAGACAGGGAGAAGATGGCCATCTACAAGCCAAAGAGAGAGGCCTTAGAAGAAACCAACCTTGGCTCACTTCAGCCTGAAGGACGATGAGAAAATAAATTTCTGTTGTTTAAGTCCACCAGTCCGTGGTGTTTAGTTATGTGGCAGCTCGAGATGGCTAACCCAAAGGCTCTGCTGGGCTTCATGGAGTCTGCTCTGTTAACCCACCCGCCAGGCCTCTTGTCGGCTCCCACCCCCAGCTGCTACTCCGCAGGCACTTGCCAGCCACCTGTGCAGACTGAGACCCCAGGGTGGTGTGGCCCTGGTGGATGGGGGCAATGGGCTCTAACCTCACGCTTATCCATTGAGCCTTGTATGTGACAGAGCTGACGGCTTCTGGAGCCAATTGGATTTTAAGATATTCTTTCTTATTAACTTGTGTTTTCATTAGAATTTATGCTGTGATATCAGTTTCATGTGTTTGAAGAATGCTAGAAGTCTCTGGGAAGAACTTTTTGTAGCTTTCATTCTTAGGGTCATATAAATGCATGTGTACATTATATGTATAGAGACACGTGTAGACATGCTTCATGATTAGTCTTACGGATGTATAAGGTTATCTATTGAAAATTACATATATACACCAATGCACATGTGTTTGTATTTTTGTCATATATATAAACTTCTAGTTTTTTGTTCAGACTATGTTTATCATCAGCATATGAACATACAGAAAAGACATGTTCCTCCGAGTTTTCTTTTCCAAGAACCTGTTTAGATAGCATTAAAAGCAGCTAAATAACTAATATTTGTCACATTTGTCTTTAATATTTTCAACATTCTCCTCAAAATGTCTTGAAGATTGGACATTAGACCATTGAATTAGGCAAAAATCTTTAAAACCAACAAACTAATTTCCAGTTTCCCCAAATCCGTGTCTGTCCATCTTATATGTGTGTGTCCCCATGGACCTGAGCACGGGGTGAAAAATATACAGCAGGTGCTTGATGACGGCTGATGCCGTTTCCAGGCCAAGGTCCAGCCTGCTGAATCCTGGCCCACTTACTAGAATTACTAGAATCCACTAGAATCACTGAGCAGTAGCATCACACGGGAAAGGGGTGACTCTTCACTTTCCCTTGTCCTTCCCTCCAACATCCCATTCTCACCTGGGAGAATAGGTGCTCTGGCCGGAAGGTCCACATTGAGGTCAGCAGAGCTGAAGCCTCTTGCAGATGTGTGTGTGGGGGTGATCCCAGCCTGCAGCCACAATAAAACCCAAAGGCTCACCTGACTCTGGCCTACACAAGCAGCAGCGGGGCCAGCCCTGGCCACTCCTGGCTTCCCAGGGTGTCGCTACTGGGACCCAGCACACAGGAACTTGGTCCATGGAGGTGGGTGGCTCATACGAAATCTCACCAAAGAGAATACGGCAGGGCGTGGTTGAGGCATTTGTGACTTGGGGCTGAGATGGTAGGGCTGAGGGGGACAGCAGCACAGCCTAGGGGAGCAGGAAAGGCTTTGCAGAAGAACTCCATTTGCAGTCAGTCTTGAAGGTGAACAATCCCCCATAGATAAGGAGTCAGCTGCACATGTAGACTGTCTGGGCAGCCCCTTTGTCCACCCTCTGGGTTCCTCCTTGGACCTGACTGTGTGACCTTGGCTGAGTCTCCTCCTGCCTGGATTGCTGAGAGAAGCAGGAAAAGCCAGCGAGTTTCCTATAAGCATCCGGGTCAGCTGGATCCTAAGAGTGTGAGTGGGTCGGCAGGTTGTTGGGGGTGGGGGCGAGATGGGCTGTGGAAGAGGGGAGTCATTCAGGGAACCAGCAGGAAGGCCGGTCACTCCTGAAAGTGAAAGCAAGAGACTAGGAGAAAGTGGCTGTCCCTGGGGAGAAGCTGGCCTTCCCAAGCGACCTGCGAGGAATGTGCTGGGATAGAACCCCATCCCTGGCAGTACCCAGGCCCATCCGTCCAGCTCTGTAATAAAAGCAGCATCTGTCTCAGAGTCCAGAGCTCCCTTCCTCCCCACATGGGCTCCGACAGTACCTGAGACGTATAAACAACGCCTGAGCCTCAGACTATTGAATTAGGCCACTTCTGGCGTTGCTATCCTTGGCACAGCGGTTCCTCCGCGATTGTTATCAGCTATAATCAAATCTGGAGAGTGGCTGGAATGCTAATACCTTCCCCAGCGGTGTGTCCTCCTGCAGACACGGGGAGCAATTTCCCCCTTGTCAAATCGCTCGGGCAGCCTCCAATCCACCAAGACCTTGTTTGTTTCAGCCAGGTGGCACCCCAAATGCACGCCGCCATCAAGCCAAGCGGTCAAGCGATGTCATTTCGTGACCCAGGAGAGACCCTCCTTCCCCACCATGGTGCTTTGTGTCTGATGGACAGTGAGAAGGTGACAGTGATGTATTGTGGCCCCCGCCCCACCCCTGCTAGGTAGGTGATCATGTGAGCACCTGTGGACTTGAAATCTGATCTGTTTGTGCCCCAACGAATTTGTTCACTTATTGATCCACTAAACAAAGGTGGACTGCGTCCTTTACTACAGGGTACAGCTAAGAATAAGAGGAGGCTCCTGACCTCCAGGGTTCACAGTCCAAGGGGGCAGCTCTCCAGCTGATGGTAGCATGTGCATTCCAGCATGTATGTTACAGACACCATGGCGAGGGCAAGATGGGGGCTTAGAGGGCATTCTGGAGGACTTCCTGGCAGATGAATCAAGGGCAGGGCGGTGAGGGATGGGTATTATAGCAGAGACTCTACTTAAGGACCTTCGAGGGTCCCCGCAGAAGGGTTTGAATGAGCAACAGATTCCTGTGACAAACAAGAATCAGATGTCACACCTTTGACGTGGGGTGGCAGGAAGGAGGGGAATCTCATATTCCCCACTTCCAGCCCATGTAATAAGGAAAGTAGCTCCCTCTTCGCCAGAAATGGGGAAATGGGGAGAACGAGGAGAACCCAAGGGAAGGTGCCCGTCTCTGAGTGAGTGACTTTGTGCCCGGGTGACTGCTCTCCACAGGGTGCTGACAAGCAAGGCTGGGCTGGCTCGTGCCTCAGGCCCAACGGGGGTCCGGCATCTTCCCCAAGCATGGGGCTCAGCTGTGAAGGAGGCAGATTGTTGGGGATCCACGCACAGCCCGTGGGACATGCTGACCCCCAAGAGCTTACAAGAGGTTTACAAAGAGGAGGCAGGCACGTTCTGGGAAACACAAAACCTAGTAAGTGAGCGTGATTAATCCAAGTATGACCAATACATTTCCTGTCACTTGCCTACTCTGATGAGGCCACTGGTAAAGCAGTGAGGAGACAGGGCCCTAGAGCCCCTCCGCCTGTGCCCATGTCCCAGCCCCGCCATACTCCTGGACACACTGGGGAAGTCACTTAACATCCTGTGCCTCAGACTCCTCATTCCTCATCTAAGGTCATCCTGGGGGTGACCACAGGACCCGTGTCCGGTCAGCGTGCGTGTCTGTGTAGTACTCCAGTCGCTGAGAACAGTGCCTGGCATATCCAAGTGACACAGGGCATCTGTGGTGCTTATTGTTGGTGCCCTGGGTTGAGAAGGATTCTCAGTGGAGCCGGAAGCCAGGAGGACTGGAGGATGTGCTCTGCTTCATGATCCCGTCTGATCCACCCCAGTGACTGGCTCCGCTCGGAGCTTCCTGCTGTAGTGACACCTCGAGTCTCCGTGTCATGGCTCCGACCATCGAAACCTTCCACCTCCCTCTGCTCTCTTGATCTCAGTCTTCCATTCTTTCCCTCAGTCACCATGGGAGGCAGAATGAAGTTTGGACAAAGGTGGCAGCAGTGGACCTGAGGGGAGGGAATGTGGAGCCTCTGCCTGGAGCGTCCCTCTCATGGTTTTGAGGGCACGAGAGCAAATCCACTCAAAGAAACCCTGGCCTGGGAGTGTCAGCCAGCTCCGCCTACTCTGGGTTCTGTGGGCAAGTCACTCCTGGTCCCCAGTTTCAGTTTCTCTCCCCCTGGGAGGGGAGATGGCCGAGGAACTAAAGGGCAGCTCAGCACAGCGGAGGGGGAATGACCCAGGCTCAGCCACCCTGGATTCCAAACCCAGAGTTGCCACCCGCTGGCTGCGACCCCAGGCCCGTATTTGGCCTCTCACAACCTCGGCTGCCCATCTCTTACAGGAGGTTATAATCACTGCGGTAGGGCATGCAGGAGTACAGTCCCGAGGAAAGCCAGCAGGAGTGGGGCAGGCCGGGCCCATCCTTGCTCTCACAAAGTCTGTGGGGTTTGGAAGCCCCCAGGGAGCCCCTTGGGGAGACCCTGCCAGGCCACCCAGCTTGTGCTCTCAAGGGTTCCATTGGAACCTGGCTTCCTCTGCCTGATCCCCTCCCCTGCCTGATCCCCTCCCCTGCCTGATCCCCTCCCCTGCCTGCAGCCCCTCTCCCCTCCTTCTCCCTGTGAAGCCAGACTGAGCGTCATCTTCTAGAGGACCTCCTCTGCCTTCCCCCACAATGCAGCTCTTTAGCCAAACCCTTCCTACCCTTCTAAGCCCAGCTCAAGCCTCACCTCTACTGAGCAGGGTCCCTAACCACTCCAGCCACGTATCTTTTCCACAAACCTGCCCAGCAGCCTGCAGCTGGCATAGCCTTCCCCGTCTTCCTCATGCAGTCAACTCCCCTCCTCCTTTCAAGACCAAGTTCAAAGCTCTGTAACTCAGGACGCTTCTTGCCTCCGTTTTTGGCATCACAGCCCTGCATTCGTTGACCCACACAACCCAGTCATGGGCACCGGAGTTCAAGCCCCGGCTTTGCTGCCTCCAGCCCATGTGATCTCTGAGCCTCAGCTTCCTGACCTGCACAGTTGGGGACAGTAATACTGGTACGCTCCTTATAGGAGGATTGTCTGCAATAAGGACATACCCCTGGCCTATAATAAGTCTTAGGAATAGCGTTCCTACTCACCACATTGTATTATTTATCATTTATTCACTTAATGCCCCCCACCCCCATGCCTAGCACCCATGCCCGCAGGCCCCCAGAAGGGCAGCTAAAGAACTGAAATTCTTAATGTGCCCCATGCAGCAGCCTTTAAAATACTCCCACTTGGGTTAGCCCATTTTATTCCTCCCCTGTGACCCTGTGGGACAGGCAGGGCAGCAGCACGTTCAAGCCCCCTTTTCAAATGAGGAGAAAGTTCCATGGCCGTTCACTGAGAACCTGGTCTTCTGCTCACCCGGATGCTTCAGCTGTAAGACTTGTCCCCAGTCATGCAGAATAATGCAGAATGGAAATGTTCAAAGCAAGGAAGTGACAACGCAAAATGTTATGGGACGACTCTGGTTATGTCCAGCTACCCACCCACATGACGACGAATTATCAGGTGGGATGGCACCTTGGGTGACCTCTGGGGATGAGTGGCAGGGAGGAGGCTGGACGGAACCCAACACAATCGACAGACCAGACCATGTGGACCAGAACCCCTGCTGGGGCCACCAGAGCTCAGCGGGTTTGTGCCCCAGGGAGAGCTTTGGGAGACCTCCTTTGAAAAAGTGGAGGAGTTTCTCACACATTATTTCATATAACCCCAAACAGTCCCCTACAGCCAGAGTGATTATTATCCCCAATTTACAGATGAGGAAACGGAGGCTCAGGAGGATGAAACAAACTTCCTGGACCATAGAGTTCATAAGGGGCAAGCAGCGGATTTGTCTTTCTCTGCTTTTCACTGTGCCCCCTTCAGGAAGGCTGACATGACAAGCCTAGAAGCCGTCCCACAGGCCTGAGTCCAGGATGGAGTTCTGAAACGCCCACGGGTGGGACACTTGCCACGTTACGGAGCACTTTCACATGCAAAAAATGCCACCCATCAACCAGTCATGGCTTCTATTCTGGAATCCTCGTAAACACCAGAAATGCCGTCACCTTCAGAACAGAGACTTGAAAGCTCTGAGCACTCACTGCATCTAGAAAGCTCTAAGGGCACTCGGGCTGCCAATTTCAGACAACCCAGAAGTACTGGATGCGAATTTGCCATAAATACATCCCATTTCTATGGTTGTCTCGCTGGGCCGGTGACCATGACATCACTTCATCACATCATAGTTTAAAAGGGTATCCCTGTGCTTGCATTTACTCATTTGTCTATCACCTGTTGGAGGTCTCCTATGTTCTGGCCACAGGGCTAGGTGCTGGTACACAGCAGGGCACAGAGTCCTCGCCTTCTTGGAGCTCATACACGGGGATGAGGGAGAGGCAGTCCACAGACAGCAGCCAACTGTGTATAATCAGAACTGCGTGAAGCCAAAGAGAGCACTATGACTGAGAGAGAAACGGGTTCTGGGTTGACCACTCTGAGAGGTGGCCTCTACAATGAACCTTACAGGGCCATTTTGGATCCTCACATCTCTTTCAGAGTCAGGTGATCCAGGGATTATTTATTCCCATTTTACGGAAGAGAAAACACAGGTTCAGAGAGGTTAAGTTGCTTACCCAAAGTCACACAGCTAATAATCAAGAGCCAGGGCTCAAACGTGGGCCCCCTGGGCCCCAAGCCTAGGGCCCTTTCCCTTATACCTTCACTGCTTACATATTTTCCCTGCAAATTATTCTGCAGAGTAAAAATACAGAATTGACATTTAAAAGCCTGATGCTGAACAGAGTCCCTACAACGAAAACGATATTCTGTTTCCATTTCAAAAAGAGTTCCGGCTGGCCCGTTCTTACAAGTGATGCAAGACACCTCTAGCAATGTTCTAATAGTCACGTGATGAAGTCCTGGCAAGGAGTGTTGGCAAAACTCACGTCCTGTCAATATGTTTTTAGGAATGTCGTCACACACAGATTTTTAAAAGCCACTGACAATAAAAACAAGACTCAGCAGAAGATGACAAGGGTGTGTGCGAGTGCGTGTGTGTGCGCGTGTGTGTATGTGTGTGTGTGTGTGTGTGTGTGTGTGGGCACGCATGCGCATGTGTGGCTCCATGCCTGCTGTTCGGTGACAGGGTCAGGGAAGAATTTTCTGTGACTAATTAGGTTTTAACTTGCCAGAGAGAAAGTGGACATTGGCAGCCTATTGTAAAGAGTGAAACAAAGTTTGAACTAGAGTGAACTTAATTTCCTTTGCACTGAAAGGAAAGAAAGATTAATGAAATATCCCCAAATCCATCCTGTTAGTTTTTATTAAATCAGCAAATGAAATTTAACCTCCAATTCTGTTATAACGTCCTTTCCTGTAGATTGGGTTTCAACAAGCCTAAGTGAAATAGACACCCTCCCTCTAGAACAACATTTCGATATGAAAATTGCATTATTGCAGTCAACATCAGGATACTGGAGGAACAAGTCACTTGGAAAACAATTATTTCCACAAAGAGCGGAATGACACATATGTTGCATGAAATTTACAAGAACCATAATGTTCCGATTATGGTATTTCTGCAAGACCACTTCTCACCTCTTTGCTAAATGCTAATTTTAAAAAAATCAGTTGAATTTCATTTCACAGCAGCTGCAATACCTTTCACCTTCAAATAGGGGTGAGAAAAGGGAGGGAAGAGAAGATGGACGGCCGTGATCTATCATACACCTATAGCACGCCAGGCACTGGCTCTCTCCCGTGTGTTGTTTCCCTAAGGTTTCAAGGTGACAATTTACCCATTATGAGGATGAGGAAACTGAAGTCTTAGGACTTCGAGAATTCACTAAGGTCACAGAGCAGCTATTCAAGCTCGTTTATCTAGACTGCAATTGTTTCCTGGCTTTCTAGCAAGGAAGTGTACGTATACTTTTATTCAGTCATTGGACAAACATGGACAAACTAAGCATCGCTATGGTCCGGGGGTGCTGTAGGCCTTGGGAACCCCAAGGGTCCACATACACGTGCTGATGACAATTCCTACAACTTCTGCACCACCCTTGTCCCTTCGAGACGTCTTTCCTTTGACCTTCACATGGCCCCATGGCAGGGGATGCTAATGCCATTTTACAGAATTTCAGAGAGGGGAGGTAACTAATCCCTGGTCACGGAGAGTAAGTGGTCAGTCTCCAGGTCCAGGGCCACTCTCTTCATTGCAGTGCCTCCAGGAATGGGACCATTACGCTGTACTGTACTCTTCTGTCCTGTGGGCACTGGTAAGGAGGGGACAACACATTTAGGACGACTTCACAAATGGTTTCAAGCGAGTCACACAAAAAAGCCAGTTTCCTTCTCAGTTTTCTGCCATTATCAGATTAAAGGAAAAAGTACAAAATAAGAAGAGGTGGTTTGGGAACTTATTTTTTGGTTTTCTTTCTGTGGGGCTAAGAACAGACTGTGGGGGTGGGGATGAGGGCTTTACTTCCTCTGAGGCTGCCAGACTCAGATCTCAGCTCAGAGAAAGCTTCCATCAGGCAGAGCTGCCCTCAGATGTATGCCTACCTTCAGGAGAACTGAGAGGCTTGTCGCTGGAGGAGAACAAATGGAGATAAACTGACCACTTGGCAGGGGGTTGTGATGGAGAAGCAGCTCATGCTTTTGTCATTCCTGGACACTGCCTTAGGAAACTTCACATCCACGTTTTCTCCGGAGCACGGCTCAGTGAGCCCAAGGATGCTGACACAATGCAGCACAGAGCTGCTTCAGGAGTCGCACCAAGGATTGCTGTCAGCACCCTTCCACCTGGGATGGGGCGAGGGCCGAGCTGCCCCGTTACACACTGCCTGGGCAAGCGCCTGACATCTGTGAGCCTCGGCTATCTCATCTGGGAAAGGGGCACGATGAGATGATAGGTTCTTCCTCCCCAGCTGTTAGTGGTCAAGGGTTAAATGAGAGGGTGGGTGCACGCAGTAATGCAGCACAAGGCACACAGTAAGTGCTCATTAAATATAGCCTGTGAGGATCAGCCAGTTGCAAGACCTTTTCTTCCTCCGAGGTGTGAAAATTCACGTAACACTCTGGGCTTAGCAGCCTGAATATTCATGCCTTGTCTGACGGCCTCCAGGGAACTGCTCTCAGGGGGCGGGTGACATCCTTCAGAACCTCAATTCAAATAGGAACCCGTAGATTTCCGAGTGCCCACATCTGGGGCCCCACCGCAAGTCTATTAGCTGCATAAAATATTCGAAGCGATAGCCAAGGAGGAGGCCCCTTTGCTCAGGTTCCCCCAGCCTGGCCTCTGGAACTGATTACTCCAGAAACGCAGAAACGAAATGATGGCAGGGTGGATGGACAAGCTGGGGACGACTCATGTTTCTAATCCAGTGGCCCCCCGCCCCTCCCACCCCGGAACAAAGTCTTCTCCAGTTTTTAGTAAACTTAACTTGACAATCGTCAAAGGGAATCAAACAGCGCAGTCACGAAGCCTTTAAAAGATGTCAGAAGAAGTCAGAATCGGTAGAAATCTACTAGGCTTCCCGCCCACCCCCCCGCCCCTGAATTAGTATTTAAATCTTTTAGGAACAGGCTCCAGGGGCTGGATTATTTAACTTGCTGGCAAGAATGCACTTAGGAAGGGTCCTCGTGTTTATTTTGGGCGTTACCTCCTCACCTCCTTACTGTAAGCCGCAGCCTTAATCAGAGGGTTTTTGGGAAGACACCAGTTAGCAGCACTGCTTTCTCCCGCCCCATCCCACATCCCCACATCTGAGGGGACAATCCCCTGGAAGGTAGATAATTAGCAAAAGGTGCTGCTCTGTGTTCCGCAGGCTGAGGGGTCGGAGCTGGCACAGACCACCCACAGACCGAGGGGCTCTTCACACACACCCTTGCTTTATCAGAGGGCCTGCACCCGCTAAGTGGATCCCTCCCTCCCCTGCTCATTAACAACTCCAGCTGGGGGCTTCTCACCACACAATGCCTCTTTGCAGCAGGAGGATTTAGCACAGAATCCTCCTGAGGTGCATGCAAAACGTCTGGGCACATCTGGCTTGTGGGGGGCAGCACCATGCCAGGGCCTCAAGGTCCCAATTCCTGCTGGAGAACGAGGGGGAGAAATGCATATTTGCTGGTCACCTCCCATATGCCAAGCCCTGGGCTGGACCATTTAGAAACGCTTTTTAATTTAATTGCACGGAAAGACCCCCTCTCAAATCTCCACAGCTCCAGCCTGACCAGCCCATTTCTGCGTGGGTGCCCCAGATCTCCATCTCAGCATGGCCCGCCATGGGAGAAGCACTCAGGCCAGGTCAGGAAAAGGCTTATATGATATTATTTGCTTATGAAGACACCCCTGTACCGCCCAAGCTTCCACCTGCCTGTGCATTTCCATGTTGGGGATTCTCATGACCTAAGGCATCTGACGGCACGCAGGACCTCAGGCGGTCCCACTGCTCTGTCCCCAGGAATGCCAAGGCCTCCTTTTTCTGGGCTCTATTGCCAACTCAGAGGGGGCCATTTGGAGACAATTCTACTGCCGTCTCCTTTCTAGCTGCAGAACATAATGTCTCTAGGCTGGGAAACTGTTACAATACTGGGTCACTCGTCTGTTAGAAACTAGCATGGTGAGCTGGAGAAGCTGGAGGTCAGAGCTGGGCCAAAAAGGATGTCTGCCCAGGCCTGACTGGGTGACGCGGCTGGGTGACATAGCTGGGTCACTTGACGTCTCCAGCTGCTGTGTCCTCATCTCTAAGGCCAGAGAATAGCCTGCCTTCTGGGGCCTTGAGGACCTCGGATATGTGCAGACCTGGCACATCGTAGCACCCAAGTGGAACTTGACGAATGAGGTTCCTTCCTTCTCCCGTGAGTTGAGGTCAGCAAATATTCTGGAGATGTTCTAACCATGAAGGTACAGGGATGGCAGTTTTCTCGCTCCGATGGAGACATCGTCCATCTTCCCAACAGCTTTCTGACCTTGTGAAACATGACGAGGCCCAACATGACCTGCTCATATTGGGTCCTAGCAGGGGAGAACTTAAACATGTCAACACTAAGTCTTCCTGGGAAGCTAAAGGTGAGTGTGGGGGCACCTCAAGCCTGCTGCCCTGTGACCTCGGGGAGGCTCTGACCTCTGCTCTTCTGTTTTCCCTGGGCTAATGCCACCCAATTCCCAAGGGCCCTGCAGAGATATTACACACACACACACACACACACACACACACACACACACACACACACACACACAAGGCAAACCATCAGCAACAGCAGCATAACGAGATGCGAGGTCAGCCCCTAGGAGAACGAAACCTCCTGCTGTGTGATAAGCGCAAGTGCTGCAGGTGTAAGAAGACTGAGGGCCAGACGTCCTGAGCGATAGACCTCTGCGGCTGCTGAATCGCCCTTTGACCTCAGCCATGCCACCCTCTGGGGCCTCCTGGTTCTCATCTCCGGATAAGGGAGTGTTGGACAGGATGGTCCAGTTCTAAGAATCTGCCTTGCAGGTGTCCAAGCTGTGTCCTGGAGACACCTGGGGTGTTCCTCCCCGGACCAGCATTCTTGAGTCGAGTGAATGAGACTGTAGGTCTCTGGTGGGCCTCTCTACCAGGTAGGCCTGTCTGCGGCTTCCTTCATGGGCTTTCTGCTGAGAAGGCATGGCAAGAATGTACTCATACCAGAATTTCTCTAGAAAGCAGATTCCAGCCATGGCTTCCAGACCAGCGACCAGGATGAGACGCGGTTCCAGGAGCCACCTGGAGCAGCTCACCTCATGATGTGCCCGTGACTGTCATGCCAACCCCCTTCTCCCCCGTGTGAAGTGACTGGTTTCATGGGAAGTGCTCACAGGGGGCTCTACAGGGTAGAGAGAGGCGGGACTTTGCAGCCCAACAGCCCAGTTCAGATCCCAGCTGTACACCTTACTCACTGTGTGTGACCTTGGGCCAGACCCCTAGCCTCTCTGAGCCTCAGTTTTCTCATCTGTATGCTGGGGATAATGGTGCCTATTCCTTGGGTGGTTGGGAGGATCGAATTCCAAAAGGTGCATAGTGAAGTATACCCAAAGAGAGAAGAGTGGGTCTCCATCATTAAACTTTCTCCCCTAACCTGCCACTAACTCGTCTGGCCACCCTGCTGTCCTTGGTAGCTGTTTGACCTAAGGCACAGCAGGGACCGTTGCTTGCCTATCTCTTCATTCATGGTCTCTTCCATTGATTGGGTGGTTGTTTTTGAGCACCTACTATGTACTGCACCTAGTGCCTGATCCTCGGGACAGAGAGATGGCAAAGCCCCACTCCTTGCTTTGAAATGCTCATTATCTAGAGCAGAAAGACATGTAAGCAATTATAGAAAGGTGCGGGTGATGATGGACACACAAGGGTCCTGGGAGCACGAGAAGGACCTCCCAAGCTTGCCTTGCTATAAAGCAGAGTGTTTAGATGTTACGATCCCAGGGAACGTTTCTGTTAATACCTGCCCGAGGGAGAGGAGTGACCAAGAATTCTGAGTCCGTGTTTTGGGGTCTTTGTGTAAATTAATGCTCTGTATAAATGGGGGAGCTTTCATCACATCATCCCTGCCATTCTGATGCAGGCACCCCAACTTCCCACAGGGTTCCTCCTCCTGGGAGCCCCCAGCCATGACCCCACAATGCAGGAGACACTGTAATCCCAAATGATGTGCAAACCGCACTCGCCATTCTTCAAGCTGTCCTCCTCCACTGGCTTCGTCACAGCGCCTTCAGTTAATATTTGGTGAGAACCCACAGGAGACTCCCCAACAGAGCTCCACCTACAGATCCCAAAGGGAGGTACTCCTAAAGATAGACACCACCTAGGGATCCCCCCAAATCTCTCATCTCTGCCTCCCAGCTTTCCTTCTCAGCCTCCTTCCCTCAACACTCTCAGGTGCCTCCTCTGTTAGCACTCTTTTTTCACACAACAAAGTGAGCGTTCACAGACAAGGAAGGTTCTGGAAGAACTGGCTACGACTGGCTGCTGATTTCTGGTAACTGCTGGTGAGTCAGGGGGCCTCAGAAGGCTCTCAGGGCATGCAGATATTTGCCAGGGAGATGGTGGACCAGCCCCAGAGGCTCATACAATCCCTTGCCTCCCTCCTCTGCAGCAAAATCTCAGGGAAGGGGTTGGGGGTGGGATTGGGGGAATTAAGTGAATAGATGCGGTATTTTGTGAAATACAAGAAGAAAAATGCTCTAAAACCCATAATCATAAACACAGCATATGGAAAAAGGAAAGAGTGAGTTTTGAGTCAGACGCGTCTTTTATCTACTCCCACCCCCTCTCCTTTCTGGTCAATATTAGATACATAATCAGAGAAATGCTTAAATTTCACCCAAGGCTTGCATGAGTTGGAAGGTTGATTTTTTTTTTTTTTTTAAGAAATTTCCGACCATCCATTCTATTGCAAGAAGGATTTTCTTTCTCAAATGCTTTCACCTGTCAAAAGCCCTCTTTCCAGAAACTTAACAGATCACTCTACTCTCTTGTTCTGCAAAGCAGAGGGTAGGGAGACCACATTGTTGAATGTCTACAGTGAGCCGGGCACAGACGCAGACATCTGACATCCCCCGCCTGCCTGGAGGAGGGAGGGCCTGCCAGGGCAGAGAGGCCATAAGCCTTGCAGCGGGGCACCAGCTAGGGAACAGCAGAGCCGGGATTCTGTGTAACCCCAAAGCCTAGTGCGTTCCAACTCCCCGTACGACACTCACCATTTGAGTAGGTTCCCTGTTAAAATGCAGAGAAATTGGGGTTGAGGGATGTTTCCCCCCCCAGTGAACCCTGGTTACTGGTCCCGGTTTCCTTCATGCTTCTATATTTGTTATTCCTTTCCTAGAAATAGGCCCATGAAGAGACTGCTCAGTGTCTTTTTCCTACTTGATTCTTCCTTCCTTCTTCCCTCCCTCCCTCCCTCCATTCCTCCCTGCATTTTTCCTCTCTTATTAATTATTTTCTTATTTATCTAATATTTGTCATTAACATGCACACATCTATCAGCTTGTGACAGATCTTAATATACTCATATAGCCATAGAATCAATCATCACTCAGTACCCTCCGCCCCCTTCTTCCCTGCCCTCCCCAACAAGCTAGCTAAGGACTGTCCTGATATTTAACACCACAAATTAATTTTGTTTGTTCTTCAGCTTCCCTTTGGCATGCATCAGTAGCTTGTTCTTTTTCCTTGCTGTGTAGTAGTCCACTGGTTGATTAAACCACTAATTACTAATCCATTCTACTGTTAATGGACATTTGGCTGTTTCTATTTTTCAGCTAATGGATATAATGTTCCTTGCAGTGTTCCTATAATGTTCCTCTGATGAATATAAATAATCACTTCATTTGTGTCTATCACCAAGAGTAGAATCACCGGGTCATGATGTGTAGGATACTCTTCCTGATTATTATTACTTTTATTTCAGCAGTGATAGACAATAACATAAAAAGTTAAACAAAGAAAAAGTTAAGCCCCACCTCCACTGGACTCATCCTCCCAGGATATACTTTGACACACTTTTCTACTTGATCATACAACATATAGGCACTCATACACCACACACAGATAGGATTTTGCATTTCTTTCTTTTATTTTTTTTTAATTTTTAAAACAAAAATAAGATCATTCTATAACACTATGTGTGACTTGCCTTTTCTTCTTTCTTACACTTTGCATGTCTTGGCCATTGCCTCTAACTGACACATATGAATCTACTCATTCTGTTTAATAGCTGTAGGCACCCCAGAATACGGATGTAAACTTATTTGTTCAACCAGTATTCTCTTTTGATAGATGTGATTTCCAGTTTTCCACCTTGACATTAATTGCTATAATAAAAATTGTTGAGACGTATGTCATTTAGTACTGCTGCTTTTATTTCTTTTTACAAAGCAGATTTTCAGAGTTGTAATTTCTGAGTCAAAAGACATGTGCATTTTCAAGTTTAATATATCCAAGCCAGACACAAAAGGACAAATATTGCATGGTTCCATTTATATGAGGTTCATAGAACAGTCAAATTGATAGAGACAGGAAGTAAAATAGCGGTTAAGGGGGCGGGGTGTGGGAGTAAGTGTTCGATGGGGGCAGAGCTTCTGCTTGGGAAGCTGGATGGCATCGATGTTTGCACAACAATGTGAATGAACTCAACGCCACTGAACTGCACCTAAAAAGGGCTAATTTAGTGGATTGTATGTTATGCACATTTTATCACAAGACAAAACTGTTGAAATTAAAAGTTAAAATTTAATATATTCAGTGATGACTTTCTAAAACTATTTATGTACCAAGGGTAGCAGACACTGGGGTCCCACCACATCTCTTTAAACTCTCAGTTACAGAATATTCCCATGGCGTCCGGCTGCAGGCGCCTGGGACTCCCCGCCTGAGGAATTCTCGTAGCGCAGGTGGAGCAGCTGGAATGCTGGGGAATAAGCTCCCTGGAGAGCCCTCAGCCAATGGTGGGTGTGGGTGGGAGGTGGAAGGAAAGGCCCCAGTTCCTCGCCTCTCAGATGGAGCACCTCTGAGGCATGGCCTACCTTCTCCAGGGGTCCCCAGCAGATGGCACCTCAGGTGCCAAAATGATAACCTGCTCGGTGGTGCACCTGCTGTTGGCTTCCCCACTGCCTTCCTTGCGCTTTCTGAGATCACCCCCCAAATAATTGCGACAATCACGCCTCATCTCAGGTCAGCCTTCAGGGGACCCAACCCAAGACAACAGCTACTGGTTGAATGGCTGCCACGAGCCGACACTGCGCTGGGCATTGTGGAGGGGACAGGGTGAGTCGGTGCACTGCACAGCCAGGTGCAGAGACAAGGCTCTGTGGGGTGCAAGGAAGCCTCTCCACCATGTCAGGTAGCGGGTCCAGGCCGAAAAAGTCTAGAGAAGAGCACAGTCTCTGAGGTGTACCTGTCAGAAGGACCGGCACATGCAAAGGGCTGGAAGCTGGAATCTGTAAGCCCTGGGCCGTGCAGGGATGGCTGGCTTCTGCCAGGGGCTTGTGACTCACCTCTGCCCTGCAGTAGCTGGGAAGGCTGGGGCAAATCATTCAGATGCAGTGAGCCTTTATACTCTCCTCTATAAATCAGAGCCACTGCCAGAGTCCAAGGGAGGACCAAGTGAGTTAGCGTGCTCAAACGTGCTTTGCAACGTGTGGTGCAGATGGTAGTCATTTGGGTACGTGCTTCCTTAAGAGGGTGGACATCTGTGCCTGGGGGCTTAAAAAGACTACCACTCCCCACCCTCCCCCTATATATACACTGCTCCATTTGGAGCAGTGGGGATTCTTGAAATAGGAAGAACAGGAAAAGGCTGCCACTTCCAGTGGCCTTGGTGCTCTAATCAATAGTAACGTTTGTTTTTTATGACCTTACTAACATGAACAGGGTGCTCTCACTGCACACAAAAAAGAATATTTTACCAATTTCATTCTCATTATTTATTAACTGCCTGCAAAGTGTCTGGCACTGGGCTAGGGCTATGGGAGAGATGGAGACACACAATCCATGAGCCAGTCATGCTCTGGTTAGAGACGCAAACCTGTAAATATCCAGGTGACTCTGAGCAAGTCATTTCACCTTCCATAAGCCTCAGCTTTCTCATCTATGAAATGGGGAGAATACCGCTAACCTTATACAGCTGTTCAAATGATTCATCAACCCGATAGAGGTGAAAGAACCTGTCAGGCCCTTGCCTGGGAGCCCAGGAAATAGGGATTACCGTGGCCACTCTGTATTCACAGTCATGCCAGTCACATGAAACAGTAAGTGTACTCAACAACCAATGTGGCCTATAAAACACGAGGCATCAGAATTGTAGGGGTATAGCACATTTTACTTATCCAGTCATCAGTTAATGGACATCTCAGGTGTTCCCTATTAAGAATGCTGCTCTGAACATTTTCCATTCATCTTTGGTGGACATATGTACATATTTCTGTTGAGTGAACACTAGGAGTGGAAATTTTGGGACATAAAGCATGCATATATGGAACTTTAGGAGACAAAGCCTCACAGTTTTCCAAAGCATATGGTCCCAGTTTCCACTCCTATCAGCAGTATGTGAGAGGTCTTATAACTCTACATCTTGGTCAACACTTGGTATTGTCAGCCTTAAATTTTGACCATTCTGGTGGGGTAGTAGGTTTGCATTGTGACTTTATTTTGCATCTCTCCGATAACAAATTCAGTAAAACAGGTTTTCACATGTTTATCGGCCATTTGGGTGTCTTCCGTCATGAAACACCTGCTCAAATCACTGGCCTATTTCCCTATTGAGTTGTCTGTCGTTTTCTTATTGATTTGTAAGAGTTCTTTATATATTGTGGCTACCACGTCTGTGTCAATTATATGTACTGCAAATATCTTCTCCCACTCGGTGAGGGTATCTCAGAGAGATGAAATGTAATGTGCCCAGGGTCACAGACTAGTCAGGCCTCAGTCATTCTTTTCTAAGGGCAGATGGTCAGTGCCCACTTGGTCTGTGTGAATGCTACACTGACATCATCACACCTCCAGATTTAATGAAGCTCTGTACAAACAGAGCACTGGCATCAGCAATCACGGACCACGATGGGAAGAGAACTATCCCTTGCTAATTAGAAGTAGCTAGTTTGCTAAGGCTGATACCCGGAGTTTCTGCATCGTTGCCAAATGTCCTAGATGGTTCACATCTGCCGCCTGTAGAAACCCTGAGGGAATTACCTATTTATTTAACTCTTGTAAATCCCTAAGGCCACTGGTTCTCAGCATATCGTCCCTGGACCAGCAGCGTCGTCATCACTGGGGAACTTGTTAGAAATGCAGATGCTCAGGTCCCACCTCAGACCATCTGACCCAGCCATCTGGCCTCCAGGTGATGCTGACGCCTGGCTAATGTCTTAGAACCACCATCCTAATCAATGCCACGTTTATCTCAATGCGAAGGGTCACCCTGGGCCCAGAGCTTCAGCTTCCTGTGGCCAACAATTACTGCATATCATCCGGGCCTTCCCCTGACTAGACACTTTGCAGATATCATGTCATTAAATCCTCAGGATAACGAGGTATAATATAATCATTTCCATGTTGCCGATAAGGAAGCTGAGGCCCAGAAAGTTTGAGTGACTTACCCAAGGCCACACAGCTCACAGGTTGCAGGAGGTTGCAGCCCATGTTTGTCTGACTCCAAGGTCCATGACTGCCCACATGCTGCTCCTGAAATCCCCTGTGTGCAGCCTCAACGTCCCGACAGTCACCCTAGAGGAGCGTCACTGCTGGGCCTTGGCTCCCTCCCTCGTCTACATACAATAAATGGGCGGATTGAGAACTGGGGCCTCCGCCAACATTAAACTCTAGCATGTTGGAGCTAGGAGACCCCTCAGCACCTAAATAAACCAATCCACCCATTTATTAGGTCTCCCATGTGCTGGGCAGCTCGCTACACACTGTGGGGCCACAGACTCCATCTGTCCCACCCCCTGCCCTAAAGCAGCTCACAGGGACGAAGCCAGCTGATCAGAGCTTTGGAAGTCACTGAGGGAGAGAGCAGAAGTGGAGGGAGGGACCCGTCTCACTTGGGGTGCTTGGGCTGGCTACTTGCAGCATTGGTTTAGCAGGTCACGGAGGGATGCCCAGGCAGGACCTCAGCCGGCGGTCAGAGCCCGGGGTGGGGTAAGAAGAGGAACTCAGGATGCAGAGGGAGGTGTGGAAGCCTGTGTTTGTGGAGACTCCCCCCACCTCCAAGATCAGGTTGGAAGAAGAGGGCAGATGGAGTGAAGCGGAGGAAGAAAGCTAGAGCAAGAAGTCAAGATCGGATGGGGGAGAACGTTTGGACTTAACTCTGTTGATTCCAGAGGAGCTACTGAAGGTGCAGAGCTGGGGCAGGAGGATGGGATCTGGCCCCAGGGACAGGGAGGTCAGCTAGGAACGTTCCTCTCCACTCCTCTTGCCTAGCCAGTCTCTGAAACAGACAGGATGGTGCAGGGGCAGATGGGATGAGGTCAGGGCAGTCAACAGCAGACGTCTAGTTCAAAATATTTCCCAGCCAGAATGGCGTGGGCACTGACCAACCAAAATGAATGTCAGCCAACATACACCATCCACATAAATGTACTGGTGAGAACAGACTGGTCACCAGCCGTGATTTACTCTGGAGGCTGGCATTGGCTTTGAATGACAAAATGGATTCTCAGGACCTTAATACTCTTTCCCCACTGCAATTAATCTGGAAGAGTCCAGCTGTCTTAGAAACTTTCCCTCTGTCCCTGGTCGACAATGCCCACTTCACGATAGCTGTTGGGGGGCTCTCTGAAGGTGCCCAAAGAAGGTGCCCAAAGTCTCGGGGGCATACCTGTTCATACCTGCCGCAGCGTTGCCGTAAGGAGCCGGGAGCAAACTAGACTAGGGGTCGCCCGATGACAAATATGAAACATGTTGGGTGACCAGTCTTTGTTAGTGTTTGAGAATCCGTCAAAGGGTTTTAATTAAAGTTAAGAGGATCTTTGAGGAGCCTGTGGCTTTTCGGTCTGTGTGACTGTAAGATTAGTTCTGGCTGATTGATGGGTGGTGGGCGGTGGGTGTGAGGCCTCGTTCAGAAGCTTGCCTCTGAGAACCCAACGCGTGGACTTTTACAGCGTCCAGTTTCAATGATTGCAAACCCCCAGCAAGCTTAATCTTTGCTGTTTACTTTGCTGTGAAAGCCCAGAGTTACCAAGTCTAGTTCTCTTTATTTTTTCTCCTTAGAACCCAGGTCTCCTAACCTCCAGCTCAGGAGTCTTTGCATTACCTCCTAAGGCCTCTTCTTATTTAATTTTGAAGAAAATGCCGAGTGGTGATTGGCACGGCTAACATTTTTCTAACATTTGCTAACATTTCCAAGGTATTCTTGTTCTATTCTTACTTCCTTGCTCCAAAAAGAGACTGAATTCCTGTAGTTCTATCTGATTGGCCTGGTAGCAATACCTGATTTATGAGATAGGCCCAATTTTAGAAAACTCTTTGTAGAGAAATGAAGAAATTGGAATTCAGAAAACGGAATCCGTAAGGGTTGGGAGAGGACAGCTCATCACATTTTAAAAGGAAGCTCTGCTTCAGCAAAGCTTTTCACCTGGTTTAGGAGGCCTACTCCGCTGCCTGAAGGGTCTGGTCAACCAAAGAGTGTACTTTGTACCTACTGTGTGTCCAGCACTGGACAAGGCATTAGGAAGAGCAAAATGATGACGACACGGTATGAAACCAGCCATGGGGAGGGTGGGGGGAAGGCCATGGGAGAGCAGAGAACATAACAGTGTATCACCTACTGCTTTGGATACCCTGGTTCCCCAGTCAATTTCCCCCTCTTCATTCTACAAGCCCTGTGTTCCCATCCTTTGGCCTTCACTGCTGCTGTTTTGCATGACAATGGGTTGGGTAGAGGCATCCCAAGAGCAGTGCTCAACACATTTCTCTCTGGTCTCTTGGTCCTTAGCTTGGTGACTGGCACGCAGTAGGTGCTCAATAGATGTCTGGTGAATCAATACATCAATACATGAGTGAGACAACTTGGGCAGACGAAGGAGCCAGCCTCTAAGACCTCTGCCAGTTGGGTCTCAGAGGAAACTACTACAGCATGAGCCAGCTGGAAAACAGAATTCAATTTCTTAAAAATTCAAATTATATGGAACATTTTCAGGCGCTGAGTGTTCCACAATTGGAAATACCAGTGTTAGGTGGAGGGGGTAACGGTGATGATTGGTTTCAGTGTGGCCCGGGACAGGGGAGTAGGATGAAGGGCCACTCATAAAATGATTGAGGGGTAAGCTGATTCAACCAGGAGTTGGTTGGAAGAACGCTGGATTTCTTCGCTAAACAGAATGGGGTTCAGCAGCAATTGAAGGTGGCATCTAAAACCCCATTTGGGTTTTGCTTTTACTCTGAGGTTGGAAAACTGTTAGCATGTGCTCATTGGTATCCAGTGCTCTCCCAGTGCAACCAGATTCCATGCTGTTCCAGAACCACAGATCAGTCAGGCTGAAGGGGTCTTGAGTTAGGGTGACCAACCATCCCGATTTGCCTGGAACTGTCCTGGGTTTAGCACCGAGAGTGCTGTGTCCTGGGAATGCAGTCCTGGGCAGACAGGGACAGTCACCCGAGTCTTTAGACATCATTAGGGGATCTAGAGAGATCCAGGTGTGGACATCCCCTCCAGGTGGTTGTACATCCACCTCTTGACAGTGTGACTTCAGGCGAGGTGCTTTGCCCTCTAAACTTTGGTTTTCTCATATCTGAAACAGCGAGACTCACAGTCTTGTTCCAAGGTGGCTATGAGGATTCAATGAGCTAATGCATGTATGGTCCTTAGCACAGTGCCTGATCCCTGCAAAGCAGGCGATAAATTATAGTGGTTATTGTATATACAAAATACCTCAACTTACAGATAAAGGCCAGAGGAAACCACTGATCGAGGTCTCCCAGCGGGGCATTGTGGAATAGCCAGTACTCAATGCAATACCCTTGACTCTTAATCCAGTGCTCATCCTAAACCAGACCAATAGAAGCATGGACTCCCCCTCACAGGGGAATTCCCAGCTCTTTGCTGGCCACTCTGCAGCACACACATTTGTGCCCAGTTCAGTGCAAAAGCTACTGCAACAGTCGGAACTCTCTGGCTGCAAGCAACAGAAACAGTGTGCCTCAGCAAGAAGAAGGGGGAGTTTATGGCAACGGCATGGAGGCTTCGAGGAGCACCCGGAAAGCTGAGGAGGGAACAGACTGGAGAGACCGGTCAGACAGCTCCTGAGGGTACTACCGACAGCAGAGACTACATAGCCGTGCACCGAGGTGCTGCCCCGAGAAAGAGTGTACTCTAAACAGTTTGTCCATCCTTAAGCCCAGCCAAGGGGCCAGGGCCCAGGAGAGAGAGCCTCGCTTTCTGAGATGGGCAGAAAGAAAAAGGATGGGACAGAGGGGCCTCTGGAAGTTGTCTGCTCGCATAGCAGAGGGCAACTACCAGGATCCAGTGTGCCACCACGACTGCATTCCAAGGGGATGCCCCCAAAGGAAATCAGGGTACCATTAGAAAGAGGAAATGGGTATAAGGCAGGTGGCCCCAAACTACAAAGTCCACTCCAACCGCGAGCTCAGGGAAGGGTGTTTGGCAACTCAGTCTAGAACCACCTTGCTATGGCCTCTCGCCCTTCTCTACTGTCTCCCCATTAGAACCTGGCCTAAACTCAACAGTTTCCAGGGGGACTGCCCGAGGGATGCAGTGTGTTTGTGCCACATGTGTTCATGTTGAACAGTCCCACGTCACCACCTTCTCTCTCCAATGTGACACTTTTCTCCCAGGGGCCACCTCCTTTGCTCTTCCCCTGAGGTGACTTCCTCAAACCAAGGCCCCTTGGGATGGAAACCCACTTTTGGCGGGACAAAAACCGCGGCTGGCTACAACCTTTGATTCCACGTCAAACACTCTCCTTAGAGCAAAGATGCTGCACTTTGGGGAAAAACACTATAATGAAACAGTAGTAAACATCCCAGAACTTTTGGTACAAACTGGGACCAGAAGCTTGTTACCCCCCAACTGGGTCCATTTTTCACTTTCTACTTTTCCAAAATGTTCAGAGTAATGACTTGCTGAAAATCTAGAGTACCCCACATCGTTTTGAAGTCCAGGCTGTCTTCAAGGTTGTTGTTTTTTTTTTTTTACCTCTGATTTAACTTTCTGGGCACCTCTGGAGTCTGGTATTAATAATAAATATTATTGCCGTGCATCCTTATTTTTCCTTTAATTTAATTAGAGAAAATGTAATAGCCCTTATGAAAACAATATATGAGTTTTCAAACCTAATTAACATGATACAAAGTGCGCAGGTCACTAAAATTGTTGTTTTCTCTGGAAAGCTTCCATGCAAATAGATAAAAACAAAACTGCATTTAATTCCACAGCCTGGGCTAACAGGCAAATCAGAGATGACAAGCTCTGGCCTGAGGGCTCTGTCTGCCTGGTAATAAGTACTTTCCTTTTGTCACAATTCAAGGGAGAGCAAGAGCGATATGCGAACCCTATCAAATATTCTGAGGGGAGTCAAGTCAGCCGTGACAGGGGGTTCAGCCTTCGACCCTTCACGATCCTTAAGCTGAAAAGCACCCAGATGTAAGGGAGCCCCGCTCTCCTTCGTGGCCTTTTGTGTTCTGCCCGCGCTACACCCCTCCTCCGTTCCCAGTCAGGGCTGGCCTGTCCCAGGAGCCAAGCATCCTTCATCCTCCCTAAGTGTGTCTCCCTGGGTGCTGGGGTCTAGACTGTCACCAGGAAGAGTGGGCAGAGAGCCCCAAGCTCCAAGCCTGACTCTTGGGGTTTCCTACAAGGCCAGCTGCTGCTGTTACTCACTCAGTAGGGAAGAGAGCACCCTTAAGTGCCTGGTTTGGGCTGTCTCCAGCCTCCCCAAAGTGCATGCTTGGGCTCATTTCTCAGAACACACCTTTCTTTCCTTCTTTTCAGCAGCAGTACCTCCATGTGCCAGGATCTTGCCCCACTTTACTCTCTTGAGTTTGAATCCAGGTTCCCCCACATGAAGACCTGGGTGAGTCTCCCACCTCTGTGAGGCTGCTCCGTGAAATGGACATAGTAAGAGTCTCTCTCCCTTAGGGTTGGGAGAAGCTTAAAATGCCCACTGTGTGCTTAGCACATAGTAGGCATTTTAGAAATGTCACTTTCATTTCTCTTCTCGAGAGCTGACAACTCCTAATCATTTTATCCAGTCTGAACACAGAGTGGGACAAGGCTCCCACCCCCACTCTTCTCCTTTCTGCAGCTCATGAACAGCAGCTCACAGAAGCCCTTTTCCTTGCAAAAGCTTTTGAGGTCATATTTCTGGAAAAGTAGCTGGATCTTTGCATTGTGGTGGTGTCCAGGTCAGGGAGCTGGAGATCCAGAGGGAAAACAGAGACATGGGAATTAGGGTCCTGCCCCGAGGACAGAGACTTCAGGACCCAGGGAAGAACCAGGTTTCCCAGTATGCATGAGAAATACACAAACACACACACACACACACACACACACACACACACACACACACACACGACTATATTCTGGGTTCTGATTGGTTCCAGGGAACTAGAGACTAGAGTAGGGACCAGGAACATCAGACCAACACAGAAGGCCGGTGGACCCCACCTCCCAAGGAGAGTGCAACTCAGCAGGGGTGGGGTAATCTGTCAAAATACCAGGCTCACATGTGGCCAAGACGAGAGTCTGTCCCAAGGCTGCTGGTTCCAAACACAGTGCTCCTTCCATTCCTCAGACAAATGACACGCTATCTGATTATAAGACACTAAATCGGAAAAGAGCTTTGTTTACAGTAAAATGTGATTATGTTGTCATAGTAGTCATTATGTGAATGTAATTATTATTACTTTCTATTATTATTATTTTATTATTAATTAAAACATACTTCCTAAATGCATGTGTTGCAAATGCTTTAACACAGGACACAGACACTAGGTTGCCAATGGTTACTGATTCCAATTTTCACTAATTTGCATAGGCATGTGGTCTCTACTGGCAAGTTTGAAGCTTCCTTTAACTGAATTGTGGATGTGTGTGTAAGTGTCTGTGGTTGTGTGCGGTCAGAGAAAAGAATATTCTTTTGAGCTAAAGAATAAAAGGACACCCAAGAGCTGACTTTTAATAAACATGGAGGACTAATACACATGTTTATCTCCTCTCGCTCTCTCTGAAAATTTCTAGAATGACAGTAAAGGAATAATGTTGATAGGAACCCATAAAAAAAACCCAAGAGAATTGAGGGTGGAGTGGTAAGCTTCAGAAGACAAATATCGACCATAAATTATTGGATGGACAATAGTAACTGACTTAGCAGAGCAATGCCTGCCCCGGAATAAGGGTAAAAATCAAGCTAATTCAGGAACCAGACCCTAGAAGACTCAGGAGTGGGAGGCTGCAATTACCTCAAAGGGTTGGGAGTAAGACATATTTTAAGAAGATTAGTCTAGAAACCATGTAAAGAGAAGTTAGAACCCCAGCTTCCCTTTCCCACCATGCTCTGCCATGTGGTACCTGCCCCACAGGATAGCAGAAGGGAAAGGTTAATTTCTGAAGAAACTGAACCAGGAAGGGTCAGAACCCAAGGAAACCAGACACAGATGATGCAGGGTGGCGCCATAGTGAAAACAGGGGATTGAGTAAAAGTAAGCATACTGAGTGGTGGGACCACTGATCCGTCCCCCTCTAGACTCCTAGAATGCAGGCAGCATCTTCCACAAGCATGCGCATGGAGCAGACCTTTCTGGGAAAAGTGACTAGTCTGAGAACAAAATAACTCTAGCTCCTCACACTTGAGGTCCCTCAATGAAACAGCCACAACTGTATGAAGAGGCCCCCCCAGTCAACAAGGCCCACCTCTGCGTCCAAGGCGTCCAGACAATTTTTTAGTGCTTTGTTCTTAAAAATGAACAGGCAGACAAGAATCACCAGACCTTTGAGGGAAGCACTAAAACCAGTGAACAGAACAAAGGAATATGTAGGAAACAGAGACTTCAAAAACACTAATTAATATCCTTAGAGAGATAAAAGAAAGTATTGCATTCAAGAACAGGATGTCATTTATAGAGCTCTTAGAAAGTAAAACCTACATCAAATAAAAATGCAATAATGGATTGGAAGATATAATTGAGGTAAACTTTTGGAAAATATAACCGAAAGACAAAGAGATGGAAAATAGAAAAGCCTAAGAAATGAGAGCATCAATACAGGAGGTAAAATATCAAATTATTAGGATTTCCAGAAAATGAGAGAATTGAGAAAACAGGAAGAAAAAATAAAATCAAATAATATGATTACGTTTGGGAGAATGTAATCAAATAAGTTTCCAGATTGAAAAAGCTCGCTGAACACCTAACTCAAGGTAAGAATAAAAGCTCTTCACCAAGGTACATCATCAATAAATTAAAAGAAGAAAAGGGGGGGTGTGGATAAAAGGATCTTAAATCTTCCAGGACGTGGGGGTGGGGGAGTGGGGGTCGGTCATATACAAAGAATCATGAATCACAACGGTGCTAAATTTCTCAGTATTTGGAAGGTAAAAATAATGGAACAATGCCTTCAACATTCCAAGGAAAATGATTTCCAACCAAAAATTATATATTTTGACAAAGTATCAGTTGAGTGTGAGGGAAAACTAAAAACAATTTTAGATGTGGAAGGTGTCAAAAACTTTACTTCCATTCACCATATCTGAGGAGGCTACCAGAGGATGTGCTCCACTACAATAAGGGAGTAAGCCACGAAAGAGGAAGACGTGCCTTAATATGCTCAGATTGCCATAAGAAGATACCACTGACTCGGTGGCTTAAACCACAGAAGTTTATTTTCTCATAGTTCTGTAGGCTGGAAGTCTAAAATCAAGGCACCAGCTGAGTTGGTTTCTGGTGCGAGTTCTCTTCCTAGCTTGCAGACAGCCACCTTCTCACTGTGTCTTCACATGGCCTTTCCTCAGGGTCCACACATGGAGAGAGAGATCCCTCTCTTTTCTTGTAAGGCCACAATCCTCTCAGATTAGGACCTTACCCTTGTGACTTCATTTAACCTTAAAGAACTCCTAAGAGCACCATCTACAAATACAGTCACATGGGGGGTTAGGGCTTCAATATATGAATTTGGAAGGATGCAGTTCAGCCCATAGTGACATGGAATCCATGACGTAAGTAACTTAACACCGGACTAAGGAAATTTCCAGTGTGACAGCTGTTTGACAGATATAGGGAACAAACCGCACAATGGCAGAAGATGTAAGTCTCCAGGAGTTAATAAGGAAACTGATCGATTACCCAATGTGTTTGAATGTATCAAGAACAAGTTCACACTTCTGGCAAAAATACTTGGGATACATGGAAAAAGACATTTAAAAAAAACGCGGCAATAATTAGCTACTTGATAAACAGTTATTGACATAAGGAGGGAAATTCAACAAGAGTGTACTGTATGGCTCAGCAGTGAACAATATTTATATAAGTCCTAGGATTATAAATATTGAGTACCAATTTTTTCAGTTGTGACATAACTACACTGACCCTCAATGCATTATGCTTTCCACCTATGATTATAAAATTGTTGCATCATCAGAAGTTTTCTTGTTTGTTTTTTAAAATAAATGCTATTGGGGAATATTGGGGAACAGTGTGCTTCTCCAGGGCCCATCGGCTCCAAGTCGTTGTCCTTCATTCTAATGGTGGAGGGCGCAGCTCAACTCCAAGTCCAGTCGCTATTTTCAATCTTAGTTGCAGGGGGTGCAGCCCACCATCCCATGTGGGAATTGAACCGGCAACCTTGTTGTTGAGAGCTCATGCTCTAACCAACTGAGCCATCCAGCCGCCCCAGAAGTTTGTTTTATATAAAGCATCGCCCCTTTCATTCCAAGGCAGGATTTCCCCCCTCCTCTGAGCTCCCACCACTCAGTACTCCCATCTCTCCCAGCTCTTAACATACTGCTTTGTCAATATCTTTTTACATGTCAGCCTCCCTGCAAGACTGCCTTTCTAGACAGCACATTTAGAGAAGGAGACAAAGAATAAATACAGCAAATGAGGGCAATGTGGTGTATGAGAAGTTATAAGAGCGATGAGAAGAAGAACGATTAGGACAGGGTAAGCGAGGCTGGGAGTGCTGGAAGAGGGATCGGTCTGCAGTATGCAATAGGAAATGGGGAGCCATTGAAGGTTTCTGAGCAGAGGAAGGACCTGATCTGATTCATAAGTGCAGAGGGACGAGTTAGGGGCTGCTGTGGCAAACCAGATAAGAGATGATGGGGACTGCCCAAGGTGATAGCAGTGAAGGTGGAAAAAAAGGGCTGAATTCTGGATGTATTGAAAGAATGAATGAACAATACCAAACCATGTGAAATTCTGTTTGACATCCAATTTTCTTGGGGAATCTGGAGAGCAAGAACTTTGGTTTAGAATGTCGGTTTGGAGATATCCGTTTCCTTTGACACCAGTTTCTGTTTTCTGAGAGTCTCAGAAAGTCTTTTCAATCCACTCGGTCTGGTCCAACACCTTCTTGAGGAACCGGGGCCCAGGGAGGGGACAGACACTGAGCTGGGCCTGGCGTCCATACCTCCCATTTCTCTGCTACTGGATCTCACCCACGTCTCCTGAGGCAGCTGTTTGCAGTTCCGAAGCCAGGGACCTCCCAGACCCTCCCTGAGTCTGAATCAGGGGAAGAGGCCTGGGCAACTTGGCCTTAGTCCTGGTTAGTGAAGCATCAAGGGGTCTGAAAACACCCCGCAGAGCAAGTGGAAGCAAGAAGGGAATGCCATTTATAGAGAGCCTCAGCTCTGTGCTGAGCTCAGCACCAGACACCTTGCCTCCACCATCTTTTTGAATTTGAGCAACCACCCCATTTGCCAGATCAAGAAACCCAGGCTGATGGAGACCAAACAACTTGCCTAAGGTCACCCATAAGCCGAAGGTGTTAGAGCTGGACTAAAACCCAACAAAGCTCCTGTGCTCTCCAGAAGGCTCAGGGTAGGTCTGTCTCCAGGGTGCAGGCCTCCAGGGTTCAACCCTAACCATCCCCAGAGGCGGCCAAACTGACTCTCAGAAATCTAACCTGAAACATAGCCTTGGCCTGTGTAGTTTAGAGGAGACCAAATGGGGGACCAGAATTGCCATGTGATTCCTGAGAGCAGACTGTCACTCAGACCTGCTGATGCCTCACTGTATCATCTTGAGGCTTCAAAACTAGGAGTCCTGGGAGGCGAGGGAAACTTTCAGTGTTCTCCCAGAGGGAGGGGTGCTCATCCTGCTATCTCTGCTTTCCTGCATGCTCCCTTTGCTTTCAGACACCCCACATTTTGTAAGCCTCATCCCTGGTTGCAGCATGCAGGCAACGCACATTTATGCAAACACCCCGTACAGCTTCTGCAAAGACGGTCATATGGGCAGCAGCTGGGACTCACAAGCTCCTTTCTGTAGGATCTGAAAAGGAGCAAGAATACCATGTCCTGCCTCCCCCGGCACCCTTGAATGGGTAAGGGAAGAGAAACAGCAGGTCCAAGTTGATTTTCTCATTTCAAGATAAAACACGGAAGCTTTCGATCCAGATGAGCCAGAATTTGAGGCCTGGCTCTTCCGCTTCCCGACATGGGACCTACAGCAATTCGTTTAAGCCCTCAATGCTTCAGGTTCCTCGCTTATGTAAAAGGTAGCCCTGTGGGGCTATTGTAAAGATTTGCAATAGTGTGTGTGAAGTCACGGCACAGTTCCTGGCACATGGATGGTGGCCATTAGGGCCGGATATTAAAATCTTACCAGGGAAGGACAGTCTCATTCCTGGCCATCCAGGGCAAAACTTCTGTACATGTTTTACAATGAAAAAATATTTTTAATCACCATGTATTTTATTTTATTTTATTTCATCCTCCTGTCATCCTCTGAACTAACTGTAATTTTTTTTTTTTTTTTTTTTGTTTTGTTTTGTTTTGTTTTGTTTTTTTTGTTTAAAGAAGAGGGAGCTCTGGCACAGAGAGGTTTAAGGTCACCCAAATAAGTACATAGCAAGTGTGGAAACTACAAACTCAAAGCACAGGGCTGCCTTCCTCTAAGAACTGCCTGTGTTTGCTGAGTGAAGACTATGCAGAGCCTGGGGAAAGGATGAGATGAAGAAGGCAAAGGGGGAGGAAATAATAACGCCTACAACTTGTTAAGCAGTCAGCAGGTGCTAGTCCAGGTAGGAGCAGGGGCTCAGGGTCCCTGTACCTGAGTTCACACCCCAGTTCTTCTGCTCTCTACCTGCACAATTGAGAGTGATCTGCTGCAGCTTTCATGCATCCGTTTCCTGACTTAGAAAATAAGCTAATAACTGGACTTACCTCCTAGGGTTAGGAGGGCTATGTGAGATGATGCACAGAAAGTGCTAGAACCATGCCTGACATGTAATGAATGCTCAATACACTTAAGTTAGTTTGTCTCCATTTGACAGATCATTTGTCCAATGTCACCTTGTTCATTAGTGGTAACTTTTGCTAAATAAATAAATAACCTCAAAAGCCACTACTGAATACATGTTATAGAGCAGGCAGTGTAATAGGTAAAGTATTAGCTGTAAAAGGGGACGCTTTCCAGGGGCATTCACTTGCCACCCCAACTGCTACGGACTGAATGTGTCTCCCCACAAATCTATATGTTGAAGCCCTAACTTCCAATGTGACTGTATTTGGAAATAGGGTTTTAAGAGGTAATTAGGGTTAAATGAGGTCATAAGGTGGGGGCTGATCTAATTGGATTGGTAGCCGTATAAGAACAGGAAGATTTCTCCCTCTCTCTCTCTCTCTCTCTCTCTCTCTCTCTCTCTCTCTCTCTCTCTCTCTCTCTCTCTCTCTCTTACTGTATCTTTCTCTCTCTCACCCCATCTTCCCTCCCTTCTCACTTCCCTCCCCTTTGGGCCCACAAAGAAGAAGTCATGTGGACACAGAGAAGCCAGCCATCTACAAACCAGGATGACAGCCCTCATCAGAAACCAAACTTGCTGGCACCTTGATCTTGGACTTCCTGCCTCCAGAACCAGGAGAAGACCTTCAGTCTGTGGCATTTTGTTATGATGGCCTGAGCTGACTAAGCCACCAACATAATCAGGTCCTGTTAGCAAAGTAGACATTGGATGGGCAGCCACAGTGTAACCACTCGAAACCATGCCATGCTTAGTGACGATGAAAAAAAATGAGACCCATGTTTAAGAGCTGGTGTGGAAACATGCTCAGGCAAATTGTTGAGTGAAAAGGCAAGTTATAGAATAATTCATGAAGTATAGTCAACGTATGTAAAACAGGCAAAATATTGCACACACTCACATGGATACAAAATAATCCTATGTATTTCTGTGGAGTCTTATTTCAGTATGTAATATGCAGAAAAAGGTCGGGAAAAGAACACTCACCAAACTAATTTCCTTGATTACATCCAAGGAGGAGACAAGGCTGGGGAGGGTCAAGGAGGACTTTATCTGCGAATTTTAATTTTTACACGGAAAATATATTCATGTAGTATGTTTCTCGAGGACTAAGCCAGTAATAAATTTTATAAAAAGAAAAAAAAAAGGAGAAGAAGGAACGGCTGCCTTGGGGTGATCTATGCCTCTATCACACACATAAAAGCCGCCGCTGGCATAATTTTCTAATGCCTCTTCACCCCACACCCCATTACATCTCTTAAATGAAAGACTTTTTGAAAAGAGGAAAACTGCAAAGATGATGAGAGGATAGTGAAATCCATTAGATAGTCTGAAGACAGGAGAGGAGGGCTGCAGCAAACGAGAGCGAGAGACAGGGAGAGAGGAAATTTGATCAAAGGATATAACATAGTAGGCATCAATATTTGACGCATGTGTTCTCATTGAATTTTCGTGGCAGCCCTGCTGAGTATTAACCCCATCTTGCAGAGATCCAATCCCGTGGCACTGCCTCCTGTCTGCTGCCTCCCTTCCAGAAGGAAGGACAGAAGGACAGCTCTTTCTGAAGAGCAGATCTCACAGTAACTCAGCCCTCCCTACAAGATGCAGTCTGAACCTCCTCTTGAGTCACTGAACACACCCTGTCCTGAGGTGTGACACTGAGGAACCAGTGGCAGCCCTTGGTCACTGCCCAGTGTTTCATGCCCTGGGTTACTAAGTGCCTTCTTTGTCCCTCTAAAGCTAACCCACCCCTCTCCATTGGCCCAGCACCAAAGAGTGGCTGACACTTTTGGGCAGGGCCAGACTCATTGAGCAAATCGCACCCTCTTCTGAGGGGATTGTTTCAAAGGAACAGAGGTTCTTGGGGTATAGAGGTCACAGTTCAAAGGCTAGGGCACCAAAAAGATCATCTCTTCAAAGGCTGTTTAAAATCTTCTTGTTTTAAATTAAATTACTTTTATGAAGAATTAGAAACACCCAGACCACATCGTTCATAGCTTACTTCACATAAGTGGCCGATAATTTTTTTTTAAATGACAGAGGGAAAGGTGAGTACAAGAAAAAGCAAGGAGATGTTTTATTGATGTTGCTGTTTGTTTCATATTTAATTACCTTTTTAGGCTGGAAATAATAGATGCATGTGGTAGAAGAAAGGTAAGCCATACAAAAGGATAATCGCTAGAATTAAGTCTCCTTTCCACCCCTGAAGTAGATCACGAGTTTCTTATATCTCCTGTCACACACACACACACACACACACACACACACACACACACACACACACCATCTGCTTTTTCATACATCTGGAAGTAGACTATACATACCATGTAGCATTTCATTTGTTTTTCAATTGACAATATATAAAGAAAAAATGGATGCCAAAGTTTCCTGTCCTAAGTCTTCTCAAGACCTAGCTAGACCTTGGTCTAAGAGGTATAGTCCAACATTGCCTAAAATGCAGTATGAAGGTGTGTATATCTGTCCACAGCGGCCCCCAGGAGTGTGGGACAAGCATGGTGCACAGTTAAATTCACAAGGCCTGACTGACAGCTATGAGTTCTGTCACAAAGGTAGAAGTAAAATGCATGGAGGAAGGAGGGATTCAGTTCTGAATGGAAGCAGCTGGAAGGCTGGGCCAGGAGCTGTCACCCTCTCAGGCTGTAGGACACAGGTATGGAATGTTCCTGTTCACACGTGTATGAAATCACACTTTTACAACATGGCGGACTAAGCTGGCACGGAAGGAGGCGTAAAGTTTTTCCGATTTTAGGATATCACATGTAACCTTTCAGTGCAGTCTGAGGCAGCCTCTCCTAACTGAATACATTTATATTTCTGTAGAAAATTTTTTAAATTATTTTTTACTAGTTTCACGTGTACAAACACTGTAATATTTAGACATTTATCATTTATACCCCTCACAAATTGATAATCCCCCCTCCCCCAATCTACTACCCCTCTGACATCACAGACAGCCGTTGCATTTCCACCGTTTCTATCCCTTATGCTGTACTCCACTTCTTGTGACTATATATATATATATATATATATATATATATATATAATTGTAGTTGACATTCATTATTATTCAGCTTCAGGTGTACAGTGCAGTGATCAGGCATCTACATCATGCCTGAAGTGGTCTCCCTAATAAGACAAATGTCCATCAGGTACTCTACAAAATCTTTACAACACTATTGATTATATTCCCCAAATTGACCTTCATACCCCCGTGGCCATCTTGTGGTTATTGATTGTGCTTTCTAATCCCCTCCCTTCCCCCTTATCCACCCCCCCCCCGGCCCATCTAGCAACCCTCAGTTTCTCCTCTATGTCTCTGAGACTGTTTCTGATAAGTTCATTCATTTATTCTATTCTTTAGATTCCACATATAAGTGAGATCATACGGTATTTGTCTTTCTCTGTCTGACTTATTTCACTTAGCATAATGTTCTCTAGGTCCCTCATATCATTGCAAGTGGTAAAATTTCATTCTTCTTTATGGCTGCGTAATACTCCATTGTATAAATGTACCAGTTTCTTAATCCAGTCGTCTGCTGATGGGCATTTCGGTTGTTTCCATGTCTTGGCTATTGTGAATAGCGCTGCAGTAAACATAGGGGTGCGCAGATTTTTTTCGAATTAGTATTTTGGAATTTTTTGGATAGATACCCAAGAGTGGAATTGCTGGGTCATAAGGTAGTTCCATTTTCAATTTTTTGAGATACCTCCATACTGTTTTCCATAGTGGCTGCACCAATCTGCAATTCCACCAACAGTGCACTAGGGTTCCCTTTTCTCCACATCCTCACCGGCAGTTGTTGTTTGTTGATTTATTGACGATAGCCATTCTGACCGGAGTGAGGTGGTATCTCACTGTGGTTTTTATCTGCATTCCTCTAATGATTAGTGAGGTTGAGCATTTTTTAAATAGCTTTTGTTTATCAAAATTTTTTGAATTTCAGAAATTCATATAAGAGATTATGGATCTTAACAAAGAAACTACCACAAAAAGAAAAATATCACATCCAATAAAAAGAGGGGTATTCAAAAAGCAACGATGAAAAATGAAATGGGTAAATATTATGCTAAATCTGCATAAGTAAACATTGTTTGTAAAAATGAAAAGAAAATCAAGGTTTGGGGGAATTTTTAACACAAGAAGGAATTGAAATACTTGACAAAAATTTGATGAAAATTGGGGGGTACAAGACCAGAGTTAAAACACACTAAAATCATTGTATTGTCCTGGAGGGTGATGGAAATATTTTTTAACCTACAAGTTAAGCACTCAAGTTGAAACATGTAAGGTCAAACACTAAAAGTATAAAAGAATAACTTCCAAATAATTAAAAGGGGGAAGAACCTAATGAAGACTTGATTTAATGTTACGAAGCAGGAAAAGAGACCAGAAGAAGCTGTGGAAAACCATAGTAAATAGAAAACACAGAGCCAGATGGCAGAAGTCAGCCTGAATACACGCAGAAAATGTATGCATCAAACTCATCTATCCAAAGACTACGATTTTTCAGAGTGAACTTTTTAAAACCTAATTCTCTGATGTTTAAGAGACATATCTAAAATATGATGCCACAGAAACACTGAAAGTCAAGTTATAGAGGAAGATACATGAGGCAAAGAAATACTAACCAAAAGAAACCTCGTGTCACAATATTTATAGCAGATAAAGCATTCTTGAAGATGTCATTTAAATGCGTCTCAGTTAGTACAAAAAGCAAAAAGCCCAATCAGTGGTATGAAAAAAAAAATCTAAACTTATAAAATAGATGAACGCCAATATATTGGTCCCAGACTTCACATTACAGGGAAATTGTCTGCTAATGTATCTGTATTGGCCTCTAGACGCTAAGCTCCTGCGAGGAGACAAGCTGTGTCTTGTTAGTAGTCACTTAGTTCCCAGCACTTTAGTCCAGGCCTGACTTAGAGGGTTCTTAATAAATGTTTATTGAATAAGCCAGTGGTTCTCGGGCCTGGCTGCACATCAGAATCTTCTGGGAGTTTTTAAAAATATTGAGGCCTGAGCCCCACCCCAGACCAATTAAAAGGAAATCTCTAGGGGTGGGGCCTCAATATGGTATATTTTTTGAAAGCTCCCCAGGTGATTCTGATGTTTGGCCAGGGCTGAGAACTGCTGGAATAAATAAATGACTGAATGACCAAATGAATGAGTGTCTCTTTGATTTACAAAAGAATTCATTGCAGGATTCCTTTTAAAAGCACGTTCCCATGGTACATTTTCGAGGTAATTCGATTTTAAGAAATTTGATTTACACCCAATATTGCTGGGACAATCTATTTTGTAAAGCAAGGAACATCTGTATTATCTATCAATTTTTTTAAATGGATTTGGGAATATTCTGTTTCTCCATTTAGAAGGGAGCTGGAGGCTTGAGCAAAAACTGTATCATTTCCTGTCCTCTGAAAAATGCTTTCTCCTACTCTGGCATTTAGAGGCCGTTTCCCTGCAATATTCAGCGTGTGATTAATTAACGAGACACTTAGAGCAGTTTTGGGAAGTATAAAAACGTCATTGTCTGGGGTTCCTGCTGCTGATGTTATGGGGGTGACAGACTCACTCTAGCCAAGGTGTGTGATGGTCTCTCAGTGTCCTAAGTGGTGGGTCAAGTGCTGGGAGCAGAGCGCGAGGTGAAAGTCAACTCAGGTAGGCAGCAGAAAGGAGGGCTGCAAATGGGTGTCCAGGTGTCAAGTAGGTGGATAGAAGTGGTGCTTTCCCAAAGTGGAGTTCATCCACTGCGGGGCAACAAGAGGACAGTCCAAGACCTTTGGATTAAGGTCAACACTTTTGGATTAAGTCTCAGAGAGGCTGGAAGGAGGTATCACCTCACGCAGGAGCCCTGGAGCTCTGTCTTAACCAATGGCAAGGAAAGTTTGGGAGAACACATTCTGGCAGAGGGAACAGTGTGAGGAGTTCAGGGAACGGCAGCAGACAGAGAGTGATGCTGCTGGAATATTCCTGGCACTGTCCTTCAAAGGCTGGAGACCCCCTTATGGATACCTTACTCCCAAGGCTCATGCTGCCAGGCCACGCTGGACATTGACTATTCCTTCCCGCCGACCTCTGCTTTCATAATTGCTCTTTTAGTTTCCTAAGGCTGCTCAAACAAAGTACTACAAACAGAGGGGCTTAAAACACAGAAATTTATTTTCTCGCTGTTCTGGAGGCCAGAAATTTGAAATCAAGGGGTTGGCAGGTCTATGCTCCCTCTGAAATATGTAAGGGAATCCCTCCTTGCCACTTCCTGGTGTAGGTGTCACTGGCGATCTTTGGTCTTCCTTGGCTTGTGGATGTGTCACTCCAATCCTCCGTCACAGGGCCTTCACCCCACGTATCTTCTCGCCATCTTCCCTCTGTGTATGACTGTCTCTTGTCCAAATTTCCCCTTTTTCTAAGGACCCAGTCATATTGGAGTAAGGCCCACCCTAATGACCTCATCTTGACTTGATTTCCTCTGTAAAGACCCTATTTCCAAACAAGGTCACATGTTGGGGTGCTGGCGTTAGAACTCCAACAGCTTTTCATGCGGGATACAATTTAACCCATAACAATTGCAAAACTTGAAAGATGGACCATTTTCATTGTCATTTCTGTCCCTTTCCCTACTTCTTTTTTTTCCCCTGCCTCTAAGCAATTAGAATTTCTCTTTCCCCCCCAAATTCCGAGTCTGTTGTATGATTCTCCCTTCCCCCACCCACTCTCCCCACCCGCGTTACCCCTCCCACCACCCTGGGACTGTCTGAGCAATTCGGTTTGCGGCCTGGGTGTCACTTGGAGTACCACCAACCTTGCCTTCTGTCCTCTTTGTGCCCCCATCTCAGTGGGCAGAGCTCAGCTGTCAGCCCTTTTCCCTCTCACTGGGATTGAGAACGGCTCTTTCTGCAGTGCTCAGAGTCTGTTCACTCAAGCCAGCTCCCCGCCATCTGCTCCAGGTACTGTCCTGCTAAGCAGTGCTTTGCTGTCTCTGCCTCTGGGAAAATTCCACTGGGACCCCAAATCCTCAATTTCCCCCTATGTCATTAGCAGCATCTTAGAGGTAACCCCAGAGCATCCCTACAACCTCTCGTCCTCTTCTTTTCTCTCCAAGCTAATCCAGGAAAAGTCCAGTCTTAACTTGTCCAGGATTTTGGCTCCCCCTTCACCTGTCTCCTGGTACATTCTTGAGTGTCTGCAGCCAAAGCTGTATTTCTTCTCTGCTTCCTTTTCCTTTTCCCCTCTTTTTTTGGCTTGCTCCCTGCCCTGTTCCTTTGTTCCTCTGTCTGTTATTTATAAGACGTTCCCTTCCGTGTTCTTCATCCTGTGGAGATTCCTGTCGAGGACTCCAGGGCTCAGTGCCCTTTCCTGCACTTGGCTTGTACCACTCATCTTTGTTCAGTCACTTCCGGCTTCTCATGAGGGGTGTCACCTGTTGTGGCAAGTGCCTGGGCTTTGGCCCATAGAAACCTGGCTGGGTGTGATCCTGCTTGGCCACTTTGGCAGGGATGGCACCAAACAGACCAGGGTTTGGCCTCTCATTGTCATTTATGCAGTGTGACATTAGGCAGAGTCCTTAATCTATCTAAGGTTTGACTTCCTAATCCGGGCAAAGGGGGACTGAGCAGCACCTACCTCAGGGGCTGAGGGTCAGTCAGGTCCCAGCAGAAAACAGGTGGCAACTCTGAAATACGATAATTCTAGGCTTATTCAAGAAGAGTTTATACACAAAAGGCCTATTTACAAAGTGGAGGTTTGCAGCCAGCTCTAACTACCCCAGGACCTAAGACATAGGGTGGGGGTGGGAGCGGCAGTTACCAGAAGGAGAAAGTCCCAGAAAGTCAGCCTCCATAAGAGAGGAGTAGCCCCGACTAGGACCATAGGCAGCTCTGCAGGGCAGGGGCCAGGAGAGTAGAGACCCCTTCTTTCCCTCCTGCACTCCTGCCCCCCCCCCCCGTAGGCTGAACCCCACGGGCAGCCAGAGAGTCCTGTCCATGTGGTCTGTGGAGGTCAGCCTCCCCGGCAGATGGCGGCGGGGGGGCGGGGGGGGAGGTAAAGAGAGAATTTGGACGAGCAAATGGATGAACCAGCAGTTTTGTAAATCAAATAAGACACGTAAGACCCAGCACCTGGTACATGTCAAGGGTTCAATAAATGCTAGCACCTTTCCTCTCCCTATGATTATGATTGTGATTTGAGAAAGTAAAGCACAGTCTTTCCTGACTTTTATATCACCAATTCTAAATTTCTAGGAACAGAAACTACCAGAAACAACTTTTGGAGTTGTTGAGGAGTTCCTAGGAGGCCACGCCCAGTCCTCTTCAGAGCACCACCCAACGTTTCCAACCCGCCTTAGCTGATTGGATCAGGGGCAGGTGCCTCACCCTCATAGGCTGAGCACCACCCAATGTTTCCACCCCGGCCTTAGCCGATTGGACCAGAGGTGGGCACCTAGGAGGCTGCTGGCTGGTGATTGGCCAGCCCCGTCAGCCCCGTCTTAAAGGGTTTACATGTGAGCTGTTTAGAGGAGTCCATTCATGAGTAGGTCCCGGAGTTGGGGGAACAGAGCAGGCGGGGAGCTGAGGCACCGCTAAGGTAAAGAAGGAACAACAGACCTCCAATTCTGAAAGACTCACATGCGCTTGAGAACCAGAGCTACTGCGGGTGCTGGTGCCGCATGCTGGTCCAGCTCTCCCTGAGGCCAGTGGGGCAGCCCTGAGCTTTTCCTACCCCCTCACTCCCCTATCCTCCTACAACAACCCGCCTCTTAGTTGAGCTTGTCCCTGTCTGCGGCGACAAGAATTCCTAAATTCTCTTCAGACAAGTTGTCAGAGTCGGCACACATGGCAGGCAGGCAGGAGGCACAGCCACAGCCCATGTCTTTCTCCTGAGAAAAGTGCTAAAAGTTTACAATAAAGAACACACCCCCTCTCTAGCTTGTCAAAGCAGGAGAGGAGAGAGGTGAAACACTTTAAATATTGAAGGACCTCTCTTGATTATGCAGTTACTTAGTTTGTTATTTTTATAATCAAGAGGACCCACTAATATGTTAAAGGAATTTATTCAAAATAAATATTTGACAAATATTTAAGCTACAGTGTAATAGAGCTTAGCCACCAGCTTGCGTCCTTTCCAGCTCAAACATATTCATTCACCCTCACTGGGCAATTTTGCATACTTACTTTATTATTATTTTTTTTATAATTAATTGCTATTGTTTTCATCTCCAGACCCAAAATATTTTACTCTCTGACATGTCTGTTGAGAATTTGAAGTATGCTTTCTTCTTTCTCTTTCTGAATGCAGAGCCAGTAACTTGGAGTCTGGCCTGCCTGTTTTTTTCAGGTGAGAAAGCCAAGGGCATTGTCCAAGATCTCAGGAGGTTAGAGGCAGAGAAGAGACCAGAACCACGATCCAGAACTCTGAGCCAGAACTCCTGATCCCTGCTCCTGCCAACATCCCACACTGTCCTCTTTACCTGCAGGCAAAATGTCCTCGTGGAGCTTGGGCATTGTGAGCCTGCTGAGGTTTCCAGGATGGCTGCAAGACCACGACCTCTTGGAAGCCCCTTTGGATGGCCCCAGCAATATTTGACTTCTCCTGATTTGGGTTTACACTGTTCACACCTATCTTAAAGTGTTTCTTCCTTTCAGCATGGCCAAATATCTTAATACCTTTTACTTCCTATTAGGCCCCAAGTTCTCTGAGGTCAAGATTCTGGGTAAATCACCTTCATACTTGCTATGTATAGTGCCTGGCTCAGAGCCAATCTGTGTTTATCGGATGAAAGAGGACATAAACGATTGGAAGAATGAAAAGGACAACAATTGTACTGTGAAGTGGGCAGGCACTTGCTAGTTGGTGACCAATGATGGTATGAGAGGTGACACAGGATAGAGGTTAAGAGCAGGAATGGCAGGGACCTGGCTTCTAACTCCCACCATCAGGTGAACAGAGGCAAATTCCTTAATCTTCCTGTGTCTCTGTTTACCTGTCTGCAAATGAGAATCACATGAGCCTCTCATTCCATTGTACTGTTGTGAGAATTAAATGAGAGAATGCAGATAAAACATTAGCACAACTCCTGGCACATAAAAAGTGCTCACTAAACACTTATTATTAAACAGATATTATTGTTGAAAGTTGGAAACCATCCTCACCTCATAAGCTTTATGTTTCTTTCCTGTGAAAAGAACAACCCACCTTCTATTGACACTTCTATAGTTTCTATTTTTCATTTGGAGCTTGGGCATTGATTAAGTCTAACCGCTCTCTTCACAATCCTCTCAGCTGGGTTTACCTTTCTCTCCTCATCAGCCCACCAGCTTTACAGTTCACACTGAAAGTGTTACACACCTTGCAGCTCAAATTCAGAATCCTTTCTTCTCTCCTACTAAATAAGTGGTACATTCTAACTGGGTCTCAGCTTCTTTCTTGGGGCCTCTGCACCTTGGTCGGGGCTGGGATTGGGCGAGTGAGGTGCTCACCTCAGACACAAAATTTAAGGGGGATCTGAAAAACTCAGTAATCCAGAAAAAGAATATATATATTTTACTGTAGTAAAATATATCTAACACGAACTTTACCAGTTCAACCATTTTAAAGTGTACAATCCAGTGGCATTAAGGACATTCACGACCATCACTACCATCCATTCCCAGAACTTTTTCATCTTCCCAAACAGACAGTCCGTATCCACTAAACAATAACTACTGAGAAATAATATTTTAATGCCATATTTTTAAAAGTCAAAATTAATGTAAAAAAATCCATGATGACCAAAAGAACAAAACTTTAAGAGCACGGTTAAGCTGAAGTTAATTAAAAATTCTTTAAAATTATCATTTGGTCAAAAGAAAATACCCAACATGGCAATTCTCTCCACTAAAAGTGAGATTAACAAAGAAGTAGATTAAAAAGAAAATAAATTGTTGATGAGTCTGTTTCCATTAAAGGCAGGAAAGTAAAATTATAATAAATTCTGTTTGAGATATCAATAAAATAAAATAATCTTGTCAGTTTTCAAGTTTTCAATAATTTTTTTCAACTACTTTAATGTATTTTGGGGAAAAATTAACCATTAAAAATATTGGGGCGCGCATCTTTCCTCCTGCCTTGGGCTTCAATATGGTTCAGCACAGCTATGTTACTGTTCCTGTAAATATTAAATGTTTATATTTTATTCATCATGGTGTTCTGGCATTAATTTGGATATAAAAATACTATATTAAGATATTATTTATGTCGATTACTGGATTTTTTGGTGGTCCCTTAATTTTTGGCCTGAGACGAAGGCCTCACTCACCTCACCTTAATCCTGCCCCTGCCCCAAGGGTTTCCAAAGAATTTGGACATGACTCTGCCTCCAAAGAGGACTGAATGTCCCCTGAGGGAGACAGACTTTATACACATGCCCCCCAGAAGTATGTGGAAGTTGAAGATGGAAGGTCCTGGCACTGTGCTTCTCCTCGCACTCAGGAATAGCTCCATATTTTGCAGGACCTGGTGCAAAATGAGAGCACGGGACCCGGTTCAGAAATGAAGAATTTCAAGATGGCAGCAACGGAGCATAAACCAAGTGCAGGTCCCTTCTGAGCGTGGGGCGCTGTGTGCCTGCCCAGGTTGTTGCCCTTGAAGCTAGCTCCACTCTCACCATCGAAGGTGGTCCCCAGTCTGGCCCCCTCAGATCTCTCATCTCTCAGCTGGATTTACCTTTCTCTTCTCATCAGCCCGCCATCTGTACAGTTCATGCTGTCTAATCAGACCTAACCCCTATTTAACTAGACCTCCCTACCCCCCTGCAAAACCTGCAGCCCAGAGCGCCTCTGCAGGAAGCCGGATGCTGGGCATTGGGTGTGTGCCCATACCTCCCTTTTTTAGATAAAAAACATCTCAAAAGTGGGACCATTTGTTTATATGGTCATTCATTCATTCATTAATTTGCTAACCATGCATTGAGTCCCTGTGTGCCAGCACCGGGCCGGGCACTCTGGATCCAGACAGGATTAGCACCAAAACCCAGTTTTCGAGGATTCATGGGGATCTAGGTGAGTAGGGAGGTGACTACAGTGTGGGTGCTTTCTCGGGACTGGCAGGACAACGCAGGGGTGAACATGTCTGTTAGAGTGAGAAGTAACATGGATTCCTCTCTCCTCTTCATTCTTGCTGTGTGACCTCTGTGTCCTGTGACTTTGCAGGGGAAGGTGGCTCGGGGCCTCTCTTCTCTCTAACCAGGAAGGGGTGGAAAGCACCCTGTCTCCAGAGTCAGATGTGATGCTCCTCCACCCGCCAGCCCTGAGACCTTCAGGGCCTCAGTTTCCTCCCTTGCAAGTGGGATGCAATCTTCCCTCACATGTTCCAGGCTCCTACGAGGCAAGTCAGCCAAGTGCTTACAAAGTTCACATACACATGAGGGAGTGATCTTGTGATGTGATCGTACAACATATCTGGGTCCCAAGAGCCATTTCTACACAGCTACTTGGTTGTTTAATAGTCATTCAGCAAACATTTGCTGAGCACCTACTGTGTGCCAAGTCCTGTGACATCTGTGGCATCTTAAAGCTTATTCATGACCTTTAATTCTTCCACAGGAAGAAGATGACTGTAATTAAGTTTATTTTTACAAATGAGGAAACTGGGGCTCAGTTACATTGAACCCAAAGTCACGTGACTAATTGGGGGCGCTCTGAGATTTGAACTCTGTGCCCAGTTCTCCATTGGCTGTATCTCAAGGCCCCTGCAGGACCTGCCAGCCACCCCTCCCCGCCCCACCCCGGCCATGGGAAGGGATTTCAGGAGGGTTTCCATCAGCCTCCTCCTGCCTGCTACTGCTACCACCCCCCAGACTCTGTAGTCAGCTATGACCTTGTGCCCCGTAGTCGCTCTAGCAGCTCAACAGAGGCGTCTGGCAGGAAGAGCCTTGAAGCAGGCAGGCCGGGCCTCCAGCGCCAGCTACACTTGGCTGAGCCTTGACCTTGACCTCTACATGCTCCTTTGCACAATGGGAAACAGGTCCCAGCACAGGGCTGTGAGGACTACACAGGGGTACATGTGAAGGAGCCTAGCACAGAGGTTTCTGTTTTCATTCGAAACAACACAAGTGTTGTCCTTCCCGAGAGCCCATTGGTAGGGTAGTGGCTACATTACCACTTCCCTGCGCTCCTTCCAAGCCAGTCCCTCTGGAGCAGGTCACAGCCTCTGCCCACACACGTGGTTAGAGGAATCCCCATTGCAACCTTCTTCAGAGCCACCCCCAGCCGTTTGTCCCCGATTTACAAGCACTTATGAGCCCTCACTGTATTCCCAACACTATTGTCTAGGCACAGCAGAAAACCCCAGGGAAAACCTGGTCCTTGCTCTTGAGAGCTTGCAACCTGCTAGAAGAGGCAAGACCAAGCAGATACTCTTGGGAAATAAGCTCTGCCCTTCCATGTTGGCCACTGAAGCCCTGTGAACTGCGGACAACCTTCACCCTCCCCTACTGAGGGATGCATGCCATTAGGGAACTGTGCACTCCAGGAAGGCTTCCTGGAGGAGGAGGTTGAGAGGTAACGGGGGTTTCTTCACTTCTCCTGGAGACACTGAAGCATCAAGGAGGATCACCCCCTTTATAGGATCTTCTGGCACATTCCACTCTTGTCTTCCTTTCAGGGGGCTTGGTCTCTGCACACAAGCCTTCATTGGCTCTCTCACCAGTAAAATGGGAGGATTGTCATGACTAACCCCACAGGATTGTTCCAAGGCAATCATGAAATAATAGACATGAAATTGCTTTGTACGCTATCAGGTGCCATACAATTGTCGACTGCTGTCATCCTCCCCCACGGGCTGGCTCCACTTCCTGACACAGCTCTCCCTCCTGGGCACCCACCTCGACTCTGGGTCCAGGCCTCCTGGCTTACTGCCGTCCTCTTCATTCACACGGTCCTCACTTCTGACCACACGATGTGCCGTCCCCCTTGACTCTTCCAACAGGACGCCTATACAGACTGTTCATTCTCTCAGAAACAGTTCAGTTTTCATTTTCTCAGGGTTACTTTTTTGTGGGTGGTTAAATGTACATAACATAAAATTTACCATATTAACCATTTTTTAGTGTACGGTTCAGTGGCATTAAATACGTTTACCCTATTGTGCACCCATCATCCATTCATCCCCAGAACTCTTTTCATCTTGTAAAACTGAAATTCTGTCCCCATTAAATACTAACTCCTCATTCCCCTTTCCCCCAGCCCAGACAACCATGATTCTACTTTCTCTCTACGCGAATTTGACTATTCTAGGTCTCTCATATAAGTGGCATCATACAATATTTGTCCTTTGCATCTGGCTTATTTCACTGAGCATAATGTCCTCAAGGTTCATTCATGTTGTAGCAGGTGTCAGAATTTCTTTCTTTTTCAAGGCTGAATAATATTCCATTGTATGGATATAACACATTTTGTTTATCCAACCATCCATCGATGGATATTTGGATCGCTTCCACCTTTTGGCTGTTGTGAGCAATGCTATTGTGAACATGGGGGTACAGGTGTGTGTTCGAGTCCCTGCTTTCCATTCTTTTGGGGATATGCGATGAGATCGCTGGATCCTATGGTAATTCTGTGTTTAATTTTTTGGAGGAACCGCCAGGCTGTTGTCTACAGTGACTGAACCACTTTGCATTCTTCCGGGTTATAGCTGACCAGTTCTTTTCAGCCTCTGTGTATCAAGCGCCTAGTATGTGGCCAGCATAACCCGAGTTAAAAGCCCAGATAGAAGGTAATGTTTAAACATAGGCAACACCCGCTTGAGGAGCCACTCTGGGGACTTTCCAAAAACACAGGAGGGCCATCGAGAGGCGTTCGAGGAAATAACTGAGCGTAGCACAGCCCAGTGTATAGAGCTTAATGCATGACTGCCTTGGAGTGCTCTTGTAATCATGGATTATTTTATTACTTCTTACCAGATGCCTGGTAAACCCCTTCATATAAAAAGCAATGATTTTTCTTTTGCCAAAGGACTTGGGAAATACCTATTCTGAAACCATGAATGCCAGGGATACCAAGCAGAGAGCAAAAAGGCCCGTGCAAACCCGTCTAGCATTCCCAATAAAGAATATTATAGGAACAGAGGATTTTTTACATGCTCATAAAATGATTATACTTGTTCTGAGAATTTCCTGGTTTGAGCATGGCTGTTACAGTCTTATTTCATAAGTTGATTTATTTTTTTAACGGTATCTGCAGGGACCCGTGTTTTAATTCCAGTTGGCTTTTTTGTTTTGTTTGTTTTGTTTTCCTCCCCCCACCCAGATCACATCTGAAAAATCCCTTTCCGGTACAGCACGTTTGAAGGTGACTAGAATTATGAGAAGTCCTTGGTGCTCCAAAATTCTGTTCATGTTCTCAGCTGCTAACATTCTCGTTTGAGGTTTTTCCTAGCCTTGAATATCCACTGGCCATTTCTGTTGTTGCATTTACCAAAATAAAATCGACTTCAGTTTGTTCCTCTCCGGGAAAGGGCTGGTGAGCAGTTTTCTGACAGTTGTATATTAAATGCAGGTGGCTTCATGAATGCACTTTCTGTCTGGCTCAATACATTAACCATAACCCACAGCTTCTTCCAAAGGAACTGGAATGAATTAAATTGTTTAATAAAACCTTACTTACCTGGATAAACTCATTTCTATTTTGCATTTAGATTCCCTAATGCATCTTTCCAGATTGTTATTTGTAAAATAAAAAGCTAGACGTGTTTACTTAGAAAGCCAAACATCAGACCCTAATCCTGGTTCCTATCCAAGTTCTTTGCAATGTCTTTTTCCCCCCACATTTCCAACACGTTATGAACCATTGCGTATTTCATTTAGCATGAATCGATAACTCTCACCCCATGTCTAAAGGAAGCCGTGGGCATTAAGTTTGCTTCTCTGCATCCATTTCTTTCCATCACACCCCTGAAACCTGCACTGTGTCACACAGAAAGAAGGCAGAGTGGCATATTTGGATATTGATTTTTAAAGCAATGCCTGTTTAAGAAGGCCATAAATGACTCCTGGTTGAAGCTCTCTGAAATTATCAAGGGTCCATTTAAGAAGCTGCTCAAAGGAAAGTTGCTACACCACCTTGTACAATCATTTCAGAAGACTGGATCTTCTGTAAGAGCCAACATGATAAACCCAGCTTAGAGTTTAGTTCTTGGGAAAGCTAGACCTGAGAAATCTATCATCTTTCCTCTCATCCTTGCCAAAAGCAGCTTCTAGCGCATAGTATGCCTTAAGCCAGTGCTTGCTAAATTGATTAACTGAATACATGAATAATGAGGATGACTTATTTCATTTTATTTCCCTTTTTGCCTTTTTCCAGAAACCCAGTGCCAAATTTTATACTCCAATACGATGAGCTATATTAGCCCGGATATTTAATCTAATTACTTCCCGCTTTCTTTTTTAAAATGTAAGAGTTTTATTTAAACAGTTTTATTATATACCTGTCTTAATATCAAATACTAAAGATAATGTCTTTCCCTTTGAGCCAACATTTACTGAGCACGTACTTTTTCAGATGTCACCTTATTTAATTTGCCCACCAGCCCTCTGTGTGCCAGGAATCAGTGCCCTATTTGATATATAAGGAAACCTAAACATTTTTGCCCTTGATTTTTCAGGGGTGGTAACTGACATTTTTATAACGCTTACTATGTGCCAGGCGGTACGCTAATCATATGACTTAATCCTCGCACTCAAAAAGAAAGAAAAAAAAAATTCACGACCTAGATATTCCTGGCACCTGCATTTTGTGGATGAAGAAACTAAGACTTGGGAGTTATGTAATTCACTAGGGGCACACATCTGGGAATGGCAGAGGCAGGCATTGAACCCAGGACTCCTAGCTCCCCGGCCAGTGCACCCAACACGATTCATAGGTGCGGTGCAAGAATATCAATGCGGCAATGTTTTTATTCAGAAGTAAATGATTTTTTCCCATGACTGCAGCCATCCGGCTGTTTCCCTACTACTCACTGGACTTAGGCTAAAAGCAAAGTGAATGTTATTGTAGAGCGAAATGGCTGCTAGACCAGGCGTCGCTGGAACAAGCAACAGCGTCGTAGGCTGCATGAACTCAGCTTTGCTGTGTGTTTCAGCGGCCCCTCGGTGGAGAAGAAAACTTGCTGGGCAGCCTGCAGGGAGCCCAGGCCGCAGGGGGCCTGGCCCTAACCCTGGCTCTCTCAACAATTCACAGATCTGACCTCAGGCAAGCGCCTTCCTCTCTTTGAGAAGCCTCTCCCTCTGATAAAATGTGATCATCAGACTGGGTGCCCCTGGCCGTTGGCAGCTCAGTCAGCCTTCTCTTCCCTCTTGCCGGCCATTTACAGGACATATAACGGGGAACAGCCCCCCCCCCACCCTCAGTCTGCCGCCTGCTATGATGGAGTCCTTCATGTCAAACCACTTGAGAAACTCGACAGGAACGTCAGAGATGAGGTGCTTGAGGTTTATCAAGTTTTCAAGATTACACCTCCATAAACCCCTTTACAAGGCCACTCAGCACCAGCCCCCAGAACCTGCCGGCGCATCGCCACCACCTCTGGCCGGCACCCTAGAGGTTCAGGGCGTCAGGCCACCCCCCCAGCCACCCAGCCAGTGATCAGACCCACCCTGTCCTTGTGAGAAGCAGGGGGAGAAAGCACAGCACTGGTTACCTTATAATCAAATTTTCACTGCGCTCTCTGACAGGTTTTTAAGTCACTTAAGGGATCTATTTATATGTGAAAGCATCAGCATCGTGCAGTAAATCCAACCACAAGCCAGTCCCATATTTTATTAAGTTTAAGTTCAGTGAAAGTGCAGAGCGAATGAGGGTCCTGTGTCTCTCCGTTACATCTGATTTGCGGTTCCCATAAAAAGGCCCACATGCCGCTGTTTCAGATGTGTTTTGGATTGAAAATAGGATTAATGTGCTAAAGTGTGATTAGAATGGTTAAACACGATTAATTGGAACAGACTTCTGCTGCCAGGGGAGCTCCTCCAAGCCTGGCCTCGCTCCAGGTTACCAAGTGAACAAAGCCGGCCAACTGTCCAACTTTTTCCATGTCTCGCCTCACGTGCCTTGCCCCTTGCGTTTTCTCATCGCCAGCCTGTCTCAGGGCAGATTAAATGCAGCTGAGAATGTTGGTCTCGCTCGGCGGCGGCCGTCCTCCGGGAATAGGCAGGAACCTCGGCCCGGCCCGGCCGCGTCGGTGCCGGCCGCGAGCTGCCATGCACCGGGGGCAGCGGGCCAGGTGGCTGGGCCGGGGGTGGGAGTAATTTGGGGTTTTTTAAATGATCTATTAAACCCCTGAACTTTAATCAAGCTGCTACCACACTGATGGCTCTGATTTACTCTCGGAGCCCAGGAGAGGGTGGAGGCCAGGCCAGGCCTGGGGCTCTAGTTGGCAGGCCACTTGGGGTGGGCAGGCAGGCGGGGCCTAGTTGGGCCTCGCAGGCCTGGGCTGCCCGCTCAAGTCACCTAGGGTCCCCAGGGGTTTTGTCCTCACCCACCACGCTGGACAAAACCTTCCTCCCACTCCTGCCCCCAAGGTTTCTTACTCGACTTTAAAGCCAAGCTCAGCCAAGCTTCCTCCCACCCTGCACCCCCAGGTTGCCTGCCTTTGGGTATCCCCTTTGGATGGGTTCTCTCGGCTGTGGCTGATTTCCCCACATTAAAGTCAAGGGGTAAAATGCGGTCTCCGGGCTGTGGCTGGTCCCAAGTCCACAGGCAGCCTGAGGGAGGCCGACCAAGGTGATTGTCTTACGAGTTTCTCTCAGGATAAAAATTTTTATAAAAGAGGCATTTCTCATACCTGATAGTTTGAAAGAAAGTCTTTTTAAACAGTGAAGAAGAAATCTTATTATAGGCCCTAAAATTTAAAAGTACATCGCCCCTTTAAAATGGTCGTCTGACTATTAAAGGAAAATATATCCTAGGAGGGACCGGTCCCCCAGGTCCTGCAGCTCCAACAGTGTACCAGGCAGTTGCCGTGTTTTAGGGAATTTTACTGTGGAAAGTGATATTTTTATTTGTCTCCTGGGTTGGCTAAGTAAGGGTGTGTGTGTGTCTGTCCGTGTAAATGTGTGTATGAGTGTGTGTGTGAAAGAGAGATAATGTGTCTCTGTGGTACGTTTGCCTGTATGTGATGTGTGTCCATGTGAGTGTGTGTGTGTGTGTGTGTGTGTGTGTGCAAGTATATATGAGTGTGTGTGCCTATGTGTCAGTGTGCGTACGTGTCTGTATGTGTGTCCATATGTGTCAGTGTGAGTGTGTGTGTGTGGGGGGTGTGTGTGTGTGTGAGTCTGTGAATGTGTGAGTGAGTGTGTCTGTGTGGTGTACAAAGTGTGATCGAAAAATATGGTGAATGTTTAAATTTAAAAAATATTATTACAGTAAAAGACACATTGCCATTAATCCTCCTCAAAATGCACCCCCTCGCTTTGAACACACTTATCATTCTTGCCACTTTCTGAAGCAGTTCTGGAAGTCCTCTTTTGTGAGTGTCTTTAGTTGTGCTATCATGGCTGCCTCGATGTCCTGAATTGATTCAAAACGTTTACCTTTCATGGTCATTTTGACTTTGGGGAAGAGTCAGGAGTCGCACAGTGTCAGATCTGGAGATTAAAGTGGATGAGGACACACTGTAATGTTTTTATTTGACAAAAATTGCCGTATATCAGAAGTGATGTGTGACATGGAGCATTGTTATGATGGAGGACGAAGTAAAGACACTCACTAAAGAGGACTTCCAGAACTGCTTCAGAAAGTGGCAAGAACGATGGGATAAGTGTGTTTGAAGCGAGGGGGAGGATTTTGAGGGGGATTAATGGCAATGTCTCTTTTACTAGAATAATTTTTTTTTATTTAAACATTCACCAAATTTTGTGATCACATCTCGTATGTGAATGCGTCTATGTGATGTGTGTGTCTTGTGGTATGTGTGAGTATGTGTGTCTGTGTGGGGTGTATGGTGTGTGTGTATGCACGTGCAAGTGTTCAGGGGAGACTCTGGAAGCAGGGATCGGGTCTTCTAGAAAGGTCAGGACTTCCAGACTTTAACCTCCACCTGCTTTTGCCCAGTCCTAGGTAGGATAGGCTGAAAACCCTGTGAGGCGTGAGAGGTTTTACCATATGATTTATGGTAAAAACCAGAACACTTCAGAGTAAAAGAAGGTGTTAGTAGTGATCAGAGGCATAAAGGAGAACTGAGCAGTCACCCAGGTGTAAGACCCAGAACGAGGGTCGAGGCCCCTGGAGGTCATCTAGGCCACAGATGAGGAGACCAAGCCCAGAGAGGGGACAGCCATGTCCCTGATAATACAGTGAGTTGGGGTGAATGGAGCTGGCGGGAACCCTGTCTGTGCTCTTCTGGGGATGGTATTTCAAGAGGCCCCGTGTGGCATGTGTCCTATTCCATTCCTGCAGCTGTTTTATTCTCATTCCGTCTGGAACACTCTGACCATTGATGCCTTCCCACCTCCCACACTTTGTGGCCACTGCCCGTCTGTCCAGCACACTGCCCTCTGCTGGGTCTCTTCTGCCCTCAAAGCCCAGCCATTAGTCACTTTGTAAACATTTACCCAGCCCACCCTCCAGGGCACTCACCCCAAGGTCACACTGGGTTTGTCATGCTTCTTCATCAGCCCCGCCTGTCACTGTGAGGCAAAAGGGCTGGAGTTTGCGGTTAGTCAGCCAGCCTGGGTCCAAATGGCTTTACTGCTCCTTAGCTGTGTGACTTGGAGCAGTGACTGAACATTTGTGATTCTCCATTTCCTCATCTGTAAAATGGGGCAATGTTCCCTCAAATGTGATACCTGCATTTTTTTTGTAGAAATTTGGGCACATCTCAACTGAATGCTCACATTGAATGAAGGTATGTTTCTTTCGCTCCCTAAAATGCATTTTTTAAAGCAGAGCTGGGTCTTCCAGTGAATGCCATCATGGAACTGAGAAAAGTCTCTCACATGAGGTTGTTCCATAGATTAAATGGCACATTTTGCATATATATTAAAAAGAGAAAAGCAGCACAATGGCAGGCAGGGTCTGAGAACGTGGTGGAAGTTAGCGATTACCAGCAGAATCATGTGAGTTAGGTACGTGTCTGGTTTCCTCTCACACCGTGGGTTCTTGGAGGGGAGGGGAGGTTGCCAAAAGAGGCCCTGTCACAGGACGGGTGACTAGAAGTTTCTCCCACCCTCTGCCTGAAGAGGGTCCCAGGCCAGCTGGCCAGGCCTCCCCTGGGGGGCTGGGCAGAGCTGAGCTTTGTATCCACTTGTTTGTTTTTCTGGAAAAATATGCATCCTGGAGGTGCGAGGTCTGGAAAGAGCTGAGCCACCTGGCAGAGGGCACCAGGAAAATCAAGTGTTTACAGGATTTACAGACAGGAATGTTTCTTTAGCACCTCGGGCCCCATGGCAAACTCTCTGGAGCAACATCAGATTGTTTGCAGGAAGAAGGACGTCCGGGCCAGGATTTCTGCTGAGCCCACTGCGGGAACTGATTTCTAGCCCTGATCAGGCGTTGGGTTGTCCCCAGGGCCTTTCCTGCCACCCACCACCCGAGGGCAGAGAGGAGTCCACTCAACAGCAGTGAGGCCACCACTGCTGGCCAGCGACAGGGCTTCCCGTCCACCCCTGGGTGGGCCAAGACCTCTGCACTTCCCTTGCGGGAGGACCCAGTGCCTGGTGCATTGCTGGCACCACTCCACATGTGGATAAACGAGTGGCGGGAGGGAGGGAACGAATGAACAGGGTCAGGAGTGAGGAGAAGCAGCGCGTCTGAATCTCAGTGCTAACTCTTGAACCCTGGGCAGCTCACTTTTTCTCTCAGTCGAGCCTCTATTTTCCTCACCTATAAAAGGTGCCAAATTGACAGCCTCTTCTGGCTCAAAGAGCTCAGGAGAGATGTTCCATCTCACTGTTTTCTACAGCCTTGGGCCACGTCCAACTGTAAAGGGGATGTGGTTTGAGTTCCCCAAATCAGAGCCCTGAGACAAAAGCTTGGGACTTTGGGAATAGAGGAATGATGTAGGAGGTGGTCCCAGGAAGTGAAGCGAGACGGAGTGAGGAGGAAGGACCACCTAAGAGGTGCCGTATGGCTCTGGTCAAGGCTGTGGGCAACTTGGACTCATTCCTGTTGGGTTCTGAGGAATCATGTGGAAGGTGCCACAGAAGGGTCCCACAAAGGGGACACGTACCCAGTGACTCCCATCCCCTTTGGATGGGGGTCCCCTGTGGTATTTACTTTCCACACTTCAAGGTTGGATTTGCTTGTAGGCTGAGTAAGGTCCCTCAGCTTTCTAGAAAGTTCTATGGCAGAAAACTGAGAGGCAGTCAGCACTTGTGTAGGCAGCCTCACAGGGCAGGGTTTGTTTATCCCAGCTGCAGTTAGGTCAGGGGGCTGAGGCAATAGGGTGCAGGGCACCACCAGTGTCTACGGCAGGTGGGGCATTATTTACCCCCCTGCTCAGTGCCCACCACCAACTTCCCGTTCTGAGTCGCATTATGACTTTGGTGAACCCCTTCATCCCTCAAAAAATATTAAAATTATATTTTACAACTGTATTAGTATAAAGATAATCCAGGCCAGAGTCATTACTACATATGCATGACTATACTGACCTTTTCTTTTGATTGAAAAAAAATTGTAATGAAAATATTTTTATGGCCTCTCCAAGTATGGTTGGCCCCGAGCACGCACCTACTTCGACTTGTGAAAAAGTCAACCCTGTTCCCATTGCTCAAAGGAAAGTTCCAACCCCTGCCCTTGGCTTGCCAGGGTCTTGCCCTGCGGTCCCACTACTCCCCCAACCCCGCTGCCTTCTGTTTGGGAGCTGTCACAAGCCGTCATCCCGTGGGACTTCAGCAGAGAGTTGTCTCGGGTCTCAGCTTAAATGTCAGCTCCTCGCAGAGGCCTTCCTTCTCATTCTCTCTCACGGCATTCTCTTGTTCCTCATAACACTCATCCCCCTTATGATTATATGGGAGTCCATTCGCTTGGTGTTGCCTGCCCGTCACCGTGTCCCGAGGATAAGCTCCCTGAGAGTAAGGACCAGGTGTGTATGAGCCATGGCTCTGTCGCCAGGGCTCCACGAGGCTACAGGGTGAGCTCCCTGGAGCCCCCTGAGGAATGACGACTTGTTTCCAAGGGTCGGGAGCCCTCAGCTGCCTGCTGTTTTCAGAGATTGCCTTTACCTAAGAAAGCTCTCTCGTCCTCGGTCTCCTCTTCTTCCAGGACAGTCTGTATCCACTGACCTAATCACCTGGGGATAGAGCCCCAGCCCTCTGGCCCCACTTGGGACAGCTTAGAAGGGGTAGAGCTGCAGAACTCCCTGAGGTGGTGGGGGTGTGGGGGTGACAGTGGGGTGGGTGGGAGGGCACCGGGCCTCTACTGAGATTGCATCACAGCTCACCTTCCTCTCACGCAACCCTACTGCCTCCTGCCCGTCACACAGGTGTTGACAACGAGGGTCCCGCACCAAACTTCTCGCATCTGCTCTTCCTCTCATTGCTTACCTCCCTGAGAACCCATCAAGAACAACACGCGCCTCAGATGGACCTTAGTCTGAGCCACGCAGAAGGGAGGAGAGAGGACAGTATCAAAAGAAACAGGGATTTATTAAGAGCCGTCTGACCTTTCTTGATTTGTATCCACTGAAGAGATTTTTAAACAGTTTTCTTGACGCCCCCTCAGGGATTATCCGGGGGGGCTTTCAGGGAGTTTATTTTGAGTAGGTAAGGCACAGTCTCTCCCCCTCCCCGCTTCAGTCCAGGTAGCTCTGCCTTATTTCAGCTTTATGCCCTGGCTGTCTGCATCCAATTTTGCTTGAAGAAAAGGTTCTGCCATTAAAAAGCACTGACTTAGTGATAACAATGACGCTAATCACGATGGTGACAGCAAAAATCTGGTCAATGTCCTCTGAGCCAGGAGCTCTCCTGAGCATACGTCACAGATTCGGGTCTGACCCTCACGTCCATCCCTCGAGGTCGGACACATTGCCACTCTTTGTCTTATACTTCAGGCCACTGAGGCACCAAGACGTGAAGTGACCTGGCCCAGGTCACACAGCTGGGAGCTGCCGTAACTAGGAATTCAACTAGCGTTTTGTGGAATTTAATCCAGGAGCTGATAGAGATGCAAGATTTAGGATCACAGCCTCCAGAACACAGCTGGCCACAACTCTTCTTGAATTCATTTAGAGGAAAGCACCCGGCTTTCTCTCTCTGCTCTTTGCTGCACCTTCTTTCCCTGGGGTAATGAATATCGTCGGGCTCAGCCTGACTTAATAAACCAGGAGAAAGAGCAGTTGAATTTTCATAAAAGTACCCCAACAACCTTCTGATAGTCCAAACCCCTTATGTCACAGGTGGCAAGACTGGGGAGGTGACTTGCCCACAGGCATAGAAAATCAGTGGCTTCCAACTTGCAAGCCTGGCCAGGGCTCTGTCCGCTCTGCCAGGTTGCTTCCCTTACTTTCAGAAGCCTCCAGAATGAAGGTAAGGCCTTGGCCCATGGCCCCTGCCCACTAAATACTAAATCAAGTCTAAGGGGAAAGTCTGACCTAAGTGCACTGCCCTGGGGACGCTGGGCTCTGAGGCCACCGAGCACAACGGCAGTTGCCAAACTCCATCTAATCCAGTTTCATAATGTGGTTTATTTAGCATTAAACTAAGGTCCTGGGAGCTCATCAGGAAAAGAGGGCAAAGTTCCTCAGGGTCTCTGAAGGGACATGCTGAGGCTGAGTCTGTCTTATGCTTTCCCCAAGGATATGGAGCAGCGAAGACAACATTTGGGATTCTGCCAGGTCCACAAAGCCCCAGCTCTACTGGACCCTGCCAGGGTTCACTGGAGTTCAAGGTGCTGCTTTAGCTTGGAGCTCTGTGGCTGAGCGAACATGCCAGTGGGCGGGACTGGGGGGTCCCCTGAGAGCAGCTTCACCCCCAGCCTCCTTCCCTGCGTACATGTGCAGAGCAAAGAAGAGGTTGCCCTATTCAGAAAGCTTACACAGCCATTTGGTTTAGAAAAAATGGGAAGGAGCCTCATCTAATGGCACGATTGTCGTTTCGGTTTAATTTGAAAGCTTCTTCTCCTGTGCTCCCTGCCCATGCTGGCAGGAGTACGGCTGCTGGGACATTCTCATGCAATGACATGGAGACATTTTGTTCACTGAGTTCCTCTTCAGACAGAATTGTATTTGTTGGGGACAGTCCCGTGAGGAAGACAGTAATGGGACATTAACCAGCTTCCTGGTCAACCTCTTTGTCTCCTATTGGAGTGTATGAAATTTCAGACAAAGATAAATAAGCCTGAGGTTGTAAGGAGGCTGTGCCTTCTCTTCTTGGGCGGATGCCTGACATCTGTTGGATGGTGGCCATATTTAGATGACGCGGGAGGCCTCCCTACCATACACACACTTGTTCCTATTTCGTGGCCACGAGGTAGCCCAGGTTGGCAGCCTTATCTCTGTAATCCCTAAGGAGCCATGAGCCGCGCATGCCCGCAAACCAGGGACACTGCATTCTACGCGTTATTTCCCCACAGACTCCTTGACCTCTGTGTCCCCCTCCCGGACCACCCTGGGATGAGCAGAGTCACTCAAGACGGGTGGGCTCATTTGGCTGACTTGGGCTTCAGCCGGAGCTGTTCCTACTGGAATCAGCTTTGTGACACAGGCAAGGTACCTCCTTCCACGAAGGCCAGCTTCCCCATCCGGGAAACGAGGATGGTTATCCCCTAATTTGGGTTCCCTCGTTTATTGACCAAACATTGACGGCCCATCTAGAAGGTGCAGGCACCTTGGGTTGCAGCCTGTGGTGGGAGACACAATGGTGTCAGAGAGACAAGAGCCAACAGTCCCCAGAAGGGAAAGGCAGCCTGTCGACATTCCACACTTATTCTTACTCACCTCAGAGGACTGGTGGGCCCAGGGGCCCTGAAGCCCCCATATCAATTCCAAATCTTAATAAAAGCCCCACACTTTCATTCATTTTACAAATATTTACTGAGCCCCTTCTACGTGCCAAGTACTATTCTAGGCAGCAGAGATACAGCCCCGAGTACATCAGACAAAAGCAGGCAAACCAAACAAAATAAACAAATAGACAGAATAAATGTACTGTGGATGAAAGAGTTTGTTATAAAGTGAACATAGCATGTTATATTGTGAGTGATAGTGAACGTTATAGCATATTACAAAGTGATAAATGCTATAAAGAAAGTAAAGCAAAAAAGGGGGGCTGTGGGGTACTGGGAGGGGTGTGGGTGCTATTAGAGGCATATTGGTCAGGGAAGGCCTCCTTGAGCAAAGGCTTTAAGCGGATGAAAGAGTAAGCCATTCAGATATCTGCAGGAAGTTAATTCTAGGCAAAGGGAACAGCGTATGCAAAGGTCCTGTGGTACCCATGGTAGGAGTGCATCTGGCTGCAGAGAGAGAAGTGGAGCTGGACTGGAGGGAGGGATGAGTGGTAGGAAATGCAGCCAGTAAGAGAGGAAATGGGGCCAGATCACATTGAGCTTTACAGCCCTTGTTGATGATGTTGGCTTTGCTCTGTCTTCCTTTCAACCATCTCGGTCCTTCCACAAGCCACAGACAGGAACGAAGAAGGGAAGTGTCTAGCTGAGGGCAAGTCCAGGAGAGATTCGCAGAAACCATTGGCTGCAACTGTCCCAGCAGCTGGCGATGGGTCCTCAGTGCTGAAGGGGACGCTGGGGTGCACTTCTTATGGTATCCCCTTCACCCATCATGCTTGTATCCCCCCACACACACACCAGGTGGGGCCCCTGCCTCTCCTTGCACACTTCTAGTGTATACAGGGAGGTCGGGAAGGGAGCCAAGAGGCCCTGCCCCATTCAGACAGATGGGACTATTTTCCACAAGTCAACTCAGTTTTCATTAAGAACCTCTTCCACTGAATTTTTATCTCATTCATTCCTTTCTAAAAGAAATTTGTTTCTGAAGACGTACATCCATGCCCAGGGCAGAAGTTTGCCCAGTGAACGGCAGCTGTCTCTCCACTCGTACGTACCCTGACCCCCTCCCAGGGGTAATTGAAGTTATCAACTCCTGCAGATCCTTCCAGAAAGATTCCACACAAATGGATATGTGTACTTTTCTCCCAATTTTGACCCAAATAGTCGTATATTACAACCCTGTGTGTATGTTACACACCTTGTTCCACTGAAAATACCTCGGGAGAAATTTCTATATCAATTCATAAAGGGCTTCCTAGTTATTTTTGCCCACTGCATGGTATTGCATTGAATGGAAGTGCTGTTACGTATTTAAATGTCTTGACGACATCTAGTTTATTCTCATTCTTTAGCTACACAAAAAAAATGTTGCAACCAATCACCTGCATGCCCACTGGTTTGCTCCCCTGAAGGTGATAGGGTTTCCGGGCGGGAATTCCTGCCCATTCTCGGGAATTTTTTTCACTTTCCCATTCCCAAATCCTGAGAAAAGTTGGTCGGGAAATTGGGAAAATCGGCTCCTTGAACCCAGGTGGTTGGTAGTATTGGCCGTCACTTTGTGGAAACGATTCATCGTGGAGAACAGAAAACAGTTTATATCTCGGGATTCGGGAACGGGAAAGAGAAAAAAATTCCTGAGGACAGGCAGGAATTCCCGCCTGGAAACCCTAGATGTGTCTACAGGACGTTTCCTTGACGAGGACCTGCTGGCTCACTCTCTAAGTTTCTCTAAATTTCCTGCTGTGGAGACTGACACTCAGCGTACAAGACGGCCTGTTTCCCCGCTCCGTGACAAATCAGGGCTTTATCAAACTTATTTTTGCCATGATGAAGGAGGGAAATGATACCTTATTTTAATTTTAATTTGAGATGTTCTTATTGTGAATGAATCTGAACATTCGTCATGTGTTTAGGAACCATCTGAATTTTCTTTTCTGTCAACTGTTCGTATTCTTGCCTAGTTTTTGGCTGGGGTCTTGGTCTTTTTCTTCTTAATTTGTAGCTAGCTATTCCAGTCCCAGATGATTTCACACAAATTTTTTGAAGAATCAAGGGAATAGAGATTCACTCTGACAACCGCTGAGGCTCCTCATCTCTTACATTTGATTTGTCATTTACAAAGAAGAGCTTTTCTCCGTTTCCTCTTTAATTCTCAGAATGGGCTTCTATGGGGTACGCAGAAGAGAGATTCATATTCGTACCTTGTGGAAAAGGCAACCGAAGCTCAGAAATACCAAACAAGTGTCCCAGAGTCACAAGACACGTCAGGATTGCCGAAGTCCAGCAGGCTTCGCAGCTTCGGCGTCGTGTCTCTTAGTATAACTACCAGCTCACATCTCTCTCCGCTTATTCCTCCCTGGGTTCCCTGCCCCTGGCAGTACTTGCAAATGTTTGCTACGCTGAGGGTGATCGATGTAGATGGAGTCACCACACTGGCAGGTTCCATCACCACAGAAGTAGCTGGCGTCAGGATGCAGTGGGCACGCTGGGGGCTCGGAGCCCCACGCACAGCCCTGACTTCCGTCAGCCGCAGGCGAGCAGCTGGAAAATAACGATGCCCACACCTCCCATGGAAACGACCGTCTTCCTGGCACTCACCACAATGTCAACTTTTCTTGTCCGTTTATTTTCTAACTCATTCCGTTGACTCCTACCTAGTACTGGAAGTTAAGGTCCAAGAGAGAAGAAATTGCCTGTCCTGTTCACCGTGGTATCCCCAGCACTTAGCCCGGAACCTGGCTCACAGTCAGTGCTCCATAAACTTTCACTGAATGAATGAATAGATGAGTGAATGAATGAATGGGCAGTTATAGCCACTGCTTGTGGACCCTTCACAGCTCAGAAAACACATCATGTGTTCCAGGCAGCGATTGCGGCATAATAAACCGTCCCCAAACTCACTGGTTTGAAACGACAATGTGCTATCACTCCACACAGTTCTGTGAGCATTACTACGTGTCTGTGGTCCTCATTTGGGGTCTCTCATGTGATCAGATGCCAACTTGACTGAGCCGGACATCGCAGGAAGTCACGCACATCTGCTCTGAAGAATTACAGAGCACTTAGAGGGCCTAGCCCATAGCCACTTTTATTATTTTCCCGAGAATACAGGCACTCTCTGGGTGTTACTATTTTCTCTCCCAGGCATTGTAGGCTTTGGTTCCCTAGGAACTTTCTCCCCTACAGGTAGTTCACATCACAAAGCTAGGACAAAGGGGGAGAGGGAGGCCCAGGTACCATACCACCTGAAGACCCCAGGCAACTCTGTACATTATTTTTACCTGAGGTCTGGAACCCACCCAGTTGTATGCAGATTTGTGAGAAATCTTTCCTTATTCACAACTTGCAAAGTACCATTACGCAGTCCAAGTTGGAAAATAATCCACCATTTCTAACTGGGTTAAGCCTCTGCCGTCTGGCTTTGGTTAAAATGAGTTCCCTTTAGCAATGCTTTTTTACTGTCAAGAATTCCCAGGAAACGGATGTCCTTTATCCGAGGAAAAGTGGTCGTAGGATTTCATCCTGAGGCTCCATCTTCGAAAAGAAGAGCAGAGCAGGACTTACGGAGGGGAAGAGAGAAACAGGAGGACCTGGGAGTGAGATAGGCATCCTTCAGCTGGATTCCATGGAGGTCGAGAGCCATCTCCCAGGTTTAATTCTTCAGACATATGCAAGGGCATGAAACAGACAGGCTTTCAGGGCTCAGGAAATGGAGAGTGAGCTGGTTTGCACCCGCCTGGAGGAGAAAATCCTCTAGTCAATAGGCAGATAGATGGAGCCCACTACAAGAAAAGGAAGGGGGTAAAGCTAGGTCAAATTAAACGGTGAAAATAACAATCAAGTGTCACCAAGTAGTAGGAGTTTAAAACCCAAATCTGCTTCTGGAAACCCAAAGCTGTGTGGCCTGCGGTGAGGTCCTCTCCCTCCCGTTCCCCTTTCCTTTGTCTAATCTGGGCGATGAGTCCCTACTTGGCAGAGAGAGTTGCTGGGAGAATCCAGGGGGTCCGGCACAGGGAGCACCTAGCATGTACTTGGCACACGGCAGGCCCTTCCCACATGGTGGCTGTCATCGCGAAGCCTGGCTGCAGACCATCACAGCTCAATAAAAGAATTGGTAAGGGGTAAAAGCTGTAAAATAAGTTTAAATGAGTCAAAAGAAACCAAATCATCAATGTAATAGTTTAGGCCTTAGAAGAAAAGAGAACTAAAGCCAAATTCAAGTTCTGGTTGTCTTGTTTGTTTTTCAGTTAAAAATGAAGGAATGGGGCACATATAGACCCAGCTGGTGGTCCTCAGGGTGAGGCCACTTCCAGGACCTACAGACTCCCAGGGGCTCTCAGTCCAGGGAGACAGGGAGCAGAGTGGATAGTAGGAGCCCTGGCTGCCCCCCTCCCTCCCCTGAGGATTAGGTACGATGAGGGGACAGGACATGCAGCACCGGCCCAGGGGGCCATCAGCCCGCTCCTGTCTGAGCCCGTGGGGGACGGCATAGCCTTGAGATCCTGGGTTGAGCCTAAGCCCCTTCCAGCCACTTTCAGCCCCAGGGCAGAGCACAAAGGTCCCAGGTGAGCATCAAGGTGGAGGACAGACCCCACCTTCCTTGGTACAGAAGTGATAAGCCTTCCTGAGTGACCCCACGTGTTCCAACTGGGTCAGTATAGGAGTGGGTGGTAATGGGCTCCCTCAACACACCACAGATGCCCCTCCAGGCAGGGCTCCCTTACTCGGATTCCCCAGGAATTGGGAGCATGGCTGTGTCCCCTTGCCCGTTCTAGGCCCTTGGCTCAGGCCTTCTTTCCACCCTGAGGAATTCAGCTCTTTGGTCTGTCTGTTCCCTACCCCACCTCCCCCATTTTAGCAGATAGCTGTGACTTACTGGAAGGAACGTGAGCAAGACGTTGGAAGGAATCTGGCCATGACCTTGACAACGACAGCAAGTTCTGTACCCTCTGCAGGCCTCAGTTTCCCCCATTTGCCAAATGAAAGAGATGGACCTCAGCTTTGTCCCCTCCAATTCTGCGAGGCAGCAGATGGACTCCTCCAACTCCCACCCCGTCTTCCTTCACTGAGAGCCAAGAATGTGAGGGCTGCACTATTCCTGAGGCAGACAGCCCCCAGTGGGGTGCCAGTGGGATAACCCACCGTCCTGGCCTATCTGGGACTGAGGTTTGCCAGGATATGGGACTTTTTGTGCTAAACTGGACAGTCCCAGGCCTGCTGGGAATGTTGGTCACCCTAACACAGAGGCAAAATGGTTTTTCCCACCTCCTGCACCTCCAGAGGGGGAAAAACTGTTTCCTGGCTGGCTTTCAGGCTAATCCATCACCACCAACCAACCCCTTTAGGGGAAAGATGACAAGAAGTAAAAGGCTTTGCCTGTGGTCAAATTAATAGCAGTAACATCTTCACCATTAAAAGGAAGCATATGGGCGTAGTTAGATGCAAGGTGGAAAAAAAAATCTGTGCGCACATAGAAATCCCGCACCACGGGGCTATCGACAGACAGAGACCTGCTAGAGATGAGCGAGGTGAGGTGGAGATGTTTGCAAGCAGCAACAGTTAGGATCTGAGGTCCCTGGTGGGAGCAACATTGGGTCAGCAGATGTTGGCCTTCTGAGCCCGTAGAACTGGTCCGGGAAAGGGAGCAGGCAGTTCCCCAGGCCCCAGATGAGGACCCGGCAATGCAGCAGAATCAGTACAGAGAGGTATTCACATCCACGGGACCTGCCTGGCCAGTGCAGAAGCCACTGCCCGCCTTTGACCTTTGGCATCGCACTTGATATGTGCTGTGCAGGTCAAATACACATGGGATTTTAGAGGCAAATGTTAACAAAATGTGAAATACCTCCTTAATAGTTTTACATGGATTATATGTTGGAGCAATCCTATTTTGGCTCTCACAGATTAAACTATTAAAATTATTTTCATCGGTTTATTTTTTTCCTTTCTAAATGTGCCCATAGGAAATTGTAAATTTACGTATATGGCTGTATTCGTTTGCTAGGGCTGCCGTCGCAGTACCCCAGACTGGAGGCTTAAACAACAGAAGTTTGTCCTCTCACAGTTCTGGAGGCCAGAAGTCCAAGATGAAGGGCGCAGCGGGGCTGCTTCCTTCTGAGGCTGAGAGGGAGCATTTGCTCTAGGCCTGGCACCGACCTTGGCCTTGCGGAAAGTGAGGTGACTGGCACACAGCCCGCACCTGCCAAGAAGCCCCCAGGGTGGAGTGAGGAGGCCGGCGCGTACACACACCTACCCTCACCCCAAGAAAGCGAACACTGCTTGCGATCCATCGTGTGCTAAGTGCATTCCACACCTTAGTTCATTTAATCTTCTCAACAACCCTGAGATGGGTACCGTTGTCTTCCCCATCTGACGGATGAACATGCTGCGGCCCAGAGAGGGGAGGTGTCCTGACGCGGGTTATAGGAATATGAGACGGCGGCGTGAGGACCAAACCCGGTTCTGGTTCCAAGTCTGGGCTCTTCCTCCTCAAACTGAAGGGGTCCAGTGGGGGAGTCTCAGGCCCCCCACTCAGGCATTCAGTTTCTATGAAATGGAATATATGGGCCCCGGGCTTCCCCTCATTTCCTGCTGCGGGAGTAAGTGCTGGAGAACAGATTACCTGAAACTTTTGTACTGGGGGGCGCCTTTCTGTATCCAGAAAGGGGGTGGAGTGAAGGGAAAGAAGCCAGTCTTTGGGGAGGGCTTTCTCTGTGCTAAAAATGTTCAGGCAAGGCCTTTGATATTTGAGCATTAAATATTTCAATTTAATCATCATGACAGCCCTCCAAAAGGATTTTATTTTCCCCATTTTGTAGGTGAGGAAGCTGAGGCTCCTGGAGACCAAATGACATGACCAAGTCACACAGGACTAGGTGAAAGAGAAGGCCCGATGCTTAAAATGTTCTTCCTTATTTCTGAGCCTAGTAACACATTTTGGGCGGCGCCTGGTGTTTCTCAGCAACTGAGTCTCTGCTTCTCATTTTCAGTCTGGTTTTCAAAGGTGGAAGCAGTTAAGTACCCAGGTACAGTGGGTCAAGCGCAGTGATTACAAGATTTAGATTCTGTTTGGGTTTGTTGAGGAATATTTTTCTTAGTCCTTTTTTATCATCTCCATTTTTTTTTCTCTACTTTTTGGGCCCTCAGACTCACCAGACTGACTTCAGCTACAAGATCTGTAGAGACCACCTGATTAATGCCCTTATTTTACTGAATGCCTCTCCAGGAGGCCAGAGAGGTGAGGTGACTGGCCTAAGGTCACTCAGCAACTTCGAGGAGAGCTGGGATCAAAACCTTTGATGCTGGACCCCTAACCAGGGCTCCGTCCTCTATGGATGTATGCTCTTTCCCAATTCTTTTTCTTTTTCTCAGGTTGGCCTCTGTGTGACATAGTCCTCAGTGAAGTCATGGTTTGGGGTTCTTAGCCGTCATTCATTGGGAATCATCTCTCCCCTGTTCTAAAATAATCAGGGTGTTCCAATAGGGCTGACCCAGGAGAGCACAGGTGACCAATCAGAGCAATCAATTGTGATAGGCTCAGTGTTGGGCCAATCAGAGTCTTCCCTGGAACTTCCAACTTCAGTGGAGCTTCAAGGCAAAATTTTCATTTCCTCCAGCTTTGGAACAATCAGGATAATACAGGCCTGGAGCTAACACAGGCCATCTTTCAGCCACATGGAGAGAGCCAACTGGAGAATGAAGACACACAGAGTGGAGAGTTGGGGGAAGGGGGAGGAGTCCCACTAGAGTCATTTGAACCTCTGGGTCCATCCATACCAGAAGAGAACACCCCTTGGACTTCTCAAAAACATAAGCCAATACACCTCCTTCTGTGAGTCAAGCCACTTTGAGCTGGGTTTTGATCATTTAGAGATGAAAGAATCTCAATTCATACACAGTACCTAGATAAAACCCGTTCTGAAGGCTGACGTGTACAAAGGGTGATTCTGGGTCCCCTTAAAACATCAGGGGCCTCCCCCTGCAACCTTGATAACAGGAGGTTTGGGAAAGTGAATGCAAACTTTGGTTCAATTTTTGCTATTCAGTGGCTCCTTGGAGGTCCAGCCTCTGTTCTCTTAGGAGCTCCTGTTGCAGACGTGCGCATACTACAGCTGAGTCAGATACCCCATCCTCCGACAAGCACCCAAACCGGGGCTGATTTGGAATCCTAAGTCTAGGGCAGCGTGACAAAGGCTAATGGGCATTAGTCTCTAGATTCGTAAAGCCTATGTATGCACAGGCCAGGAGACCCTGTACCTTTGAACATCACTCATTTCACCCATGGAAAATCATCTCTAACATACATCATGCTGATTAACAAAGTTTCTGGTTTTAATTGGAGGTGATGATAGCCAAAACACTTCTCACAACCTTTATTTTTTGGAATAATATTAGATTTACAAAACTATTAATATCTAACACCAATATGAGCGGTATCCCTCACTCAGTTTCCCCTGATGGCTCACATAACCAGGGTTCATTTGTCCAAACTAAGAAAATAACATGGTATATTATCGTTAACTGAACTCCAGACTTAATTCAGATTTTCCTAGATGTCCCTCTAACGTTCTTTTTCTCTTCCAAGAGCCTCTCCAGGAAACCACATCACATTTAGTCATCACGTCTCCTTACGTTTGTCTGGTCTGTGACGATTTTTTAGACTTGTCCTTCAATTTGGGTTTGTCTGATGGTTTTGTCATGGTTAGCTGGGGAGATCAGCTTTGGGAAAGATTACCCCAGAGGTGGACTTTCCTTCTCACCACATAATGTCAATGGCTATGAACTTGTCGCTGATAATGGTGACCTTCCTCTCTTGGCTAAGGTCTTGTTTGCCAGGCTTCTCCACTATAAAGTTGCTTTTCTTTCCCCTTTCCGTCCTCTACTTTGAAAGCCAGGCAGTCAGTGGAGCCTACACTCATGGGAGAGAGGGGTTAAGCTCCATCTCCTGGAGGAAAGGGTTAATCTCCCCTCCCTGAGTGTGGACTGGATTTATTGCCTTCCTATCATCAGTGAATTCTTCTGTAAGCAAGATTTATCTCCTCGTCCCCTATTTATTCAATCATTTATTTATATCAGCATGGACTCATGGATATGTTGGCTGTAATCCAACAGTATATTCTGAGTTTTGTTGCTCAAATTATCGCAGCTTTGGCCATTGGAAGTCCTTTGGGCTTGGCTCCGGAGGTGACGTTTTGATGAGTTAGTTCAAATGCGACGTAACCCGCTTTGCAGTGGGTATTCCTGAGTAAGGTCTATTTCCGACATTAACTAAGGGTCCACTAGAGTGTAGATTAAGACTAATTCACCCAATAAAATAGTAATAAACTATATAGACTTTGCATTTTATTCATTTAACGTTTCCATTCATGTCCATATAATGTGCCACTCAGTGGGTAGAACACAGCTTACATAACTCTTGTGTTTTGCTATTATATATAACACCGAAATGGACATTTTTGTACGTTTTTACATTTATATTTATTGCCTCCTGAAAATGATCAAAGCTCAATTCATGTGATTGAATCATTTTCTAAAGGGGTTTGTCCTGCCACCAACAGTATGCATAAGTCATTAAAACTGTTACTATTATAAAACAGATAAAGCAAAAAGGCAACAAAAGAAACAATAGAAAGCACACTCACCGACACGCACACTTGTACTAGCTCGGCTATACTGAAATTTTTCAGAGTCAATCACAGGCACCAAAGCAAGGAGGTTGATCAGATGATCCTTTAGATCTTCTAAAGCCCTTCTAATCCCGACCTTTTGTGATTCTATCCATGGTATATATAAACATTAACATTTAATTTATAAATATTTTGTGCTTCTTAGGGGAAAACACACCCCACCATTTCTCTAGGAAGGATACCATCATCATTGGAGCATCCCCACCACATAACACAAGGTTCGCCCAGGTCAGGCATCTCACCTCTTATTTTACATACCTGCCATCATTCACCCTACGTACCGCCAGAGGTAAAACCTGCTAATGTCCTCATTTGCAGAAGAGGAACTCAAGACTTTGCCCCAGTTATGCCATTGTTACCTCCTAGGGCAGCGAAACTTATGACTGCTTGATATGTCAGTCTTTCTATTTCTGTGAACCTTTTAAGAGTGAGGTCTTTGTCTTCCTGCTTTTTCTCCCCAGTGCCTAGCACAGGCCCTAGTACACAGCAGGCACTCAACACCTACCAGGGGAATTATTGAAGCAATCAAAGAGAAAGCAGAGATCAGGATATAAGCATCCAAAAATTTATCAACAAAAAATCCAAAGTTAAAAAACAAAATTTGTACAAAGAATGCAATAAAGGAACTGGAGGCAAATGCAATGCAGAGGGAAAATTTTGTCCTTGGTCCAGCTCCCAGGTCATACTCTGACTCTGTCTTTCTGAGAGTTTCCACCTCTCGGAACCTCACTTTCTTCCCATGTAAAATTGCTACGTATGACGCGTCCTACCTTACAGGCACTGTGCGAATTAGAGAGATGGGACAGAAAGCCCCTGGCCGTTGCCTCCCACATCACAGATGCCCAGTAAATCGCAGCCATAATATTATTCATTCGGCCAGTGACCTGGGAAAATCCTCTTTACTCCTCTGGATTTCTATAAAATGGGGACAATAGAGTGTCCTCCGAGACTTAGAGAGAGGGTTGAACGGGGAAACATAGATGGAACCCTCAGCTTGATTATGGACTTCGGCAAGGGTTCCTTCAATGGTTGTGGAATTGGCCTGGAAAGATATGTAATGTACTGTGACTGTTAATCTCTTCATTAAAAAGAAAACCTCACAAGATACGCCAAAACTACCAACAAGAAATCAAATCAGACTGGTTCTTCGGAGCCAAAAACAACAGTTGAAAATTTCAATTCAGCAGCACGCGGCCAAACTCTGGCGGGGTGGACACGGCCACAGACCCTAAGCTATGGCAGTGCCCAGCTCGTGGAATTGGCCTGGGTGTCCCCTCTGAGATCTGGGACAGCAATGCCAATGCCCTCCTCCCACCTCTGCTTCCTCTGCTCTCTGCCTATTTCTTGGGCATGCTGGAACCTCTGTCTGGTTTGTATGGCACAGTGTTGAGAGCACAGGCTGAAGGGTTTTAGACAGACCTGGGTGTTATTCCAGGATCTGCCACTGCTGTGTGGCCTTGGGCAAGTAATTAACCTCTCTGTCCCTTTGTTTTCTTATCTGTACAATGAGAAAAAAACGCTCCTTACCCAACATTTGATATGAGGGTTAAATGAGCAAATGTGTGGAAAGCCCTCAGCCCAGTGCCTGGCACAGAGGAAGCAATCTATTTACACAAGGATGCCTGAGGACAGGGCTGGTGATAGGCAAAGTCTTGCATAGTAGGTGCTCCCTAAATGGTTTTTTGAATGAATACATGCATGCATGAGCACTGCATGTATGAATGAATGAGTCATGTAAAATCCCTGTGCTCCTTGGGGCCCTCTGCCCTTTGATTTTCAGAGGACTGCCACCTTTCCCTCTGGGCCGCCTGCCCCTCTAGGGGGCCTCCTTCTTGATGACCTCACTCCTTAGCTCTTCCTGAGCTCTCCTGTACTCCTTGCTCCCGTTGGCTGTGGCCGCGGTAGGTGGTGGTGGTGGTGGTGGTGGTTGACGGCTGGAAGCTGAGCAGTGAGCCCATTGTCCCTTTGTCACCCCCAAACCCTGGCAGGCTGCGCAGTCAGAGGGCCACATGGGGATTCCTCCCCAGCCCACCCCGCGGCCCCTCCTCCCGGTGCAGATTTCAGAGTTGAAATGAAAGGTGAGAGGTGGGTTTGGCGAGCACCGGATAACCCTGGGAGTAACTGCAAAGTATTATAAACAGTGTCACGTCAACTCGAGATTTAGCATCAGATCCTGACTTGAGCGCGAGGAAATGGGGCTGTGACAGGGAGATGCTTCCTCCCAGACGAATGTCCAAAGGTGTCTCGAGAAGGGCAGTGATGACAGGCAGAAGGCTTAGCAGGGTAGGAAGTCGCTGCTTATATGCTGCAGGTTTCGCTAAGTGCTGTTGAGAGGGCGCCTGTGGGGAGGGGGAGGGGGCAAGAGGGGGGTATGTCCTCATTACAGCACGAGTTGGGGCCAACAGTCACCACCCCAGCAAGGTGGTGCACGGACATCCTCCAGGAGCTGCCAGGGCCCACAGGGGACCTCAGCATCCCTCCCAGGAAGACCCCTGCCAGGTTTACGTATGCCTGAAGCCGGAAAGCATCCTCCCTGCCCCCACACCTTATCAGACCCTCCTGGAAACTCCAAGCTCTGGTGACTTCAGAAACCTTTGAGAAAGGTTCATGGCACATATTTGAACCTTTCTGGAAACGTTTAGCCGGCAGTCATGGTTCTAAGATGAGTGAGACCTATTTCCCTAGGCAGACGTGCCAGATGAAGATGGAAACGGAAGAAACGCTGGTGACTTTTCTGCGGGGGCACACGCTCCCAGCCAGGGCCGCCCTCGTTCAGATCCAGCCTGGTTCAGAGCAAGCACGACACAGCAAGCAACTCAGTGTGTGGACCCAGACAGACAGCCAGACTGTCACCACTCACCACGGGGTGGCAAGCTCCCTTAGGCTCTCTGAACCTCAACTTCCTTATGTACAAAATGACAGTCATTTATGGAATGAATTGTCCAGCACATAAGACTCACTTTTGCCCCCTAGAAAGAATGCACCCACAAATATTCCAAGCCCTGTGGCCACCAAACAATGAATTGGCTGAACTGCAACAGCAGATCACAACTTTTCTCGGTCTCTGCCACATTCAGTTTTCTGCATGAACAAAATGCTGTTTTCCGATCATTTTTAATGTAAATGCTATTTAACTCATTTCAATTATTTACCCCACCCCCCAGAAAAGTAAATTAGCACGTACTTTGTCCACCATGTCTTCTCCACAAGGACGATGACAGGTTGTGGCAGGGGTTTGATGAGATGCCCCTGGGGACAGTACATTACATATTTGTGTATTTCACAGGTTGATCGAGCACACACTCCATGCCAGGCTATAGGGTCCAGGTGCTTAGATACCGTCCCTGCCATCTGAATGCCATGGACTTAGAGGAAGGCAGGGGTTCTAAGAGATGACGGGTGCATCCTGGACTCAAAATTCTTTGACAGAGAGGGAGACCCAGGCTGTGGGAATACGTGTATACATCTGTCAGGGGTCCTCCAGGGAGGCCTCCAGGGAAAATGACATTTGAGCTGGGCCTTGAGGACGAGTGGATTTAAGGGAGCGGCCATTCCACGCAGTAAAAACAGCAAATGCAAAATTAGAAGCCCATTGAAGAGTCTGGCATTTCACGCTGAGAAATATTTCATTACAAGTACTAGTAATACTTCCAATAATAATAATAATAATACAAATGAGAATAGTACTAGCACACAGTAATAGCTTGCCTCTGTGCATCTAGTACTGTGTTACCCCCTCTATCGACATGACCTTATTCCATCCTCACCATAACCCGTGGGGGACAGTCTCCTGTTGCCCCCATGTTTTAGATGAGGAGACTGAGGGAGGGTTTGCAACTAGCCCAAGATTAGAGAGCTAGTAAGTCCCAAGCAATCTGAGTTCAGCGCCTACAATGTCCTTTTGTTGTCATCGTGCTGTTTGGGGACGACAGGGAGGTCTTGTCAATTCGCTGTCATTTATCCAACCCTGTAACCTTTGAAGGTAGGTGTGTCAATCTTCCGTTTTGCAGGTGAGGGGTACGTGGCTCAAGGGCACATAGCTTCTGGGGGCCGGGAATTAGGGAGGAAAAGGGCCTGCTGCGTGGCTGCTGGTCATACTACGCAAGAGCTGCCTCTGAACGTGAAAATTCTTAGGCCGTCTGAGATGAGCAGGCCAACATCCTCCTTGAAACACTTTTACCATTATTATTATTATTATTATTATTATTATTATTATTATTATTATTTCTAGCGTAGAGGAAATTAATCCAAGTAGAAGGCTAGTCCCAGTGCCCTTTATCCCTCAGGAGAGTGAGGCTGGGGCTGCCCTCTCGGCTGCCCTGTCAGCCCGGGACTCCACAGGACTCCCCAGACCACACCTGCCCCTGGTCATCCCATGGCCCCTCCCTGAACCCCACCACTCAGTTGGCCATCTTCAAGGCCCTGCTGATAAACCACCTTCTCCGGGACGCCTCCCCCGGCCAGCTGAACTTGACCCGGCCTTCTGTGGTTACCCCATTGCAGCTCCCACTTGGTCCTTGGGTGAAATAAGGGGGCCCCTGAGAGGGGCGACCCGGATTCATGTCCTGAGCCCAGCTCACCAGCCATTCCCCCGGCCGGTCATTGGACCTCTGGAGCTTCAGTTCCTCCTTTAATAAAGGGGTGAGGGACACTGTAGGGCCAACCCCCAGGGCTATGTGAAGATTAAATGAGGTAAGTGCCAAGCGCAGTGCTTGGCACAGAGCAGGGGCCCCACAGCCATTAGCTGCTACAATAATGTCGCCAGGCAGTGAGGGGTCACTACAGATTATGGCCAAGTCCCAGGTACCCACAGGGATCTAAAGCCTCTGAAGCAAGACATGCTCCTTGCTTCTCTGAATCTCCTGTGACACATGGCATCGTGGAAACAAAACAACAAGAAGAAGAACCAGACTCTGGAGTCAGGCCAGGTTCCAACGCCAGCTCTTCTATAATCTTGCTGTGCAAATTTGGGTCCATTACGGAACTTCACTGAGCCTCGGTTTCTTCAGCTGGAAAATTAGGATATTTATACCAACTTGGTGGTTGTTACGAGGAAGAGAAAAGATCCACTCATTCCTTCACTGATGTGAACCTCCTTTGAGCTCCTGATGTGAGCCACATGCCGGTGCTCAAGGCTGGGAGTACGATGGGGAACAAGAGCAAAGCCTGGCCTGGAAGGGCTCCCGGCCTGTCCGTCATGCTACACGATTTCTGCACGAAGAGAAGAGCTCGGAATCCCTCGCATCGTATTTTCCAGCTTCATTGGCAGGACCAGTCAGGATCTGAAGCCACAGTACTCTGGGCTCATGGGAGACAGAGGTTTCCTTCCGTGGCCAACAGGAAGGGGGCAGCTGGGATTTTCCCATCCCCTTAATGTGTCTCCTGAGGCTATAGATACCCCTTGGTGTTTGGGGTCCAAACCAAGGAGTAGAAGTAGAAAGGTATATTTTCCAACCATCTGGGTTTGGCAAGAACCTAAAACACATTTTGCCCATCTATTCCCTCTCCATCTTGGATCCAGTGGGTCCCCTGGAGAGATCTTAGTCATACGTTTCACTTTTGTCCACACCTAATTCATCACAACATTGCACAGAAGCAACAGTGGCCTGGGCAGCTTCTGCCCTCCCCAGGCCATCGGCGTCCCCAAGTGTCCCTGGGCTCATGCAGAGACATGAGAATGCTCCTCTTCCTCACTCGGCCTGCTTTTGTCACCCGGGCCCCATGAAGCACCACTTGTGCCCACTGCCCCATAACGTTTCTCCTGAACTGATCCCTGCGTCTTCTGGCTCTGTCTCCTCCTTGAGGCTCAGAAAGCTAGAGGAATCTCAGGGCTAGAAGAAGTAGAAATCCTCACGCCGGTCCTCCAGGGACCAGGTTTCTCCACGCACGTTCCCACTAGTGCCTGCACGCCCCCACCCACACCTGGAGACCCACAGGCGTCATCAATTGTCTGTCTTTTCCCAGCTCCAAGGTCAACAGAATGTCAGCTCTGTGAGGGCAGAGAATTCTGTCCATCGTGCTCACTGTGGTATCATGCCCTGTGCCTACAGCAGAATCCAACACATAGTAGGTGCTTCCTAATTATTGTTACAGGAACAAAAGAATAAAGAGTAAGCTTTCTTAAAGCGTTGCCTGAGGGTAGGGAAGAAAATTACTCATCTCTATTGAGCACCTACTATGTGTCAGGCACCGTGCTAGATGCTTCATGCAGACTCCTTTCTTTCTACAACCACGCTGTGACCTGGGGTAACTGTGCCCATATTATGAGGAGAAAATAGGCTCTGAGAGGGTAAGTAACTTGCCCAACGAATGACACACAGCTGGTAAGGGTGAGAGCAAGGGTTTGCATGTAGAGCTGACAAATCTCGAAGGCACACAGCTTCCTGGGCTGCGTGCCTGTCTTCTTGAGATCGGTAAACAGGATGAGTTCCAAACGCCAGTCAAGCCACCTTGCTGACTCCCATGACCCTTGAAAGGGGGCCTCACTGGAGTAAGAGGACAGCAAGGCGACACCACGGTGAGAAGTAAACGCCATGGCTCAGAGGCATGGTGCGCTAAAGGCTGACTTATTGCTCACACCACAGACTGGAGTGAGCAGCACCCCAGGTGGCTTTCCTCAGAGAGAGGGCTCGACACGTGGCTTCTGAGGTGGCAGTAGAAGTTGACAAAAGGGCTGAAGGGCTGTGTAAGACGCTTCTAAGGGCCTAGAGGTAGCAGATTACTTGCACCTGGTACCATCCTTTGCCTTCACTGACCTAATCTAACCGCAAGGGAGGCTGGGAATGGAGTCTTCCTGTGCTCGGAACAAAAACCAGCGCTGAGCACAGCCTCCCTCAGCTGACCCTGCTAGGTCCTCAGAGCCCCAGGGACAAGCTGAGCCCCAGAACCCTGGGCATATACACAAGCCTTTCCTCTGAGCCCCAAGGCTGAGGCCAGGACTCCACCAGGCCGGGGAACACTTAAGATCTTGCCAGTGGCGGAATGAGCGGTGGCCTGGGGCCTCCAAGGAGCCTCCTCCCATGTGGCCCTGAGCCCTGGCCCCATTCCTGCCCCTGCCCAGTCAGGGACCCCATCATGACGTCCCAGAGCTCCAAGGTCAGCTCCTCCACGCAGAGGTCTCCCCTGCCCCCCATGGGGCTTGGCTCAGGGCAGCCACAGAGGCCCCCATGAGCCTGCACAACCTCTTTCCTGGCTCCAGAAGCAGGATGTCCAGCCCAAGCTCTCAGAGACAGGGGTCGATCCATCACTTAGCACAAGCCCGGGTCTGAGCCCACCAAGGCCTGGCCTGTAGGATTAGCCTTCAGGAGACAGCATGGCCTGATGCCACCAGGGAGAGGGGTGTGGAGGCTCAGAGCTTCCTTGGGGGTAATGGCCCAAGGGGCCTGGAGCCTCATGGACATGTGGGAAGTAGGAAGACCTGAGAGCCCCCTTTGTCTCTTCCCCACCTGCCACCCCATGAAGCTGTGACGTTGCAGATGCTGCCTCATCTTGAGAGGAGATTCCCACCAGTATGAGGTGACTGTGACCTCCCTGTGACCAGTCCAAGACAGCCTGTCCCCTGAAGGAGAGCAGCGCATCCCTGGGTGGGTGGGTGCTGGTGGGGGGGGGGCAGGCAAATACAAGAAGTGTGACCAGTGCTTGGTCAACCAATGTCATTCACAAGAAATTACACCCCTACCGGCTTTATTGTTACTGTAGCCTTATCTTTACCTGATACATTCTGTATTTGTTTACAGACTTGCCCGTGAAAGAAAAAAGCCCTAAACTATGGATGGGATCTCAGCAACTCTTCAGGCGTCTCCCCTCACTAATTCTCCAGGTACCACTGCTTACCCGCCCTGGCCAGGGCTAAAGCAGCTTTTCCCAAAGTGGGTACCCCAAAGTGCTTCCCTAGTCAAGCAACTTCGGAAACTGCTGTCTACCATAAGGAGCCACCCTCTGCCTCAGTCCATCTTGGAGAGTCCTGATGCACCTTAGCCCATAAAGGTTCTGAGAAGTCCTGCAAGAAAAACCTGTTTTACTTAGCTTGGCACCTCACAAGCTTTGACCACAGAATCCTTTTTGTACTTATACCTAGTAGTGATTATATGGAAAACACTTTGGAAATCTGTCTTAGACAATCCTAGACTCAGCTTCAGCGATGAATCACACCAGAGCCCTGTTCTGGGTTACTCCTATCCCTGGGTGGGTGGGTGGGTGGGTGCTGGTGGGGGGGGGGCAGGCAAATACAAGAAGTGTGACCAGTGCTTGGTCAACCAATGCCATTCACAAGAAATTACACCCCTACCGGCTCTATTGTTGCTGTAGCCTTATCTTTACCTGATACATTCTGTATTTGTGTACAGACTTGCCCTCTTGAGTGAAACCTGTGTAGGGGAAAATATGCTGTCTGTTATGTTTACTGCTTTATCCACACACCTCCTTCCACGTCTAGGACAGAATTTGGCACATACTGGGTGCTTAAAATTTTCAGGGGAGTGACTCCGATAATCGCACAAATGGGGAAAATGGGGCACAAGGAGAGTACCTAATTAGCCCATTGGCACATGGTCAGTACGTGATGCAGTGGAGGTTTGAAGCCAAGCGTCCGACTCAGAGTCCGCACACTGACCACTCTGCCTGTCTGCCCTCACTCTCACCAGCTACACCGAGTGAGAGAAAGAAGACACAAAGTCGTGGGTTGTCTTAACGGTGGTAACCTGAGCCCAGCTCCCCAACCGGCCCCTGGTTTCCAATTCACCTCCTACCAGTCCCTCCCCATACCTGCGTCAGACCCTGCCCCTAGGCCAGCACCTGGCAGGGGATCCGGGCACCTAGAGCCACCCAGGACGCTGTGGAGGCCCCAGCGACTGAGCCTGGGGTGACGCTCAGGGCAGCTGACGCTGGGTTCCTATGAGAAAGAGAATTCTACTGAGAGTCTAAGAAACTCAACTTGACAGCTGCCGACCCTCCCCCCCTCCCCCAATCGGATGCCAAATGAAGTTGCCAGATAGAGTGACTTGAAACTGGCAACTCCCCTCCTCCCACCAGTCTCATAAAACGGAGGATGGAGGAGGAAAAGGGCTAAGTTCAGAGCTGGAAGTGCTGGCTCTGCCCCACTGCTGTGTGATCTTGACCAGCTGGCCCTTCTCTGGACCTTGGCTTCCTTCGCGGAGAACGCTGAGGAGGGGCTGACCTTGCTGGCCTCGCAGCGTTGACAAAAAGATCAAGGACCATCACTTTGGAAGTTCCACAGAAATGTAATACTTGCCAGTACAGAGGTATGGCATGATGCTGGCGTTCCCAGAGCCAGGGTGCCCTGATAAAGGGGATCACGGAAGGCTTCCTAGAGGCTCTGTTGATCTTTGACATGAGTCTCCAAGGATGGGGTGACATTTTTGGTTGCAGATGAGGCTAGAAAGGAAAGTTAAGGCCGATTGTACAGGCCTTGAGAGCCAGGAGTTTCTCCTGTCTACAGTGGGAAGACCGTGAAGGTTTTAAGCAAAGTACTCTTGGGCCAGCTTTTGTCTCAGTATTAGGATTAGGTTCGTCTCTGATTTATAGAAGACTCAAAATAACAGTGGCTTAAACACATAAAAATTTTTTCTCTTCCAGAAAAGAAGTCCAGAAGCAGGCATCCAGGACTGGAACAGCAGGTCTGTGTGGGTCTCCAGACACCAGGTGCTTCCTGCTCTACTCACCGCTGTATGCCGTCCCCACCTTCATGGTCCAACACGGCTGGTGAAGCTCCAGCCTTCACACCTGCCTTCCTGGCAGCAGGGAAAATGAATGGGAGCAGGACAAAAGAGGCACAGCTCTAGCAGAGTTAGCTCCTCCTAAAGAGCCTTCCCAGAAGTCTTTCACTTACATCTTATTGGCCAGAGCTTAGTCTTGTAGCCACTTGAGCTGCAAAAATGGATTCGTAATGCAGTCTTAGTTCTGAATAGCAATTTATCCTGCTACATATGAGAAAGCTATAACTAAAGAAGGTAGCAAGGGATATTGGATAGACATCTGGCCATCCCTGCTATCGTGGCTTTTGGCTGCAAAAAAGAGAATACCTGACACCGAGACTTTAATACTTCCTTGAGAAGAAGTCTGGAGGGACATGTCCCCAGGGTTGGTTGCTGGCTAAACAGTGACATCAAGACCCAGATTCTTTCTATCCTTTGTTCTGCCATACTCAAGATGTTAGATGTTAATTAAATGAGTTGTTATTAAATTAGTTTATTTGTAAAGCACTCATGGTATATTTAAATATGTTCACTATATCACCTCACAATCATAAAATGACTGCCACAACTCCAGACATCACATCTGGCCCCTACAGCCTCTGACATAGGAAAGGAGTAAAGAGGGCAAAAAAGTTTTCTCCTCATGCCAGTCTTGCCTGTTGTCGGGAAAATCTACCTCAGAAGTTCATCTCCCTCATCAAACTGCCTCTTCTGTCTCAGCGAGCAGGATTGGTCCACACGCCATCTCTAGACCAATCACTCTCACAGGGGGATGAGGTTGCCACAGCTGACTTAGCTCCATGATGCTCCACCCCCAAGGATGGACACATGCCACCCAAACAAAACCAGGGTTCCAATAGCGAGGCAGAGGGGACAGGCTGGCAGGTGGTGAGCCAACCTTGTCTGTCCCTCTTCAGAAGAGAGGGGAGGTTAAGAAAGCAAAGGAGGCTGCCGAGATGCCAGGGAGAGGTGCTGAGGGATGGAGGGTCAGCCGCGCGCCCAGAGCACCAAATATGGCCTCAGGGTACAACCGGGGCGCTGACCGGTCACCCTTATCTTGTCCTTCAGAACAAGACGGCCGCCTCCAGGCCCAGGCCGCACTAGCTGTGAGGCCGGAACGGGCCCCGAGCGGCGGGCAGCCCCAGCGCTGACTGGAAATTGCATCAAACGCTCTCCTTTTCTGCCATCAAGAATGCATTGTGCTCATTTCACCGGCCCCGAGGGCCCGGGGGCTCCAAGCGGAGTGTGTCGGGAATTCTGTGTTTTCACCTTGGCCTCAGCTTCCCAATTTATCTTGCAGTTTCATTAAATCCCTCGCCACATACCACAGACATATTTCTCATCCAGCGGCCTGTTGCAGGGGATCCAGGACGCTGCAGATACAGAACGTTTCTTGCCTGGTTTTCTTTTTTAAAATCAAATTATTCACCGCTCCCTCCCTGTGTCGCCCACGGTTCACTTAGATTAATAACATTGGAGATTCTGCCTATTAGGTATTGAAAGCAGCTCGCAAGGGCCTTCCAGCCAATTCCAATTCCAGATACTGCGTGATGGAAACTATTTCTCCCCCTGCCTGTTGCCAGCAACAAGCTTTTCTCTAACAGCTTAATTAGGATTCAAGATTGTGTTCAGGAACCCAGAGCCTCAGAAGGAGCCAGGCCCGCGTGTTTACAGACTTCTGTATTCAGTTCATTTCTGGTTTTGTATTTTGCAAGAGGAGAGAAAAGGAAATGACAGAGAGAGAGAGAGAGGAAAGGAGAAGTGAGTTTTTAATAACAGGAGGAAGCTTCAAATATGGTGACAATGGAGGTAAGTTGGCAGGCGGATAGGAAGACGGGCACACTAGAAATGCCGAGAGAGGTGGGTAGTGATATCTAGAAGTGGTGCAGACCTGCTGCAGAGATCAGAGTAATGAAAGGGCTTCCTTCTAGCCCTCCACACCATGGTGACAAGAGGTCATGAACCTGTCCTGTCTCTCCCTCCTGATGGCACCTGAATTTCAAAATGGAAGGACATAGTTGAATTCTCTCTCTGTTCCTTCCCAGCTGTGTGGCCTTGGGAAAATCACCTCTCTGAATGTTAGCTTCCTCTACCAGGGGAATAATAATACTGATTCGTGGAATTGTGAGATTTGTATAATAAGTATGAGAAAAGTGTCTGGCATTGCCACTACATGCAGGGGGCTTTTGGTAAATATGAGTAGGTAGGAGTTGAATCTGAACCCCATGAACTTTTATGTCACCCTGGATACGACATTCAAACATTATAGCTGGACACTGGACAACCTCTAAGGAGCTGTGGGTACAATTTATACTCCCTTGGCCTCAGTTTCCTCATCTATAAAATGGGTTAATAATAGTGCACAAAAAGTCCTTAGCTTGGTGCCTGGTACGAGGTAGGTGGTCAAGCCAAGGAGCTGGCAGAAAGTGATCTGTCTAAGCCCATGAAAAATGTGCTGATGAAAACTGTGAAGCCCCAGAGGGGAGATGACACTCAGTGATTCACAACAAATCAATGAACAAACTGAGTTAAAACCACGTGCTATTTTACCACCGGTCAATAGAAATAAGCTCCCATTTAAGGTTCATATGAAGGGATCAATAGAAGCCTAAAAAAGCATGAATGCTTGACAACATGCTGGTGAGGAAGAATTCAGGAATTCAAAATACAGTGGTACCTCGGTTTTCAACCGTCTCTGTTGATGAACATTTCGGTTTACGAACGCCGTAAATTTTATGGAACTATGGTATCATTAGATAGTAAAATTCATGCAAAATTTGCAGTTTTAGAGGTTGCTTTTAAAGGTCTGGAATGGATTAATCCATTTTGCATTACTTTCTACGGGGAAACTGTGCCATGGTTTTCGAACGTTTCAGAACTCAAACAGTCTTCCGGAACGGATTATGTTCGAAAACTGAGGTACCACTGTAAACAACTTCAACATGGGAAGGGCGCATGCCAGAGGAGAAATCTTCCTTTGAATCTCAGTTTTGATCATCTTCTTTCTTATCAAAATTGGAATCATGAATTAGATCAGTTTCCTAATTGCTCTTAGAAGACACTATTTTGCATCTGACCTTGCACTTCCATATCTGGGGTCCTTCAAGCCAGAGTTGCAAATTACTTGTGAGGACGTTCATTACAGAGGTGGTCATAGCGAGACATTGGAAGCGTCTTATATGTTGGAGGGTTGGTCACGTGATGCATGGTAATCGAAAGGGTGGAATACAAGGCGGCTGTTACAACTGACATTTGTAAAGAATTTTTAATGAAACAGGAAAAACACATGCAGAATGTGAAGAAAAAGATACTGTAACCACAGTGATTCCAACTGTGTAAAAGAAGTGTGTGTGTGTGTGTGTGTGTGTGTGTGTGTGTGTGTGTGTGTGTGTTCAGTCTTTAGAAAAAAGACTGGAGGGGAAATACATCAAACTACATCAAACTAACACTGCTTATTCCAAAACAGTAGAATTAGAGGTGATCTCCGGCTATCTCCTTATTTATATTTTTCTGCATTTTACAAAGGTTCTACGGTGAGTATATACGTTTACATCCAGAAAATCCTATTCAAATGTTAAATAACATATAAAAGGAAAATGTAAAGTGCATCCCTCTAACCCCTAATTTCATCTTTCCTCACTCTTAAATAAAGCCATTCTCATTAAGAAGATCTACGAGACTAAATTCCAGTCTACCGTCACATCCAAGATAAGTGACACACGTGCGAGGGCATAAGTCTTTCTTTTGATACATTATTCCTGTCAAAGGACAGCCTGGAGACAACACTTTAAAAGAGGAAAGAGAAAATGCACTTTCAAAAAGTGCAAGGGGGTCCACCTTCAGAAGGCCCAGTTTGCCAAGCACTAAACGCCGTAAAACGTAGAAGGAGAGAAATGGCGCAGTGTAGGTCAAAGGGTACAAACTTTCAGTGATAAGAAGAATGAGTTCTGAGCATCTAATGTACAGCATGGACTCCAGTTAATAATATGGTATTGTGGATGTGAGGGGCTGAGAGTAAATCTTAAGCATTCTCAGCACCCCCACAAAAAGAATTAGCTACGTGGGTGATGCAGGTGTTCATTTGCTTGGCGTTGGTAGTCATTTCACAATGTAAATGTACATCAAACCATCAGGCACTGTGCAACATAAAGATATACAATTGTATTTGTCAGAGAGTCCCAATTATTCCTCAATAAAGTTAAAAAAGAACTTACAAGGGGGAAAAAACCTGCAAAATTATCAACATTTCTGTTTCAATTACCTATTGCTGTGTAACAAATCACCCCGAAACGTAGCACTCAAAGCAGTGTTGATTTATTATTTCTCATAATTGTGTGTGTCAGGAATTGAGGCAGGGCTAAGCATAGAATGGTAAAAGCAAAGACACAACAACAAAAGCCATACAAGCACACACAGAGGAGACGAGATTACATAGTGTCCATGTGGTATATAAAAGAACGGATACAAACCAAGCTAATTATGATTCCTTCTGGGATGTGGCACAGGGTTGGATGGGGGAGGGGATCAAAATGGACTTCAAAAAAAAATTAATTAAAAAAATGGACTTCAGCTTGGTCCATAATGAATTCATGTTTATAGTTATGTCAGGTAATGTATAATGCATCAATGTATTATTTGTGCAATTACAACATTAAAAAAATAACTTCCATGAACATAAATTGGGGATGGATGGCAATTTAATTTTGAGATCATTGATTTCAACATCTTTACTTTAGACTTGAAGACACCAAGACTCGGAGAAGGGAAGTGACTGGTCCAAGCGTACACAGGTGGAGAATTTGTACTAAACCAATGGAGTTCCAGCCCCACATCTTTCTACCATGTCACAGTGTCCCCCTCCAGCTGAGGCCACCCAGCTCTCCTCTCAGCCTTAGACAATGTTCACGGAGACAGAGAGCCAGTGCCTTCAGTGTCCTTTTTCCATCTCTGGTCCTCCTCTATTTGCCTGGCCATCCTTAGGAAGCAAGGAGAAGAGCGCTGGACCAGAGGCAGGAATAAGCCTGGGGTTGTTCTCTGCCCACAACCTCCCGTGTGACCCTGAGTGAGTGGGCAGCTTACTCAGTGGTCTTCCTGCTCCCTTCTAGCTCTCGGGTGCTACCCTCTGTGAACTTTGCCTGTGGCCAAGTCCATACATACCCTCTGCATGACCCTAGATCTTTGCCTCCTGTTCATAATTAAGAGAAGAAACCACCAAATGAGCATATGCCTAAATATATGCAACAATGAAGTCTTTTTTTTCTTTATGTGAACTATTTTGGCCTAATTCTCTTTCTTACAAAAAGCACGGCTAATATTTCATGGGAAGAGATAAGATCTTGCTTTAATACAGTTAGCTTCAATTGACCTTGAACTGAATCTACAAATTTCTTAGAGGTGACCTCTCCATCGATGCTTGATACACATTCACAAGTAAATGAACTGAGAAGATTCCTATTTAGATAACTGGTCCGATAGAGGATCCAAAATAAAGGCAGATGTCCAGGGCGCACCAGGGGAGGCATGGAATCATGGAATCTTAGAATAACAGAGCTTTTGAGTGATCGAATTATAGAATCTTAGAGTTAAAGAATCCAGAGCTGGAGGGGATCCCTAATGTGAATAAATGAAAGAGCTAAACTGTGAACTCTTCAGGGAAGGGGCTATGCGTTGGTCATCCCTGGCACTGAGCCTGGCACACAGTAGGGCATTGTGAGTATTTCATAACAAGTCAATGAATGAATGATTAATTGTTAAGGAAGTAATAACATTGAAGGAAGCCAGACAGGGACTCATTTATTCAACAAAGCTCTACTGCACATCAACTATGTGTCAGATTTTCTGTGACACAGAGGGCACAGAGATGGGTCAACACAGATTTTGCCCTTGAGGTGGTTCCAATCTAGTGACATTATTATGGGCTGGGGAGGATTCTTGTAAGATTTCCTCTAACTGATACCCTTTTTCCCACTCAAGCTGCTTGTTCAGGGGTCCCCATCACCTCTAGGACCTTGGAAATGGATTTCAGAAGGAGGAAAGAAAATTTTTTAAAGGAAATATAGCCCCAAAGTCAATCATGTATGCTTTCTTTCCATATATAGTTATAAGTGTCACTTAAAATAATTATATCTATTTACCACGTGTTATGTACCAGGGTATTTTGGGTGGTGATCCTAACATAGGTCAAAATGTAAAGGAATACAAGCATATGGGTTCAAGCAATTATCCCCTACTAAACTTTAGCTGTTAATGATTACCACCGACTCTAGCTCAGGCTTCCCCGGGAGGTACGCCCGTACGCACGACACAGCAGTGTTTCTGAAGAAATTCAGTTGAGGACCTATGCGGAAGACCTCTGCCACACATAGGTTTGGAAAATGCTAGAGCAAAGTAAAGCTCACCGTGTTCTTTACTGCAGGACTTGTCAGAGCATTTATCATGCTCAAGGTGGCAGAGAATTTCCTTAGGGGGCATACAGGATGCAGCTTTACTTAAAGTAACTTGACCAGAGAGCCCTTTTGGAGAACGGCTCAATTGGTGATATCAGGCCAACACGGTGAAGCTGAGACCAACAAGCCAACACATGTGCAGTGTGACTGTCTAGACCCCAGGGAAGTGGATGCTTTTGTGATCTTTCTCATCTTTGCTACCTGGACTTTTTTTCCGACCTAGCTGCCCTGAACTGCCATGCTGTGGGCAATCACCTCCATCGTTGGTTCACCTCTTCCCATCCCCTTCTCCACCTTGTGGGGGCAGAGACTTTGGTGGGCTTCCCCACCCCCACCTCTCTACACACACACCTCACCAAGCCTGAGCCAAAGCAGACATGGCAGACGGTGAAAAAGCAACGTGATTTGGGTGCAGAGTTCACATGATCGGGCATGGTTGATGCTTGCAGTGGGGTTGAGAATATTCAGGAAATGAAGGTGGCAGCATAGACAAGATCCGAATACCAAACTAAGGAATGCCAGCGTTATCTGATAACACCATTGCTGCATCGTCAGGTCAACTCAGTCACTCCTTCCATGGAGAGTCCCTTGGCTCTTTCTCGCCCCTCATCTGAGTCTCTGCTCCAAGCACACCTCCTCAATGCCAGCCCCTACCTAAAACTCCACCCTAGACTCTGTGCCTCACGCAGCTTCCTTTCTCTATTTCAGAGCACTCGTCACTACCTGACATTCAATTATAAGGTAGGTTTTATTTGTCTCTTATCTCTCCCCCTGCCAGACACTTTGGTTTGGTTACCGATGTATCCTGAACACCCAGCAGAGTGCCTGCGCACAGTAGGCTCTCAGTAAATTATAGAAAGAATAAAGGATTTTAAGCAGAGGAGGACATGGCCGGAGGATTCTCGGGGCACTGTTCCTAGAAACCATTCCTTATGCAGCTGTTCACAACGTTGACTTTTTATTTAAAGGAAATACATTGTTCACAAAGGCACGATTCCATCTAAATACTGGCATCTACAACATTTAATGAAGAACCAAAAAAGTCAAAAGACTTAGAGGCGATTTAATCCAGACATCTCAAACAAGAAGTCCAAAGGCCATCTCTAACGAAAAATATGCTTTGTTCAACATGGGCAGCGTTATTGGGTTTTTAAGGCCTGTAGACCACTGTGCCACACTCCTCCACCTTCCCTTTTGTCTCACACTTGGCTCCCTTCACCCACTGACATTACCAGCCGTTAAGTCACTTGTGTATACAACACCAAACCTTTCATTTCCCATTCGAGAAAACAGAAACTCAGAGATGGGGTGGGATCTTACAGCTTAACAAGAGCCAAAGCCTGGACTACAACCTGTGTCCCCAAACACCCAGCCCACTGCCTAGCCTTCTACAAACCTGCCTTTCTTGGCCAGACCACATCTGGGCTTGCGCTTCCTCCCACAGGAGCTGGATTTCCCTTCCTCTTGATAAGCCACAACTGGGAAAAGGTCAAGACCAGATTGAATGGAACAGAGGGGACCCTGTGGAAAGAGAGGCAGCAAAGCCAGGAGGAAGAGTGCAGCAACCTTGTCATGGCCGCACTTTAAGTGCCCTCAGGCCGGACTCGGCTTGGTTCCAAAAGGCCATGTAGACAACTTCTTTCTTACAGCCCCTGTCCTGAAACATGCTCACTCTCACATAAACTCTTCCTAGGAAACATCTAGTGTTCCATAAGGGGCAAAACATGGGCCTCGGATGCACAGAGACCTGAGATGGAATTTGTACTCTACCTCTACTGACTGGGCGCGTCCTGACTCTGAGTCTTGATTTCTTATCTGACTATAATGAGGGTAAATGGCCTCCACAATCATTTTTTTTTTAATAAGAAAAAATAAAAGAATGTGTTTCAGGTGCCAGGCACGGTTCATGGCACATAGGAGAATGTCAACAATGACGGCTAGTTGTCTTTTGGGGGATTCCCATGAAAGCAAACTCCGAGACAAGAATTCAAGTGCTAGTGATTTATTCAGGAGGTGAGTCCAGGAAACAGCAGAGCAATGGGGGAAGTGCGACACTGAAGGGAAGGAGCCAATAAGGGATGGATTATCAAGCATGTTACAACCACCCAACCACAGCTCAATTCCACTGGCAAGCTCTGGAAAACGGTGCAGAACACATGCCTGACCATCCCCCTGAGGGCTGAGGAAGCTGGGATATTGATCTACTGCCTTCCGCTAATTATGGGTTGAAGGTTTTTCCCAAGAGGCATTAATCCCTCAGCACTTCCAGCTCGCCTCACTGGCCTGCCGAGCCAGGCAGAGAGAAAGTCCTGGGGGAAAGAGATGTGGGTGCTGACAGTCGGGAGCCAGGCAGGTGTGCCCGGAAGTGGTAAGGGCAGAGCAGGGACAGCATCCGCGACCCTTCTGCTATGACCGTCATCGTGAAGTTAACACTTAAGGAGCCCTCACTATCTTCCAGGCAATGTCATAAGTATTTGATGTTTTTCCTTATTTCATCCTCACAATAAATCTATGAGTGGGTTTTACTGCTATTCCAATTTAATAATTACGACAATGGAAGCTAAGTGTATGTAGCTAGATTTGACCCCAGGCTGGCTCCAGAGCCTATGCTCTCACACACACTGCCTCTTGGCAAGGGACATAACGAGTTAGCGGTGGAGTCAGAAGCTTGACGTGTAGAGCACGTCATCACTTCTCAGTCTGTATTTGGCTACAGCCTTTCCTAGGCACAGTGATCTCGTGCAAGATGCTTGAAGTCTCTGGGCTAAGCTGTAAGATAAAGGAATAAGTACACCCACTTTATAAGGTTAATGTCAAGATGAGCAAGAAGCTGTATTAAGTTCAGCAATTGGCGTGCAGGGTAGTCTCAGTAAATGACAGATATTATTTTCCCCCATGTGGAAACCTCAGTATTTTCATCTGTAAAATAAAAAAATATAAACCTACCTCAAAGGCTCTCTTGGTTATCAAGTGAGAAAGTGTCGGTAAACATTACTATTTCTACTAAGATAAGAAATTGGAAGCTGAGAAAAGTTATGAAGTATTTTATGAGAGTTGGGGAAGAGCTCAGTCCTGACCCGTATTACTTTCTGTTCTCCCTCTATCTCGGGCAATATCATTCTTCCCCATGGTGTCATCTACACAATTTCAGGGATTGTATTTTTGTCAGTGGTTTTTTTGTTTGGGATTTGTTTTTGTTTTTGGAAGGGTTTTCATTTCTCTGTGGCTGTTTCCCTCTTTTCATTCATTACGAGCATATTTTCCTTTATATCACTGAGCACACTTATCATAACTGCCTTCAACTCTTTGTCTGCTGCTTCCAACACCTGCCAAGTTAGAGGCGGTCTCTATTATTATTATTTTTTCTCTTAGGAATGGGTCATATTTTCCTGTTTCTTTGTTGGATTATATCCTAGACGTGATTGTCATGTTGTAGAGACTCTGGGTTTTGTTATTCCTCCAGAGTGCTGATGTTCTGTTGGTTTAGCAGGCAATTTTAATATTGTTGGACTCAAACTTCAAACTCTGTCTCTTGGGCAGCCACTCAAATCTCATTTCAGTTCTTTTATCTTTAGCTGAACTACTTCTGGTCTGTCCTTCTCCTCCATGGTTTAGTGATCCACCAGAGATTTGAGTCTATAAACAGATTGTGGCTGCCCCTCTCTAGCCCTCTTCATTCTGACATTTTTCTCCCCATTCATTCTATACCACCCCCGCACCCCCTACTGTGCACCGGGTAGAAGTTAAAGGTGATTAAGCTACTGCACCTTCCATTTTACAATCTAGAAGGGAATCAGACACATTTTATTCCTTCTTAAAACCCCAGGACTCTACAACACAGCAGGTGCCCCTTCAATGTTTCTTGACCAAATGTTGACTGTAATAATCTAGCTCAAAATCAAAGCAGACTTGGACACGTGAGACAAGGAGATATCAGGGGCGTGTATGGAGAGAAGAAGTGGGTCCAGAAGCAAATAAAGGCTGGAGATAGGAAGGGTAGGTAGATGGGATGCAGGAAAGTCACTGGAAGATCCACCTAGATCATTCCTGTGTGTCGGGCTTGGACAGGACTGGAGAGACCCACGAGTTCCCTCCACCTTGGCAAGGATGCTCTTTCCTGGGCTGCCAACACCCAAGGTGAGCAGAGGCCCCTGGACTCCCAGGGGAGTTCCAGAAATCAGGCCTTTCCCTCTGTAGGTAATCTGTCAAGTCAGCATTCCTCACTTGCAGGAAGGAAATTCATGTCTCCTAAGCTTTATTTCGATCTCAAGGAGAAGTTAATGGACAAACACAGACTGGCCACTGTGCAAGGATTCCCTCTCCAAGTTCAGGGACCCTCCTTTACCCCAGCTCCTCTGCATGGTGCCTCATGAGGCTTCAGGTGGCCACCCCTGGAAGGAGGGAAGACCCACACCCTTTAATTAACAACCTGAGACAAATTGGAAACAGCTGTGAAAAATTAGACAATTTAAGTGCTGTAAAGGAGGAATAATTTCTGTAGTCTTTGTAATAAATCTTATGCTGTCTCATTCCCTATGCTGGACTTGAACTTTTTTTTTTTTTTCCAGGGGTGAGTTAGCACATTACTCATAAAAGAAACAGTATCCCTTTTGTTTTGGCTGGGTCTGTTTAATAACAAAAGAGCCTATCGCAATTACAGGGGCAGCACGGTGACAAAGCAAGTGCCCCCATCTGACGGAGCTTGCAAACTTCATGGGGAGACCGGCGGCAGTTCCCTGACATGGCTGTCCTGTCCAGTGTGGCTTGATTTCCACCCCAAATGATCCTCACTTTCAATCGGCTCCAGATTTTGGAGACTGCGGTGGAAAAGATAGAGTGCCCAGATGTGTTCCCGTCAAACATGAGGGGCCTTGAGTCCATGCAAGTTTGAACTTCTGCAGGACTCCAAGAGTTTGTTTTATCCCACCATATTTCTAAGAGAGAAGAGAGAGAGACTGAAAAAACAACAACAATAACAACTCATAGTTAAAGAGCAGGAAAGGAATGGAGGTGGCCCCTAGATCAATTGACTCATTTTAGAGAGGAGAATCAAGGCCCACAGAAAGCAATTGATGTGGCCCAAGCTACCAGTGAATTTGTACCAGAACTAGATCTAGAATTCAACAGACTGCTTTGGATTCTGCACAGCAGTTTCCAGATAATTAAATAATCAAAGTCACTTAGAGCTCCCTTAAAAGGTATGTATAGTAGCTAGATGAGCATACGACAAGGATAAGAGTGTGAGCTTTGGAGCCAGACCTGGTTCCAATGCTGGTTCTACCCCTTCCTCAATGTGATCTTGGGTAAGTCATTTCACCTCTGTAGGTCTCGACTTACTTGTCTGTGAAATGGGTACGCAATAGCTTCTAAGGTCTTTCATGAGGATTGAGGAGATAATGTATATTAAAATCTCATTACATGTAATTGCTTGCTCCACACTGACACCCATGCAGCTGAGCATGGCTGGGGAAAGGTACACAAATGGGCTGTCTTTGAACTCTTGGCCGAATGCTCAGGTGGATTCTCAGGACCACCAGCAATCCTTTTGTATTTATCGTAATCATCCCTATCCCAGAAAATCATCCCATGCTGCCAACACCCTCTCTTCTCCGCTTGCTCTCAATGGATGGCCAGGCATATATTTTATTTCATTAAAACAAATTTGAAGCAATCAGAAGAGAACTTTCAAACGACCCTCCCTGAAGTCAATCACCCTACTTATATCCATATATTCGGCTCATTCTCTGGTTAAAATGATGATCTAAGCCTTTTCTTCACTTTGCGTGAGATCGAAGATCAGATAAGCTAAGTAATTTGCCCATGCTTAACAGCTTGTAAATAGTAGAGATAAAATTTTAATTCTGAACCGATTAGAAGGTAAGTTCTGGGAGAACTTTTCCTCAGTACCCAGTAGAGAGCCTGGCATACAGCGGACACTCAATAAATGTCTGTGAATAAATGAATGAATGATTGAAAGACCAACCTATGGATCTCAATGGACTTTCCACGACACCAGAACTTTCCAACCATAGCTTCCCTCCAATTCTTCCCCATCATCCCAAGAACAGAAGTCTCAGGTGTGTGTAAGGAGGTAGGACAGTGGAGACTTGTATAAAGCCACTAGCAGAAAAAGGCAAGGGAGCTTGCCACACATCCTCAGCCCTGAGAAGGAAAAAATCCACCTTCTAGAATTTGGTAACCCAAGTCAAATTTTATATTCCTCATAAGAGGAGCATTTAAAGCCTAAACTGACACATTAACATAAAAACTAGTCCAGTGAAACGTGAAAAGGCCATTCTGTAGAGACAGTTTATAACCCAAGGTGTACAGGATTCCCACAGGAAACAATTCCTTCGGAGATGAAATTGCAATCAAAGATTACAAACCACTTAAAGAAATAAATCACCTTAAGGGTAAACAAGAGAGCTTGCACCCCAAGAACCAAAGAGGAGAATAATCTGAAAGCAACTATTTAAAAATACTGCATTGCATCATAATTAGAGAAATGGTTCGATCTGGGCTTATTTTCCTAAAGGGGAACCAATGGAATTAGAGGTTCAACCAGCTATAGATCATCAGACCTAAAACCTCCCCTGCTCACTCCACTGGTTTCCCAACTTCAGTCATTAACATTCCACCTTTACAATTTTTGTTACATCTACAAAAAACTTACATTATTTACCTAGTTTTCTTTCCATTGTCTCCCTGTCTTCATTAACTTATTTTTAAAGATAAATCGTAGTGATGTATAATACCCACAAGATCATGGGTTTGCTGTGCTAGTTTGTTGTTTTATTAAACATTAAGATAAATATATAATTATGATAATTTTTTAAAGATTTGTCCATATACTAAAAATATCTCATGCATCACCAGTGGCATATCAACCAAATTTTGGAAAATACTGCGTAGAGCAACCCCCTGATTTTACAGATAGGAAAGTAAAACATTACCAGAGGTGAGACAGCATGTCCAGGACAGAGCCAGGCTTAACCCAGACACGCGCTGCTTAGTCCAGGGGTTGAGCCCCATTCTGCATCCTGTCACCCACCATTCACATTTTTTTTTCTTACATAGCTTTTAAATCTGTTTGCAAAATTCAGAAATTCTTTACTCGTTTTCCAAAATAAATACATAAATGGCCTTAAAGGCGGGCCTTCATAAATTCCCCACAGACGTTTACTACGCCTCTATAAATTAAACCCATATTTATGCATGCTAATGAGATGGGAAGTGAGTGGCAATCCTTCTCAACGAATGAAGAAGCAAGTCTATGTGGAAAGTAGTAAAGTCATAACATTGCTAAAGTCACAGCTAGTGGAGGAGCTCAAAGGGCTTCATTAATGTGCAATCATTCCTAACACTTTGACAGAAATTAAATTTCAGGGAGAGAGATTCCCTTTACCACGGAAACACTTCTAATCAGTGGGTGAGCTGGAGCCCGCCTCCTTCGAACAACCAAATAGCAAAAGAGATGTTTAGAGGTGGTTTTTTGTTGTTGTTTTTTTTTTGTTTTGTTTTGTTTTAATGAAACTGTGATTGCAAGCAACTTCCAGCTATTTCTGGGAAAACATTTCCAGCCCCGTCCACACACTTCAACGCCATCTGCCTCCTCCCACCACTGCTTGATCTATGAAACATCTCAAGGTAAGTGTTGGAGCTCCACAGAGGCTCATTGAAGGCTCCTCTCAGATCTCACGAGCCTTTCTGAGCCGACCACCCACCATTCCCTCCCTCCCACACACACTGGACTTACACAGACGCTTGTATAAGTTATGGAGAGGTATCAGCTGCTGTAACAAACAAATCCCCAAAGTGCGGTTGCACGGCACAATAGAGCTTCCCTTCTCCCTTCCTTAACATTCAGTGTGAGTGCTCCGGTTTGGTGAGCAGTGTTCCTCCCTGTGCTGATCCAGGCCCTTTCCATCTTGTGGCTCTGCCATCTGTTGGAAATCAGGATCCTCTAAATCCAGCCATCAGACCAGGGAAGAGTTCAAGGACATGATATACCCCTCTCTTAATCATGTCAGCCCAGGGATGGCGAACATCATTTGTGCTCACATTCCACTGGCAAGAAGTCATTTGGCACCCTCCACGTGGTAGGAGGGCTGGGGTATGCAGACAGTCTTCCTCGCCCTTTCTCCTGCTGTTCTTTCCCTACCTGTTGAATCCTGGTCATCTTTCCAGGCCCTATTCATCCTTCAAATGCCACCTCTTCTGCAAAGCCATCACACATGTCCCAGACAGAATTAACCGATCTCTCTTTCTCACTCCCATAGCATCCTTCTCACGTCAGGTATCTGTCTCTTCTGACACCTGAGCCCCCAAGAACAAGATCTGTGTCTTATGCAACTTCTTGTCACTAGAAGCACCTACCACTATTCCTGACACAGGACAGTGGGCATTCAATGCATGTTTATTGAATGAAACCAATATATGCTGTAAAATTCATGAAGAAGCATTTAGTGAGTTATTACTGTGCTCCCAGAACTGCATAAAGAGCAAAGAAGTTCCCAAATAAATATAACAATCATCTTTCGTTCTAAAAGTTAAAATTTGAAGCAACATACATAGAGAACTTGGGCAAATTCCATAGAATGTTGGAAGACTTTAAAAGTCTTTGGAAGCAAAGGCAAATAGAAATAAAATGAAGAAGATGCACATTTCTCCCCTTTCTCGGCACTATTCTTCTCCTCATTGACAAAGATAAGTAAGAATCGCTTGAGTAACTAAAGGACATGCAGTCTGTAGATGGGGAAGGGGTAAGGAGAAGAGAGGGAGTCGAGAAGAAACACTGCATTGAGTTCAGATATGGCAAATGTTTCACTGTCTATTTTTGAATTAATTTTAGACTTACAGAAAAGTTGCAAAGATAGTAGTGTCCATATATCCCTCACCCAGCTTCCCCTAAAACTAACATCTTACATAACCATGAGGTAACTTATGAAGACCCAGGAAGTTGACGGCAGTGCAATCCGATCAGTTGAACTCAAGACTTCATCCGAATTTCCCCCGTTTTCCCACCACGTCCTTTTTCTGTTCCAGGATCTGGGCCAGCGTGCCACATTACATTTACTTAGTCTTTCCCCTGAGTCTCCTGCGGTCTCTAATAGTTTATCTTTTCTTGTCTTTTATGACCTCGACCATTTGCAGACTATCACTACATAATTTTATTAAATGGATATGGCAAAATTCTCGGCAGAGATGATGTTCTAGGAGGTGAAGAAACTGATTTCACGGGGCAAAGTTTGTAGGCACTTAGGGAAAGGACACGGCTCCACCTCCAAGTGTTGGGTCTCGGATGCAGGGATCTCCATAGATCCCTTCACCATCCCAGCAATGCTGAGGCCTCACCCGATCTGTCTCCCATCCCACTGTAAACAGAAGCCATCTAGGTGGGAGTCCCATGAACACCTTCTCCACAGGGGGTGCCTTCAAAACAAATTTCAAGGTAACATGTTGAGAGGATGATTGTTAAGACTGCGATGAAAAGATGGCAAAGGAGGTAGGGTGAAAGCAAGACACTGAGACACATACAGAAGGCAATCGGCGAGCTCCTCCCTTTTCTAAATTAAATTTATTGGGAGGACACTGGTTAATAAAATTATATTTAAGTCTACAATTCTATAATACATCATTTGTATGTGACACTGCATGCTCACCACCCAAAGTCAAATCCTCTTTTGATGGGTTGTTTCCCTGAAACCAGAAGCACAGGCTCCACCCCTTGTGTGGCCCCCAGGACCCCGAGCGCCTTAAGGCCTTTAATTGGAGCTTGCTTTGCCTCCGCCCGGTGCAGACGCCAAGACCTCCCTTTCTCCCTCATCTCCATACACACATTCCAGAGGGTCCGGGGATTGAGAACTGCCCCCACCCCAGCCCCCAGTCTCCAGCCCCAGGTCCCTTTAAATCAGTGGGGTTTGCCTGCAGATTAAAATTGTTGGAGTTGCCTTTAAAAAAAAAAAAAAAGCCATGTCTGGATCCCAGCCCCAAAGATTCTGATTTTTAAAATCAGCCTTAAAATAAAATCTCCCCAGGTGATTCTAATGTGCCTCTAAGAGCTGAGAACCACTGTGTAAAGGTAACCAATACATGCCTCCTGGGTTTTCTTTGTCCAGAGATATTTACTGCAAAATCCTGTTTCGTCCTCAGATTCTATAAATGCTACAGCATTTTGGAGTCGGTGGTCGGTTTTTCCCATGATCCCTACAATCTAAGGAAATACTGACTTCGTTGGCATGATCCCAATGCTTCCTGGCAATTCTCTGACGATACGGTTGTCCAGTCAACAGCAGGAGGAACCGGGTAGAAAACACAGGACACCCAGGGCTGCCGCTGAGCTGGAGCTGGAGAAATGCGCTTGGCTGTGCTGGGGGAGACCATCACATGTGACGGGGCAGAGGCCCAAGTTCTCATCTGGCAATGAGGCCGTGAGATTCCAAATGGGACCTTCTCAATGCCAACAGCAGCTTTGGGGTAGCAAATGCCAGCCCTGTTAGTTTCCCAGGGCGGCTGTAACATGTTACCACGGACTCGGCACCTTGAAACAGCAGGCATTTATTCTTTCAGAGTTCTCGAGGCCAGAAGTTCAAAATCGAGGTGTCAGCAGGACTACGTTCCCCCTGAAGGCTCTAGGGGAGGGTCCTTCCTTGCCTCTTCCAGTTTCTGGGGGCTCTAGGCACCCCTTGGCTTGTGGCCGTATCACTCCAATCTCTGCCTCTGTGGTCACATGGTCTTCTCTGTGTCATGTTGGTGTCTTCTCTTCAATTTGTGGTGAGGACAGTTATCATCGGATTTAGGACCCACCAGGGTAATCCAGGATGATCTCATCTCAAGACCTTTAACTTAATCCTACCCACAAAGACACTTTTTCCAAACAAGGTCATATTCCCAGGGTCTAGATAATAGGCCATGGACATATATTTGGGGGGCCACCCTTCAACCCACGACAGCTTCCACCTACACACAGCCTCTGCAGAGAAAGGGTCTCGTCTATATTTCCCTCATGCTTCCTTACCCACAGCCAGATACGGAAGAGAACTTGCATGTTCCAGATTTCACAGGCAGTGTCTTCCTTATTTTCGGAGCGGAGAGGCATAAAGGTGAAAGCAGGGCAAGGGAAGAGAGCAGAAGGGGGACTAGACAAGAAAGAACATGGAGCTCCAGCCCAGAATTAACTCCCAAAAAGCCCTGGGTAGCCAATCAACATGCAGGAGACCAGGTCCCTATCAAGTTAGGGCGTGTCACCTTTGGTCCCCCTTGTTCCTCTCTCTGCAGGTTACATTCTCCCCATCCTTAAGACTGAGCTCGGCACTGCCGCTCTGCCCTTCCCCTCCAGGGGCTGGGTAAGTTGTCCCCTCCCTTTTCCCAGAGGCCCCTGAGCCCTGTATGTGTGTGTGGGCGGGGGGGTGGGGGGCTGCAGGAGAGTAGGGGTCCGGAAACTGGATTCTGCTGAAAGGCTGGATATAAAACTTGTCAAGTCATTCGACAGAAACAGTCCATGAGACTCTAAGATTATCGAACCAAAAAGGGAGCTGGCTCTGTCCTGTGCTTTTTCAACATTTATTGATTTGCTTTATTTGTGAAAGAAGCCACAAAAATACTTATTTCCCACCCTACTGGGTGATTTCTACCCCCACCCCCTTTTTTTAAATAAGCAAACGAGGCCCCACAAAATCTGGCATGTGGCCAGGTAAATTATGACTATTTAATGCCACAAGAATGCCACTTCTGTAAATGTTTGAGTCACAGGCTCCGACATTTGGAGCCACCCCGTGTTGGGCAGAAGTGACCAGGTGGAGCTCAGTGACGGCGGGCACTGGCTGAGCAGAGCCCACGGCTCACCTGCGCGGTAGACCCCGAAGGCACTGCCGCTGGAGTCCCCTCCTTGTCTCCAAGGCTGCCACCCCTTGTCAAGTAGCCAGGACTTTCACATAAGCAGAAAAGAAAGCATGAGTCAATGCTCAGGAGGGTAAATGTGCAAGGTGAGCTCACTCAACCGAGATTCTTTCAGCATCATTTCAGAAGTGGGACGTTAGGTGGGAGAGGGGACAGGAGGGCCCTAGTCCCCACCGACACACCTGGATTGTACGCTAAGGGCGATGCAGGACCTGAGCAGCTCAGGGACGTAATCAGATGGATGCTTTAGAAAGCTTATGTGACCCCTGATGTAGAAGCAGTAAAAATCGATACATTATGTGAAAAGAAAGTTCATGTAAAAAAAAGAAAAATCCTGCATGGGGAAAAACATGAATGAAGTCCCAAGAAAACTACACAGTGGGAGAAATATTTGCAAGTCATATTACAGAGAAAGGGTGGACTTCCTTAATGTCTGAAGCGCTCCTACAAATCCGTAAGTAAAAGACCAAATTCTGCAAAGGACGTGAACAGAAAAAGAAAGAAAAATGGGTTTCAAACATATTAAAAGATAGTCAAACTAGCTCTTAATAAAAGAAATGCAAATAAAAGTATAATGCCATACCATTTGTAATCCACGTTTTATATATGTTGTGGGAGAGGGGCAAAAATCTTCACCTTTGTGGAGAACAATTTGTCAATATTAATTAAGGGTTAAATGCAGATTCTGTTAACCCATCCACCACTTCTAGGATCTTGAACTTTATCATCATCATTTTTAAAAAGTGTTCCATGGGATTAGAAAAGTTACAAAGCAGTTTACGAGGTAATAAATAAATATGTTGTTCACATCATCCATATTCCCATTTTTGCCTACGTGATCTTAAATGACTGAATGTTTCTTCTTAATGCTAAATTCTCCTTCTCTCCTTATGTTTGTGATCATTGATTTCTCTTGGTCTCATTCACGGATTTTTGCTTTCTAAATTTTAATACTATGCAATTCATCCCATAAAACGTTGTGATTGTTCTGTTTTCTTTACAGATTTTACCAACTTTCATCAACCAAAATGTATCCTTTGTTTTGTTTGTTTTGCCTTACAATTGCTTGAAAAAGACTGAAAACACTTTTCCTTCAAACTTTTTGAGCCGCTTTCTTATGCATGTGTCTCGGGGGGATGGTACACGGCTAAATTTGGAGTTTTTGTTTTTTTTTTTTTATCCCATCTAGGAGAAAGCATGAGGTCTAAACCATTTACATTTATTGTCATCACTGGTATTTTTGTTCTTGTTTTCATCACCTTGGGTTATAGTATATTTTTAATCATTTATTCTTTTCTTCTTTTGCTTTGATTTTTGTTTTCCTAATGACTGAGAAGGCGTGCGTGCCATTTTAAAATCTCCTGGACATACTGATACCCACCTGCAGCTTTGAGAAGCCATCTCTTCACTGTCACTTCCAGCTTTACTCCTGGTGTAGCCATCTTTTTGTTTATTCATTCAACAAATAGTTAATGAATATATACTATGTCCCAGGCATGGTGCAATGCTCCATGAATCAGAGAAGAGCAAGATGGTGTAGTAGGGAGGGAGAGACTCTAAGCAAGTAATAATTAATAATTACATAAGTTAAATTGTGATAACCATATACACCAGTCTGACAATTAAGTTTGCAAACTTTTCACTGTATACATCATGGTAGAAACTTCACGAACTTAATTGTCTGGACTTCAAATTCTACTGATGTATAGAAATTGAAAGAAACACAACTTGACGTGCTGGCAAATACATCCCTCTAAATAAAGGGTTTCCATAACATCCAGGTTTCTTTTTACAAGCTACGCTGCTTTCTGAGAAAGGTGAGCTGTACACGGGCCCTCAGAATAATTTTGGAGTCTGTCCTCTATCTGCTGGGATCCCTGTCTGACCCATGCCTGGCAACCTCCCCTAGCTACCAGCTGGTGTAGGGCCTTCCCTGTTTCCACATTTCATGCCCATTTCAGTCGGGACCAGGAGGAAAGAATCACTTCCTATTCTCTTTATTGGGAAAACCAAAATTTTTGCTTCCTCGTAGCCCCAGTAACTAGCTATTAAAATAGTGAAATGAACCAGATCCTTTCATCTGAGCTGTCTCCACCCTTTGAAGACAAAAGAGGATACAAGTAATTGATACATTATTTGGTTCTTAACCACCTGGGCAAGCCTAGGTGAGCCCCTTCACCCTTTGAGACTTGAGGCTTCTTCCCTGTCCTTATGTGGCATGGCGGATGCAGTCCATGAGTCAATGATGGAAGTCTGGGGGCCTCAGATTTTGCCCCAGATCTGTGGGGCAGTAGAAGAGGAGAGCGTGGGGGCAGGAATTGACATTCACTGTTTACTGGGTAAAACAGTGAAGGCTGTTTCAGAAGAAATCCAGAAATTCCACAATCAAAAATAGATCTAGAACCAGAGTTGCTTGCCAGGCCTCCAAGGAGGTAAGTTATTGGGAGATGGAGGCAGGACCAGGAAGCAGAGAGGATGAGCGAGTCCCGTGGGCACACGCGGGCCCTGTGGGTTTCTGTCCCAGAAGGGGCGATGATCTTTTGGGCGCACCCAGCTCTGATGCTGTGGTTCTCTGACTCTGATTCATCCTGGTGTTCTGGGAAACAACTTCAGGATGAGACCACCATGGTTTCCCCTTTAGCTCCCACTGTGATCAATCGTTGTAGCTAAATCTTTCGCATTACACTCCCCTGCTAACACCAAACAGCAATTTTCCAAAAGGCCCACCCACAAGGAAGAGTTGACGAATGTTGGGGTCTAACCAAAGCCATTGGGGTCGGCAACTGCAAGGCCGGCTCCCAGTAGAGGGAGGGTAGGAGCAAAACCCCGAGAGAGGGAATCCAAGCGGGTGGTGTGGGCAACAGAGGGTGGACGGGGCTTCAGACTCCAGCTCAGCCCACACTCCGGTCCCCCCACTGCTGGGTTGCCACAGCCAACAGGGGCTTAGCCAGAACATGGGCTCCACCTCCATCACTCCTTCCGTCCCACCTCTGTCAGCATCCCCTCTGTCACCAAGCCAGGTGGCTCACCACCCATCTCCACCTTGCAGACAAATGTATTACAAGAACTTTAGTTTTGGGGTAGGGATGAGGAGCAGAAAGGGGGAAATCCACCCCTACGTTCTTCAGCTCTGCCTTCCCCCAAATGTAGTACCTAACAGGAGCCACCATTCATAAAGAGAGTTAACTGCTGGCTAAGATTTTTCTCGTTTTCCTCCTCTTTTTTTTTTTGAATCTGGTGTTTATAATTCCAATTGGTGTAAAATTTCCTGATGGTTAACACATCACATTACTGACACTTTTGAATGAATGACTCATTCCCAAATAATTGACTAGCTTTGTAATTTGGGAAGTAAAATCACATTTACGAGTCCCCCGAGGGGAGAGTCTATATTGTTGTGCATAAAAAGTAGATAAATCATAAAAGCAAAATCTGCAAACATTCCCATTAGCCTCTGTCCTTGCATTTCAGGCAATGCCTCTTAGAAGCGCACAGCTGCCTACACTCACCAGAGTGTTTCCACTTCAGCCCTGTTTTATCTTGTTGGTAAAATTACATGTTGGTCACCGTAATCCTGTTGTGTCCAGGGTGCTGGCTATCCTCCGAATCCCCCTTTCCAAATGAGCTCGGCCTCACATTCCAGTTCAAACCATCCAGGCCACACTGACTATGGGTGCTCTGTGGCCAAATGTGGAACCCCATCAAGAAGAAACTCTCCCCAAGGAAGCCAGATTTGATTACAAGCAGCACCCACAAATAATAAATAGATGTGTTGCCGATTTCGGGTTCGACAAACCCACAGCCTGATCCTAATAAGACCTGACAAAGGCATTTCTTTCTTTCTTTTTCTTTTCTTTTTTTTTTTTTTTTCCAGTGGTTGAGAGTCGACTATTATTTTGTTTTAACTACACACATGCGTGCATTTTTAAGCATATCTATTTTGAAGGGCAAAAAGTACACATGGAACTGAAAAGGCAGACTCAGGCATGAGCTATTTGGTGCCGAACTCTAATTGTATTTTTATGTGCTGTGGATTTGAAATCTAGAAGTCCTGGGATTTTAAGCCTCGGGTCCTTTTCCCACTTTTCCAGAGTACTGTAAATTAGTTTAGTATGCTTGAAAGAACCCCTAATTGTTACTGCCCTTGTTGACATATCAACTTGAGGCCGCACAGAGCTGGCTCCGGCACTGTTGCCCTTGGTTTTGTAGTTACAGTGCATTTTAAGGGCCTGACAGGTCCGGTGCTAAGATGTTCTGAATTAGATTTGAATTACAACCGCTAAATGCCCTTGTCAAAGATTGTTAGTCCTGACACTAGCCATGTACCTGGAGCTGACTGTTCTGATGCAAGGCCGACGGCTTAAACAAAGACATGCTCCCAAGTTTCATTCCGAATTGTCAAAACGTAATTGAGTTAAAAAGAGCAACTACAGCATAAGAATTGCAATCTTTGCTGCTTCTTTTCGCTTTGAAATAAATCCAGGGGACAATTTAGCGGCATCATAGGCGCAAAATGAGAAGAGCGTTTTCCACCAAGATGCGGCGTGCTTCAAAAATAAAAATCCAGACCCGTCCCTGCATTGCAGAATTCGAATAGCCAAAGACCTTTGCAAATGCCTTTCGATTTTGGACTTAGTCCTTCCCAAGTGAAAGAAATAAAAACAGCCAGCCTAGACAATTGACCCAGCAAGGCCGGATCCATGGTTGTCACTCAACAAATGTGAGTCACAGATGTGAACAAATGAATTTTCAGACAGACTGATTATAGGGAGAAATAGGGGACACTGGAGTCAGGCGACCTGGCTCGAATCCTCTTTCTGCTGTGAGACCTGTGACCCAAACTGTGACGTATCTTTTCTGAGCCCTCGTGTCCTCATCAAACACAGAGACAGTCGTGCCTCGCTCCTCGAGTCTAACTGGGATCATGGCTGTTAAAGCAGGGCTGGCACATTACACGCAGTTGATACATGTTCTTTTCTGTCTTCAAAAAATGACGCACCACAGGACTTCATGCAGCACCCGTGAAGAAGGAAGCCCAGGGAAGGAATTCGAAGCCGTGGAGACCAGTCAGCACATATACCTGGAAGGATGTTGGTGCCACATAAGTGGTGGGGATTGTGGTGCTCTACCTAAAAACCCCCAAATTCAAAGTCCAAATACATCAGCCAAAACACACTTAGCTACTAGTGGATTCAGCCAGGGGCCAACAGTTTGCACCTAAAGGATTCATATCTTCAGCTATTTAAGGGAAGTTGCCCAGTGACGTTTGAGTTTTAGTATGTGAATGTCCCAAATAGCACATGGGCATATTTTCAAAGTATTCGGTGTTATCCGAAATTAAATTTAGCTGGGAGTCTTCTTTTTGCTTCTTTGGCCAAATCTGCAATCTTCATTAGAAAGAGCTTAAAGCTGAGAGTCAAAAAAGACCCGAGGTCCTGGAAGTCCTGCCCCACCTTCCTAATGCATTTCTCCCCCGGTCCTGTGGGTTCCCCAGCAGTAAAATAATCACACCGGCCCTGACTTACGGGGGAGGAAGGAGATCGCGAATCAGGATGGAGCTGTGGGTGCTGTGAAATGCTCTAATGTTCATCGCTGCTCTTACTTCATACCTGGCAAGTGCCATCAAAATGCAAACTAAGGCGGTTTCATTACCAGAGTGAGAAGTCCCTGCCTCCCTTGCTGAGAAAAGGACTCAGCGTCCGGACTACACATGTATTTCTCAGCAGGGATAGAAATAGCAAGTTATCGAATTGCACAGTGGGATTCTTGGACTTGGAACAATGAGCACAAATCTGGGCCGCTTAGCATGAAAAAAAAAAATCCCCATAGGAGACGTTCCAGGGGCTTGTTTGGGGGATCCCCCGTCCAGGGACAAAGGGGGGAGCAGTGATGAAAGATGAGGTTCTCAGCCTGCATCTGGAAAAACCATTTTGTGCTTCATTAGGGAAAAGCGCAGGGCGCCCAGGAATGTTGGTCCTTTCGGAATGGACTAGAAGGCAGAAAGAGCAGGTAGCAGGGAGGGATAGGGAATTTGTTGAAACTAGGGGTTTTCACTTGGCCTTAAACTTTGACCCAACGCATTGGGGCCAGCTGCCCTCTTCCTCTTCTGGGCTGCACAAAAATCCCTTCCGTGCTCTAAAATAAATAAATGAAAGGAAAAATAATAATTGTTGTGGGTCGTGCCTAAAGCCAAAAGCAGAATATCCTCGTTTTCAGAAGGGGTGGGCGGAGGAAAGCTGCAATGATGAAATGTGTGTCTGAAATCACCTACTGGCACACCCGGATGGATAAACAGGCTTTTACGAAAGTAAATTATTTCTCAGTGAGGAGAAGACGCGGAATGACCACGGAGAATGAGACCCTTGTCTCCAGGCCCATCAGCTCCAGAATTGAAGCCACAGGTTGGGGGGAATTAGCTCAAGGAGACACCCCTCCAGCCTTTCTTGGTGTTAATTTCCCATTCCGTTAAGAAGCCCATTTGCTCTGAGCTGCCTCCTCTCTCTCTTCTACTGGCCTGATTCCGACGCAAGTCACAGCCCTGGAGTTCAAGCTGCTGCCGCTTAAGAAGGCTTATTTTGACACAGTAATTACAGGGCTCGAACGATGCTTTACATTAGAGTATAAAACACTCATTAAATTAAAATTCTTCCATGAAATCATGAAAATAAACAGTCTGTCCAAACTGGCATCAACAAATTCACAGGACGCCTCTGCGTTTTCTCAGGCCTGGCCAGCTACAGGCTGCATTTAACCACGAAGTGTGAATGGCTCGCATCCCTTTGAAGGCCATATTCTGCTTCTTTTTAAGATTATTGCTTTAATTGTTTTTACAACTTGTAAGATTTTAAAGCTATTAAGCTTCAAAGTTGGGGATGGGAGAACTTGGAATGGGGACCCTTTGTACCCTGCCCAGCGTGCGGGTGTGGGGACAGGTTACCACTCTCAGCTCCCAGACCCTTCTGGGACGATTAAAATTCAGGGGACAAGCAGGATGGGCAATTTTTCCATGACCCCTTGAGGAACAGAAAATAAACCTCGCGTTTCAAATGTTTTAGACAGGAGAGGAGGGAGCAAGAAAGAGAGGGCAGCACAGTTTCGTGGAAAGAGCAGGGGCCTCAGAGGCCGCCACACTGGGCATGCACTTGGCAACTGGCTTCTCTGAGCTCACTTCCCTTGTGTATAACATGAGAAGGATAAGTAAGCACAGTGGATTCTCATTATTCATGGTAGTTACGTTCTATAAAGTCACCATGCACGCTGAATTAGCGAATACCGAGCCATTGCTCCTCGGAGAAACACAGGATTAGGCTCCTGTGAACCTCTGGTCACAACATTTTCTTCAACCGATCAAGAAATAAGCTTGTTTGATGTGTGTTTTCGTTTAAAGACACCTTATTTACCATATATTGTTGATTCATTAACACTGAAGTCACGGCCAACCGCACCGCATCTCATGCCTGAATGAACGCACAGATTTTCTGGTAAGACACATCACAGCCTGCGTGAGCTAGCTAGCATTAGGCTTGGGGGTCATGGTAACAGGAAAATCACCAACAAAAAGTGCAAAAATTGTGGCGCAAAATAGACTGCAACAAGCACCCTTGTTTACAGTATGGGGGTGGAAGCTGGAAAGCCGACCACAGCCTTCTCCACCTCAGGTGGGGACTGACACCTCCGGAGAGCCACAGTTTTCGCTGCTCTGAGCCTGTGTGTGAAATGACTGCAAAAAACACCACCGGCATTGATTTGGGGCTTAGAAATAAATTTCAGCGAGGAAGCAAATTCACAGATATGGAATCCGAGGAGAATGAGGGTTGGACTGGGCCTTATAGGCTTGAAAAAAGGGGGGTGTTCACAAAATAAAACTGACGGCAGCCACATTTCCTTCCAAGCCTGGGATTCAGGGAAGGGAGCGGGGATGACAGATGACACTGTAATTTGTATCAGGGAAGGCTAAACCGCAGTCCTGCTCCCTGCCACCTACAGAGACAGAGGGACAGAAGTTGTGACAAAGAGTTTAATTGGGTCACAGGAAAGGTGATTCGGGGTCTCTAGCTCTTTGTTTAGCAAAATACATTGATGCACCAAAAAAAGGGCTTTGTCCAAAAGCTAGAGGAAGAAGGTCTAGAAAGGCAATGAAATTGAAACAGAAAATTTGAGGTTTCTGGGGTTCTCAGAGAGTTCATCAAGGTAGGTGGGAGCAGAACTGCTAGGAGAGCCCTGGGGGCAGCCGCGGGGACCCCAGCCAGGCAAATCCTGGGGAGGAAGATGCCCGTTCCCCTGACTTCCCCTGTTTCATTTTAAGCTGCGTGCCGCACTGTGCTACCAGGACTGCAACCTCCTGTGCTCAAGCTCCCACACAGGCCTTTCTTGGGTGTGAGGGAAATTCAGGTCAAGAGATAGAACAAGGAGAATGGGTCAGAATACAGGAGGTGAGGTGGGGGATGTCATGTGGGATGTCATGCGGGGTCTCTGGTCCCGCTCCCCGCATAAGAACGCAGGATATGGTGAGGCCAAAAAGGAACACCCACGGAGCCATAGGTAGGGGAGTCAGACCACTATAGTCTCACTGGCGGATGGGTTGGAGACACAGGAGGCAGCAGCCACACTATCCGCAGCCACTTCTCTCTGCCAACCAACCCCACTTGCTAGCTGCAACCCGCCGTGCTAACTGCAATCCGCGCTTGCCAGCTCAGCCACCATCTACTTGCTAGCCTCTGATTTTTGCTGCTAGCATAGCCACGGCAATTATATTAGTGGCCAATGGCTCACTGGTTTCAGTTGACGGCCAACTAGCCATAGCTGATGGCCATCCAATCACAGTTGATGGCCATTACTACCTGAGCCAGCACCTTTCCACCTGAGGCCGACAGCCTGGAAACGGCACCCCTGGCTCTGTTCCCACAGGGTCACCTGAGGAATTCAGTGGAGGCAAAGCTTAGAGTTGGTGGAGAGGAGAAATGGACACCCCGCCCCCGCTCCAGAGATTCTCCAGAGAAATTGGGTGGAGGGTGCTGATGAGGGCCCCATTGTACCTGGGTAAGGTGTTTAAACCATTCTACTTTAACTATTAAAAGGAAAGATGACCCCAATGGCAATATTAGGGAATACCCAGGAGACTAATACTTGGGACATATTGGGTGGCCATAAAGATTCAAAATAATTTATCCAAAGTGCTCAGAACATAATGATGCCCTCAAAGAATAGTAATTTGTAAGTACAATTATTACAAATAAAATGTGTTATCTTTTACCTCCAATTTTTCAGCTTACTTCTCACTATATAGTAACTCCTCAGAACAGGAAACTATCTCAGTCACTTCTGCACCCCACAGTGTTTCAACAAAGGCCTCGCACATAGTAGGTGCTCAGGACACATCCGCCACAAACAGAAAAGGAGCACAGATTTCATGAAGACCATCATCTGTCTTCTGCAGGGAAACCTTGCTGTGACGAGAAGACATTTGCAGGGCCCACAGTCTGGAATATATGCCCAGTGTCTCCAAAGCTCGTACCAAAAAATAATGTGACTCCCCTCTGGTCCCAGATTTTCCAACCTGGGCTGTGAGGAACCCCAAGACATCACAGAGGGGCGTCAACTACTCTTGAACCCAGAGGCAGAAGTCAAGCAGAAGGCAGGCCAAGCAGGCCTGGTTTAGGAAGCCGCACTCAATGTCCTTCACTAGCAAAGCTTTGTTTAGTAGCTTGTTCATTGCAATGACAACGTAGGTATTAGTCAACAAAAACAGCTCTTGGCTATAAATCAAAAACAAATAAATAAAAAAATTTTAAAAAACAAATGCATTTAAAAAAGAGCTCTTGGCTTCAAGAATAATAATAAAACACTTGTACATTGTTGATATCCAATCACTTGATATCAGAGAGAAGAAAACAGAGATTCAGAAAGTGAGTGACTTGACCAAGGTCACAAAGGAACAGACTTCAGCCTAGAAGCCAGGTTCCACCACACCACAGGATGGTCCCATGGAGTGCATCCATTTACATGTGAATTTTTTGTATTGGTTAGGATGGGTTAGGCTAAGCTGCAGTAACAAGCAGTCCTCCAAACCTCAGGAACTTAACACAAAATTTGATTGCTCACTCACACAATCTCCAATGCACATCTGGGTGATTCTCCAGGGCAGCCATCCTCCATGCAGTGACTCAGGATTCAGAATGCTTCTTTTCTGTGGTCCCACCAGCTCAACATTGGTCCTCTTCTATAACCCCCTCAGCCCAGTGTGGGAGAGAAAGGAGAATCCATCACAAAAGAGCCCTCTCTTGAGTCAGTGACAATGACACCTTTTCACTTCCACTCACTTCATTGGCCAGAACCAGTCATGTGACCCTGCCTAATTCTGTGAGTGCTACTGGGAAGTGTAGTCTTCATATGCCCAGGATGAAAAAGAACCGGATATGGTATAGGCACTGCTCATTCTGACCAGGTGTGGGTTTTTATTCAGTCCTTAAGAGAGTAGAAAAACTTTGGGACCTGTAGTGAGAAAACCTGGGTTCACGTCCTGATTCCACAGTGTGTGACCGTGTGATCTCAGGCAAGTCAGTAGAACACGCTGGACCTCACGCTTCTCTCAAAAATGGGTGTAATAGTAATACCCTCTTTCTCTCAGGGATATTTTGAGGTTCAAAGGAGCTGAGGCATATGAAGTTGATTCAAAAATTATAATATACTCTATACACATTATTTATTCTAATTATTACCCAAAGGTTAGGCCCTCGTCAGAGCTAAGCCAGAGGAGTGTTAAGCCCAATTAAACCACATAGTTAACTCCCAAATGAGTTCACACTTGACAAAAAGAACCAGTGCACAGCAGGAAAGAAATCTACATTCCTATGGACATCTGAGAAAGATCTGGAAGTATAGCCCACCAGAACTGAAAAGAACTGCAAAGACGCTCTCCCTCCTCCTTCTCATTGTGCAGAGGAGGAGACTGAGCCTGTGGGGACAGAGCCCCAAAAAGCAGTTTCCAGGCTCTCGGCCCCACGTGGAAAGGTGCTGGCTCAGGTAGTAAATGGTCATCAACTGTGATCAAATGGCCAGCAGCTGTGGCTAGTTGGCCGTCAGCTGTAACCAGTGAGCCATTGGGCACTAATATAACTGCCGTGGCTACGCTAGCAGCAAGTGGGGGCTAGCAAGAAGATGGGGGCTGAGTCTGCAAGCGGCGCAGTGAGGGTTGAGAATTGTGTGGCTCCTGGTTCCTGTTTCTCCAACCCAGCCGCCAGCGAGAGTATAGTGGTGTGACTCCCCTACCTATGGCTCCGTGGGTGTTCCTTTTTGGCCTCACCATGTCCTGCGTTCTTGTGTGGGAAGTGGGACCAGAGACCCCGCCGGACGCCCCGCACGACAGAGCCCATCATTAAAACCTTGTCATTACAGATACAAATACCCATCTTAGGAAGACTGAATTAACCCTGATTTAAAAAAAATAACCACTTGAGCCTTTCCCCATATGGAGTTTCATGAAATACTTAGCTGTCAGAAAAATGCACTTGTGAAAAAAAAAAAAAAAAAAAAACCTCAACAACATTGAGAGCATTCAGGGTTGTTGAGCATAAAATGAAACAGACATGCGTGTACCTTGTTGGTCGGCCTGAACATGAATCAGAACAATATTTTTAAATAGAGTTATGTCAATAGTAATATGTCAGAAATCTTTAACCCAATAATTCTATACTGAGAAATTTATTTAAAATATATACAAACAGTTTTGCACATAGATGGTCACCATAACACTTTATATAATAGTGAAAAATTTTTAATTCTTTAAAAATATAACAATAGGAGACCAGTAAAGACTAAGTGGTAGAATATTATACAGCCATTCAAAGTAATAACAATAAAGAGTTTGTAATGAAATAAGGTGTTTCTGATAAAATGTTATGGAAAAAAATAGCATTTAACTACTTTCTTCAGTTTTAATGAGAAGTTGCTATGTGCCAAGCTAGGAACTGAGATAAAAAGTATTCATTTATTTCCTTACTTGTTCATTCAACAAAGATTTATTGATGGCCCAGTATGTGCCGTGCATTCAGCTAGAAATGGGATAAAATATCACCTATTGACTTATCCATTCATTGAATTTGTTTGTTGGAGTCTTCCTAGCGAGGCAGTATGATAGACATTAGGAAGAAATTGAATATAAGTATATAAATTATACCAATGTGGGGGCCGGCCCAGAGGCTCAGGTGGTTGGAGTGCTGTGCTCCTAATGCCCAGGTGGGTGGTTCGATTCCCACATGGGCCAGTGAGCTGCGCCCTCTACAGCTGAGATTGTGAACAACAGCTCTCCCTGGAGCTGGGCTGCCGTGAGCTGCTGTGTGCTGCTGGGGGCTGCTGAGTGCTGCCACGGGCTACCTTGTGCCACCATGAGTGACCGAGTGGGTGGCAGCCAGTGAGAGCTGCTGTGAGTGGCCAACCAACGACTAGATACCAACTGCCTCAGCGGCGGGGGGGGGGGGGTAGGGGGGAGCGCAAAGCTCCTAATACCAGCATGGGCCAGGGAGCTGTGTCCTACACAACTAGACTGAGAAACAACGGCTTGAACTGAATTGGGGGTTGGGGGGGAGGAGGGAGGAGGAGGAAGGGGGAGGAAGGGGGAAAATAAATAAATAAATGAATGAATGAATGAATTAATTAATTAATTAATTAATTATACCAATGTGGGGAAAAAAAGACTGGAAGGAACCCACACTAAAACGTTTGTAGTGATTAACTCTAGGAATGGGATTCTGGATGATTTTGATTTTTTTCTTTATATTGTCCAAATTTTCTACAACAGACATTTATTGCTCTTGAAATCAGGGAGAAAAAAATGCTGAATAAAAGGGAAATGTTAAAACCAGAAGTGGGGCATAGTTGTGAACATGAATTTGAAGAGAACGTATAGTAGGGAACAGTGAATTCAGATGCAAACATTGTCCCCTGGCTCCAAAACTAGGTTCTGCTTGACTCTACTTCCACCATCTGACCCCAACAGCATTTGCTTCCTGAAGGAATGGGGTTCACCTTTCCCTCCAGGCTGAAGACAGGTTTCTCTTAGAAACAGAAAGATTGTGGAACTTCGAGTTAAATAGATCCTGATTTGAGCCCTAGCTCTGACACTTAATAGTTAGAAGACCTGGAAAAATTGTTTAAGCTGTCTGGGCCCTACTTCCTGATCTGTAAAATGGGACTAATAATATCTACCTCGTTAGCAGTTCATGATGGGTGGGGGATATGCTGTATGGAAGTCACCCAGTGCATATCTAAGAGATGTCCAGTACATGTTATTTCCCTTCTCTAGTCACTTTCCATCCTCCACCCACTCTGGGAAACACAGGAATTCTGATAATGATACTCTAAAATATCTTCAAGAATGATAGACTAATGAGAAACCTTCCAAGAGTCCAGAGATGGGGTCCAGGCCTGATGACCATCTCCATGAGGTCCTCAAAGGCCAGAGTCCTTCTCTCTTTCTCCTCTACCAGCTTCAGGGGTGACTTCCTGGTCTCAAAACCATTCCTTTTTAAACCAACAGTTTTCCCAGCAACCTGAAGTTGCAGGCTGCTGTTTGTTTCTCACTGAGGTAATGGCCAACGCCAGCTGCAAGGGTACCTGGGAAAGCAATTTTCACGTCGCTACCTTGAACAGAATCTGAGGTGCGGTTTATAAGGATGAAGGGGTAGTGCGTGGGCAACTGTGAATGCTGTGGTTTAATACTCTTTCCCAGGAATGTTCCTCCGGGATTCTGGCCTAAAGAAATAATCCAGAAAGATTTTGTGCATAAAAATATTTATTGCTGAATTGTTTTTTTAATAGTAAAAAGTTGAAGGCAACTTAGGGATCCAAAAAGAAGAGATTGCTTAATCAAGTTGTAAGGGACATTCACTCAATAAAATATTATGCAGCAACTAAAATTATTCTTAAGGAGAGTAGGAGGCAGCATGGAAAAATGCTTATGCTATTACTTTAAGTGAAAAAGCAGAGTATAACATCACTTCTGTTATATTACTAGAACTATGTAAAATATGTATGCATCTGGGAGAATACTGAAAGGGGCTACAGAAAAGTGACAGTAACTCTAATGGGGTGGTCGTGTTGGGTATGAAAATTTTTCTTCATTTCAAAATGTTCTGCAATGTTGTTAGATTAGTTTTTCCAATAAAAAAAGCTATACATAAAAAATTAAATTATCCCCAAAGCCTACCAGAAAATACCATCAAATATTCGTCAGGCTCCTGGAGAAGTAGTTATTTCCTAAGCTTTGAAGCCAAAGAGAAAATTGCAAAAGAAAAGGCATGCAAGTCTGATGAAACAAAATAATAAAGATTAGGCCAAATGCAATCTTTAACCAATATACTTTATTTAGCAAAAGAAATCGTTTTAACAGGACACACACTGATGGCAATGTAACCCAGGGCTTGCTGGCAGGAGGAACTGGAATGACCTTTGTGGAAGGCAACTTGGCAAATCGCTCAAGAGCTGTAAGTAGGATCCCAGGTTTCAGCCTGTGATGACCACCCTGGAGTCAGTATGCTGAAGACACAATTCAAAAGAAGAAAGATCAAGCTATGTCTTGATCTTGCAGTGTCTTCTAAAAATACAACTCTTGTAAAGCTTCTCATGACATGCCAGTAGCTTAGGGGGGCATGAACAATTGTCCACAGAATCCTCTTCAGCCTTTGGGTCTGAAGACAATGCCGCAAACTGGAAATGTGTTTTCTATAATAATAGATGTTGAAGAGTAGAATCCACAGGGCTGCATAGGCCACGTATTCAACAAGGTTTTAATGAGCACCTACTGTGTACTAAGGTGCTGCGGATAAGTGCAGGGCTCTGGAGGGTCTTTGAGGGAAACTTGCCGAACTTGACACAGTCTGGTGTACAAAATGGACTGCGTCTGTGTGTGTGACGAATGTGATGTGTGATGCATGTGGTGTGGAGGGTGTGTACAGGGGCTACCTGGGAATGTGCCAGGTAGGATTTGGGGTGATTGGTTTCCCCTCTGTTCAAAGTTTTCTTACAGCTGTTAAATTGCTTTTAAAATACAATTTTAAACTTTCAAAATAAAATGACTCTGTTCTTGTTCTCTAAGCACAAGGAACTGAGAAAAGGTATGTGCCTGAATCATTAAAAAATGTAATCTTCATTCCCAAAGTTGGATGTTTAGACAGATGAGAGCAAGGGCTGAGCCACTACCATGTGGAAAATGTGACTAGTGTTACTGAGGAGCTGAATTTTTTATTTTCTTTAATGTATTTAAGTTAAAAAACTGAAGCAGTGTACAATATTTTCCTTTAAAGCTTTATTATACACATTACACTTTATATACACATTAATTAAAACTAATTTTACCTATTCCTTTTTCCTTTTGTATTTAGGCTACCAAAAATTATAAAACCGCCTACGTACCTTGCATTATGTTTCTAGTGGACGGTGCAGTTCTAGATTTCAATCTTGAGTCATTTATGCTTTACAAAAATCTTTTCTAGTTTAGGTTTGTCTTTTTACTTTCATTGGAATCTTTTGCTAATCAGAACTTCAATATCTCTACGGCTCTTAGGTAGGGACAGATGTCCCAGAGATGACCCCCAAATCACAAGCCTTGAAAGAAAGATTGATAACTTTGACTTCATCAAAATTTGATCTTAAATTGTATCCCAAAACTTCAGAATTTTTGCCTGTCACATTGAAATTTTTGATCCATGCTGTGAGGTAGGGATCTATCCCGTTTTTCCAATATAAATTTACCAGTTGGTCTAGCCCCTTTTTTTATTGACCAATCCAACCTTCCCACCACCCCCAATCTGCATGTCAACCTGTCCCATACCAAGTCTGCACAACGTGTTAATCTGTTTACGGTTATCTCTTCCATTCCTGTGGTCTACTTGTCTATTCTTATATATACACTACTTTACCTTAATTACATTCATGCTATAGTCTTAACATCTGCCAGGGAAAGTCACCCTGACTGCTGTTTTTTCTTTAGGAGAGTCTGCTATTTTTGGCCTTTGTATCTTTTGTATAAATTGTAAAATAAAGTATCAAATTTCTTTTTAAAAAAATAGAGAAAAAGCTAACTTCTGGAAATTTGATACAATGGCATCAACTCAATAAATCAATTTGGAAAGAACTGATGTCTAAAAATATTAAGTCTTCCTATCCATTCAGATGTTATATCCCTCCATTTATTTGGATATTTTCAATGCTCTTCAACACACTTTTACAGTTTCCTACTTAGTCTTGATCAATCCAAGATACCTTAATTTTTGTTGCTGCTGCAAATGGTATCTTTTTATGGCATCCTTGTTCATCGTTGATACATAGAAATGCACATATTGCTTTTATATCTAGTGGATTAGTCTGCGCAGGCTGCTATAGCAGACTACCACACACTAGCAGCTTAAACAATAGAAATTTATTTTCTCACAGTTCTGGAGGCTGAAGCCCAAGATCAAAGTGCAGCAGGTTTGGTTTCTGTTGAGAGCGCTCCCGTTGGATTGCAGACAACTGCCTTCTGTTGTGTCCTCAAATTGCCTTTCCTGTGTGCATACATGGACAGAAATCGCTAGTGTTTTTCCTCTTCTTATAAGGACACCAGTCCAGTCGGATCTGGACCCTGCCTTTATGACCTCATTTAATTTTAATTACTTCTTTAAAGGCCCTGTCTCCAAACACAGTCACATTGGGGGTTAGAACTTCAACACATGAATGGAGAGGGGGGGCATAGTTTTGTCCAAAACATATAGCAAACGTGCTAAACTCCCTTATTAATTCTGATAAATTTGTCCATAAATTCTTTTAGGTTCTCTATAGGGACAAGAATATCTGTGAATAAGGATACTCCCGTTTCTTCAATATTTGTATTCTTTCTTTTTCTTACTTTCTGTATTGACTAAGACCTCGAGTGAAATTTTAATAGGAGCAATAATAGAAATTTTTGTCTTATTCTTGATTTTAAAGGGACAGATTTTAACATTTCACCATTGAGTAGGATGTTTGGTACAGGATTTTGGCTGAAATTTTTTATCAGCTTAAGAAAATTCTCTTCATAGCTGCTAAGAGTTTCCACCATAAATCAAATTTAATCAAATGCTTTTTCTGCAAATATTAAGCTGATCATATATGGCTTGTCTCCTTTAAGCTATTAAAATGAATTTTTCCAATATATTTTTTAGTGTTGATTCAGCCTCACATATCTGGAATACATCTAATTTAATCATGATTTATTTTCTTTTTTAAAACTTCTGGATCGGGCTCACTAATATTTTGTTTACTTGCATTTCTGCTTATAAATAATATTGACCTATAACTTTCCAAAACATAGCAGCTTACAGCAGTGACCATTTATTATCTCAGAGTTCCTTTGGGTCAGAAATCTGAGCATGCCTTTGGCTGCAGTCTTGTCTGAAGGCTCAAATAAAGGAAGATCTGCTTCCAAAGTCACTCACATGGAGCTTATTCCTCACTGGCTGTGGGCAGATGTCTCCCTCAGTTTCCCTCATTCAGACCCCTCCACTGACCTGCCTCAAATATGGCAGCCAGCTTTCCCCAGAGCAAGCTATTCAAACGAGAGAAAGAACACATACCCAAGATGGAGGCCCCAGTCCTTTTGGTAACTTAATCTTGGAGGTGTCCTCCCTTTGCTTCTGCCGTATTGCATCTGTTAGCAGTGAGGCACTACATCCAGCCCGCTCTAGAGGAGGGGTCACCCAAGGGCGTGAATACCGACAGGCGAGGCTCACTTGGACGGCCCATCTTGGAGGCTGACTACCACGAGGGGGAAAAAGGGATCAATGGCCACCCCTTCCCCCCACTGTCCACGCTCACCAACAGCAGGGTCCCCCACTCTTCTCCCACCCCTGCTCTCAGCCACACAGCAAAGATCCTGGGTCTTAGTACTCCAACGGCATTCATTAGGTATGTGACTTGGAAAATCATTTAAACCCACTGTCTTTTCTGGGTGGAAACTACTTTGGTCTTTTGAAGAAGCACTTGAATGTGACAAATCAGCCTCAGGTCAGGTCTGAATAGAAAAGGCAGAGCAAAGGAATAAAGGAATGGTCTGCAGAAAGAAATGGGCTGGGGGTAGGGGTGGGGGCGGCCGGGAGGCTCAGTCGCTTAGAACGTTAGCTCTCAACAACAAGGTGGTCGGTTCAATTTCCTCAGGGGATGGTGGGCTGCGCCCCCTGCAACTAAAGATTGACAACAGAGACTGGACTTGGAGCTGAGCTGCACCCTCCACAACTAGATTGAAGGACAACGACTTGGAGCTGATGGGCCCTGGAAAAACACACTGTTCCCCAATATTCCCCAATTTAAAAAAAATTTTTTTTTTAAATGGGCTGGGGTTTTTGTCCCTGAGAAGCAGAGGAGAAAAAAATGAGAGGTCTTATACACAAGAATAACTAGTATCTAATTTTAAGTTCTTTAATAGATAAGCAAATCTGACTCAATAAAATGTGACCCATTCAAAGGCCTTTGGAGGGTCTGTGTGTGTGTAAACCAAGGAAAGAGGCTGAGGTCCACGAGCATGTGAAGAAGAGACTCAATTTCTAAACTGGGACAACTCAGTCGAGGCAGCAGCTCGGAGCCTGACAGCAATGTGGGAGCCTGTCCCCCTAGTGCCCCCCGGAAACCTTGAAGAGGGTACTGAGTTCACACAGAACATAGAATGGGGGCCTGGGCCTGTCTGTGTGGCTCTTCAGGGGCACAGAGTCCCAGCTGATACCGAGATGTTAGGGATATCACGCTTCAGTGTCTGAAGAAGGTGGCCTCTCACAGCTTGTTCCCTATTCAACAACATTTCTACAATGAAAAGGAGAGACATGCGTGTCTCAGCATGTCTAAGAAGTCTTCTCCCTTAGAAGGAGGATCTAGGACCATAAAAGTACTTGGGAAGAAAGCGGAGAGTCCAGAGGGCCGAAGGAGATTCTAGTCATCCGTCAGGAGAAACCGAGTCCCTGATGGCTCCGTAGCCTGTTACTGGCACCTTCTCGCGTCTCTTTTGGCTTTGGTTGTCGTGCACTCTTGAGTGCCTGCCTCGCTCTTCTTCTAAGACAAAGGTAGACTGGGCTGGCAGCCATCGAGTGGGGCACAGACACCCCAAGCTAGGGCCCATCGGCAGCGCTCTGGAAATCCCAGCCTGCTGTCTTCAGGACAAGCAGTGGCCCCGTGGTAGGAAGCCGCAGGCCGGGCTCCCAGAGAGAGGGGGCTGATGCAATCACGGTGGTTGGGGAGCATTCTTGGACCGTCGCCGTCCGTCAGAGTCCTCAATTATGGCTGCGGGGCTCCGTCTGAAGCCGTTCCAGGAGATGGCCTGCCTCGGCAATTGCCCCGTTTTATCTCAAGATGCAGAACTGGAGGCTGATCTCCCAGCCTTATGGAGTTACAACCAACGCGATGCTTTTTCCATTTGCATAATACAAATCTGAAACATACACATACATATATTTTGCCTTGAATTTGTGATCACGTACAAACCCCAGCCACTCCAGGAGGACTAGTCTAAGCTTCTAACTATTTTATAACCCAGGTTGTGCAACTCAGACCATCTGGGGCTGGTGGGGGGAGGGCTGTTTCAGTATTCTGGCAATTTCATGGGAACGTCCTTGAGGTATCACGGGGTTTTCCCTACTCCAGCCACACACAGTGGTGGAAGGTGGGTATGCTGGGGGCAGCCACCTCTCCCACCACGCCACAGTGATGCCACACAGGTCCCATGAGCTGACTTGTCACATACACAGTGTCCCTCTTGAGCCCAGGACCTTATTATTTTTTCTTCCTTCTCTGCCACTTTGAAGGATTCACAAATGCGAGAAACGGGGCCTGGGAGCAGTGTCATGTAGCCCAGCACTCCCCAGTCGTATTCCAAAATCGGGGTTCATGTAGGATGTTAATTAGTGGACTTCAAAACAAAACAAAACAAAATGAAAGTTCTTATTAAATACTGGTTAAATTTTTTCCAAGCGTTTTTATCCTTTCCTGCGGGATTTCTCAGAGCCTTTCATACACCAAGGTGCCTTGTGAATTTCTAAGAGGGAGATTGTGGGGACAGAGCCTCAGAAAGCAGTTTCCAGGCTCTTGGCCTCACGTGGAAAAGTGCTGGTTCGGGTAGTAGTTGGCTGTCAGCTGTAACCCTTGAGCCATTGGCCACTAATATAACTGCCACAGCTGTGTTGGGGAGTAGAGTCGAGGAGAGTTGAGTCGGGTCGGTCAGTTGGCAGAAAAGCGGACAGCAGGTCGCACGTCGTGTGAATCCAGCCTCCAGCGAGACTATAGTGGTGTGACTCCCCTACGTATGGCTCCGTGGGTGTTCCTTTTTGGCTTCATCATATCCTGTGTTCTTGTGTGGGGAGCAGGAGCTGAGACCCCGCATGACACCCCGCACGACAGAGATCTAGTATGTAGCATTTCCCAAACTCAGGACCACAAAGCCCTGCCGTGGCAGGTGCAGTGGGCATTTGTTTCTGCTTGCCCAGCATCCCTTCCCTTTCTTCCAGAAACAGATTCTTCTTGTTCCCATGATGGTTTGGAAGGGACTGAATCTGAACCACTCCCATCAGCCTCATCACAAAAGTGGACAAGTGTTTCAGGTCTGGCCCCAAAGAGTCCTTCCTGAACATTCTCTGCTGCTTCTATTGGGCAGAAGTCCCCTTTTTGTCAGGGGTACTTAGCTGATAGGCTGTGGACCTTGAGCCCGAGAGATACGTCCCAGCAATATGATCAGGGTCTTTGGATCCAGCCATCCTCCCCCAGACTTGGGATTGGGTTTTGTTCCAAGGAGCAGGGCGAGCTGGCTGATACAGAGAATATCCTATGGGCCAATATTGGAGCACAGATCAGGGAATCCTGTGATGGGCGGGATGATGCTTCCAGCTACAGGAACAGAAACTGCTGCTGAGAACGGCTTCGGCAGGAAAGAACAGGGATTCTCTCATCCAAATAGAAGTCCCCGTGGGGTGGCCCCGGGGTTGGTGAACTCAGCTGCTCAATGATGCATCAAGAAATGGTGCCCTCCCGGTTTCCACTGTAGGAAGTGCCCCTTACACCAGTGCTTTAACCTTTCCAAGCCTTGGTTTTCTCATTTATAGGACGGAAGGAAAAGCAACCGTGTGTGTTCCTCCCATACAGCGATGTCCACGTGCCTGCAAATTATCACCCTGGTCCCCGCTAGGATGTCTCCCATGCTGTTCACACATATCCAACTAGAACTCCCAGTTTTACCCCCAAAATTGATGCTGTTCCTCCTTCCATGTCAGTACATGGCTTGACTTTTTTAGGCCAAAACCTCAGAGTTACCTTTGATTCCTGTCCCTTTCTTCATCCATACCCAACCCATTCCTGGGGTAAATTCCACATAGTCATGGTGTATAATCCCTTTTTCATATTGCGAGATTGGATAGTGATTGTTTTGTTGAGGATTTTGCATCCATATTCACAAGAGATATTAGTCTGTAGTTTTCTTATAATGTCTGCGTTTGGTTTTGGTATCAGAGTAATGGTGGCCTCATAGAATGAGTTGGGAAATGTTCTCTTTGGAAAAAATTTGTGAAGAACTGGTATCAATTTTTCTTTACATGTTTGGTGGAATTCATCATCTGAGTGAGTTTTTCTTTGTGGTGCGTTTTTAAAGTACTACTTCACTATCTTTAGTTGGTAGAGGGCTCTTCAGATTTTCCATTTCTTCTCGACTCAGTTTTGGTAGATGGAGTGTTTCTAGGAATTTGTCTGTTTCTTCTGCATTATCTAATCTGTTGGCACAGTTATGCAGACTATACCCTTATAATCCTTTTTATTTCTGTAAAGTCAGTTGGACGTCTCCTCTTTGGTTCCTGATTTTAGCCATTTGAGTTTTCTCTTTTTTGTCATTGTCAGTCTAGCTAAAGATATGGCAATTTTGTTGAATTTTTCAAAGACTCAACTTTTGGTTTTCTTTATTTTTTTCTATTGTTGGTCTATTTATTTCCTCTCTGATATTTATTAGTTCCTCCCTTCTGCTCGCTTTAGATTTATTTGCTCCTTTTTTTTCCAGTGAGTAAAGGTGGAAGATTAGGGAATTGATTTGAGATCTCTTTTCTTTTTTTAATATAGACATTTACCTATAAATTTCCATCTAAGCACTACTTTAGCTGCATCTCCCTTGTTTTGATATATTGTATCTTTATTTTCATTCGTCTCAAGATATTTTCTAATTTCCCTTGTGATTTGTTCTTTGATCCACTGGTTATTTAGGAATAAGTTAATTTCCACGTATTTGTGAATTTCCCTAATTTCCTTCTGTTATTGATTTCCAATGCCATTCCATTATAGTCAGAGAACATACTTTGTATTACTCTAACCATTTTAAAATTTACTGAAGCTTGTTTTATGACCTACCAAAAAGTCTATTCTAGAGATTGGTCCATGCGTACTGAGAAGAACGCATATGTTGCTGCACTTGGGTAGAGGGTTTTATGGATATCTGTTTGATCTAGTTGATTTATAATGGTGTTCAAGCCTTCTACCATGTTTCCCCGAAAATAAGACTGGGTCTTATATTAATTTTTGCTCCAAAAGGTGCATTAGGGCTTGTTTTCAGAATATATAACAATCTACATTTATTCAAATACAGTTATGTCGTCTTCTTCTGGAACATCGTCATAACGTACTAAATGCATCTGTCTGGCTGACGATCTTAACTGGGGCTTATTTTCAGGGAAATATGGTATATTCTTATTGATCTTCTATTAGTAAAATTTCCACCTTAGGAGCAAGGTGGCCTCTGGGGCCCCAGGAACCTTGGCCTGCCTCACCTGGGTAGAGCTTCCACTCAGTCAGTGGGGGCTAACTGGAGGAAAAAAGCCCCAGACTCCTCAGACCCTCTTGCCTGGAATAGAGCCTCTGCAGCACAGAGGTGGGAAAGACGAGAAATGCCGGTGGCCTGTCCCTCCTGAGGAGATACTGTACCTTCAACTGGGAGCTGGAGAGAGGGAACCTGTGTCTTGGCTGCACTCACCCAGAGTGGAACTTCTGTCATGCTGGAGAGTGGAAAAGATGGAGTGGACTTTACATCCGTTGTCACAGGCCTAATAGATTTTCTTGAATGAATGTTTTTTCACTTGCTATATGCCCTTAGAACAATTTCCAGAGATTTTAATAGTTGCTTTTTAATCATTTTTATCAGTTATGATTATTTCATTGGCAAGAGTGTTTGCAGAGTCCCTCACGCTGCCATTCCAGATGTTTCTTCTCCCCTGGATTTTTGCAGCATTCTTATAACTGGGCCCCCCATTTGCAACCTTATTCTGCTTCACCCCTCTTCTACCCAGCAGCCAGAGTGACTCTCAAAAGACATAGATCATGTGGCTCCCTCGCTTATCACTTTCCAAAGTTTCCCAGCAATTTTAGAATATAAATGGCTTACTAACTCCACTTCTGTATCATCAGGCTTCCTCCAGTGGCGTCTCTGAAGCCTTGCCATCCTGTTTCCCACTTATTCTCCAGTACTTGGAACAATGCTGGGCACACTGGAAGGGCTTAACAACTAGGTGAGTTCAGCACTGGATTTTATACTCCTTTTAGGATGTTTGAGAAATGTGTTTATTAATTTTATGTGTCATCTTGGCTAAGTTATGGTGCCCAATTGTTTAGTCAAACCCCAGTGTTGATGTTGCTGTGAAGGTATTTTTTGGAGTGATTAATGTTTAAACCGGTAGACTTTCAGCAAAGCTGATTACCCTCCGTAATGTGGGCGGGCCCCACCTAATCAGACGAAGGCCTTAAGAGCAAAAACTGAGGTTCCCTAATGAGGAGGAATTCCACCTCTAGGCTCCCTTTGGACTCAAGACTATAGCATCAACTGCTGGAATTTTCAGCTTGAGGGCCTGACTTGCAGATTTGGAACTTACAAACCCCCACAATCTTATGAGCCAATTTCTTAAAATAAATCTCTCAATAGATAGATAGATGATAGATAAATAGATATAGACAGACGATAGCATAGAGATACACACACATATATATACATATGTAAATATATGCACACTTTTATCTTACTGGTTCTGTTTCTCTGGAGAAGCCTGACTAATTCATTAAGGGTCAGTCTTGCTTAGGAGAAGGACTGAGATTCTTTGAAGGCAGGAACCATAACATACCACGCCATCCATTTCTCTGTGTCCGCCCAGCACCTGGTGTGACACTGGACACACAAGAGCTCTTCCATGAGGACTTGATGAATGACAAATCAACAAAGATCTCTGGGCCGCCTTGTATTTAGGCCCTTCACAGCTGTGCAAGAAAGGGAAAAAGAAAACCTATCTGTGCCCCAGGTTTCCAATCTGTTTCTTTTAAAACCAATGAAGTTTATGTTATACGGGAGCCTCTTAAAGAGAACAGGCTTTATCCCATTGAAATTGAGTCTGTAAATGCAAAACATTAAAAAAATAATGAATTGGTATTTGATATTCTTATATTTCAATATTCCTTTGATATTCCAATATGAAACTTAAACTGTTGGGGTTTTATGCATTCTTCATTTTTCCTTTGATTTGGCACAACGCTTTGCTTTGAATATGTTTGCTTTAATCACTGGACCATGGAGCAGGAGGGATGTGCATCTTGTTTGGGGAGGGGCCGGGGGGTGCAGCCATCTGGGCCCAGAAAATGACTGCTTTCTGCAAGTCACTGAATCTTCCTGCTGGAACCCGGCTGGAGGGGATTGCCAGGCCCACAGGGAGGGGCGGATTCTCCTGGCCTTGCTCCAAGGGGGACACTTGAGCCTCTACCTTACAGTTCAAAGGCGGAAAAGCAGAAAAAGCAGCTGCAGCAGGGCCCCTGGCAGGTGCCAGGACCAGAGACAAGTTCCCGGGACATGTGATTGGCAGCTGATCTGGAACACAATTATGCTGAGTGCCTGCCTTCAAGTTCTGTGCAGGGGAGTAGGGAGGCGGGGTAGGAATATGGGTGAATCTATTAAGTTAGGCAGCCTGGTCCAAAGAGGAGGCATGACTTTGATGGTCACGGTTATGATGACAGTGCCAATGTCAGTGATGGAACAAGGGTAATGACGTCTACTACAGTGGCCGTATTTATTAAACACTTAACTGTACGCCAGGTACGGTGCTAAACTCAGGTACAGACTGTCTCATTCTACTTTCCACGTAACTCTCTCCGTTTGTATTCCGCAGAAGCAAACCCTGAGACCTGGTCTTGGGGGCAGCTGTTTGTTTGGAGGTTGTCCCAGGGGAAGTAAGTAAGGGATTGAGGAGCAGAGTGGGGCAGGAAGGGCAAGCTAATAAGTCAGTCCCCTCTACAGGCATTGGGACTCCAGCTGGCTGGGGATTCTCTGGGAAATGATAGAAAGCACCTCAGAATTGTCCCATAAGAGGATGTGGAGGCTGGTGCGTTTGTCTACTGACCCCCACCCCCATGGATAAGGTTTCCCCCAGGGTAAGAACTCACCTGCAATTCTGAGTTGCAATTGCTGGCTAGGGAAAAACCCTAGTGGTGACCGGGAGCCAGAGAACGCTCCTAGGCAGAGCAGCAGAGGGACCCAGTCCCTTCGGCTGGAAATGGGCCACCACAGCTGCAGGTAAACTTGGACATGGGCTGACAAGACCCGGGGCCAGGCCCCAACAGAATCTGCTACACTTTATTCAAAAAAAGAAATTGTCATTAACCCCATTTGCCATTGATGAAACTTAGGCTTAGAGAAGTGGCCAGATCTTGTCCAAGTCTGTCCGGTCTGGCAACGTACACAAACCTCAGTACGTACTTACTAATGACGTGGTCCGAGTGTGGGGGAAACAGATATGATTAAGACACAGTCTGTGTCCCCAAGGATGTCCCCAAAGGTGTCATGCAGGATGGAAGGAAGCAAACCCCAGATACGAGTGACAAATATCACCGAAAATAAGCATAGAAGTAACATTGGGGAAAGTGGAGGTTCTGAACCCTGCCTGTGGGAACAGCTCCCTGGAAGAGTTGACGCCTGTTTGGGGGGGTATTTTGTTTGGGGGGTATTTTGTTGTACATAAATTTATTTATATGTAAAGCCATCCTGTTTGTTAAAGAACAGTTAGAAAAGATCTACAAGCGAAACGCAGCTGGTACTCCGTCAGGCGTGCCCTGACTTGGGCACAGCCCCCGCTGAGGTGCCCGTGTCCTCCCCAATCTGGGTAAGGACCTCTGGGCCATCTGTGAAGAGGAGCCGAGGGCCCCAGAAGCCCCCCACACTTAAGATCAGGCCACCACATTTCTGAGCACAGGTCATCTCAGAGGGACCCCAGCAGCCTGGGAGGCTGGCATTAGGGAAGCAGGCCTAGAGGTCCCCCAAAGGCCAACAACAAAGGAAGAGCAAGGATTATGCACGAGTCCTGATTTCCAGTCCTGGCACTTCCACTTTGACAGCCCCGTGACCCACCTGTGTTCTCACCAGGCCTGGCCACCCAGCTCCCACTCCTCCGCCCCAAAGGGCCTACAGGCCCAGCACCAACTCAGCCCCCCACTGTACTGCTCTGGGTACCTGGGGGTGCAAGGACTACAGTCCAACCCAAACTAATGTGGGCAAAAAGAGGGTCAAATGGTGTCTGTAAATGAGTCCAAGGGTGGCTCAAGCCCTGGGCACAGGCTGACCTGGAGGAACCGCCCTTCCGTCTGGAGTCTGCTCCCCATATGTGGGCTCTCAGTCCACCAGTGCAGCCGAGCGGACAGCCTCCTTCCAGAAATTTCCAGCTGAAGAAAGACCTTTGGCCAAATGACCCAGTGGCCAAACTGCATCATGTGCCCACCCCTGCACTGTGGCCATGGCCAGAAATTTCCTGGGGTCCCTGGTGGGGTCAGTCCATGCTGAAATGTATGCACTGAGACTGGAGAGGGGCAAGTCCCCAAAAGAAATTCAGGGTGCTGGTGCCAGGAGAAGGACGAATATGTCCTGGTCCCCAGAGGGGATAGCTGGTGCTCCACAGGTAAAATGGTGGTGCTTTCAGGAGGCAACGCCCACCCTTACTCTTCCCTAGGGAGGGAAAGAGTGAGAAGTGAGCTTGTGGAGGGGTGTGTGTGTGTGTGTGTGTGTGTGTCCTTGGTAGCCTGTGGAACTGCGCCTGGGAGCGTGTATGAGGGAGCGTGTGTGAGTGAACGGATGTGTGTGGGCTCAGTGTGGGGGTGTGAGTGAGTCCCTGGGAGTGGGAGGTGCGGCCTGGTGTTGGTGGGAGTGTGGGAACACGTGGGTGGGGGAGACTGAGAGAGGGAGTGGTCCGCGTGTGACTGCAAGTGCCCATGGCCAGGCAGGGGGACAGGACACACACAAGGATACCCTGCCACTGCCCCCTATCCCTGAGGCCTCCAGAAGGCCTGGGGATGGGGAATAGCAAGGGGAACCAATGTGGGGACCAACAGGCTCCCCAAATGTTCCCATTAGACAGACAAGATGGGCCACGCTGCCCAAGACCGCATCTGGGGAAGGACCTGTGCCATGGCCTGCTAAGGGGCTCATGGATGGAGCCAGGGCCCTGCTCAGGGAGCAGGCCCTGTGCCCACATCTCCATGACAGCACCCCTGGGAAGGGAACCGGGTCATCACACATCCTATGCCAGAATAGGCCCCCGGAGCAGGCCATGCAGGGCTGGATCTCAGGGTCCCAGCCCTGAGGCCCCTGTTCAGTTAGCGCCACCACTTTTCCACACCTAAACCTTTCACTTTTCCACTGAGGGTTTCAGCCTCTGCCAGGAAGAGAAGCTCCAACCCAAGTCCACCACTGAGCTGGACACTCATCCTTTACTTCTCTTTAAATAGTGCCTGCCATGCCAACGAGCTCCTCGAGTGTTTACAGGACAAAAGAAAAATCAAACAAACATTTTAGGAAAGGAATTTGGCTGGGCCTGGGGCAGGGGTCCCCAAGCCTTTGGCCTCCCAGAGAGTTTAGGAACACGCAGTGGGCGTGGAGGTGGGGAAACATTTGTGATCAGAGGGGGGTGTGCTGCACGTGACGGGGGTGTGCACGTCAGGATGTGTGGCAGTACATGGAGGGGTGCAGGGAGGCTGGGGCAGTGGTCTTGGGACCAAACCCCACCCTGAGCCCTCTGACCTGCTTCTCACAGCCCTGGGTCTGGACCCTAAATATGAGAGTGACACAGAAGGGCTGGGAGTGACCACGGTGTGTGCTAGGCAGTCAGTTTACCCTGCTTGGCTCAAAACGAAAAGGATTCGGGGCAGCCTGAAAAGACACGGAAAATGCAATATGAAAATGACGTGGAGAAACATCCAAAGGGAAACAAATAAAGCCAGAGAAGCGAGAGGAAGCCCAGAGTCAGACCAGCAATAAGGACAAGGCTGAGGTCCCAGACCCTTGGGCCGTGGTGGAGGCTGGGTTCGCACCTTCCGATGAGCCAACAGTCCTCAGAAGTCATTTCAGCAAGAACCACGAAATATGAAACAGATGGGACTGGGGCAGCTCTGGGTGGGGGAGGGGAGGACTCAGGAGCCTGAGCTCCGCCCCCTTTGTTCCCCCTATCCCCACAGCTGCCCTGAGCCAGCTCCTCAGACCCCCAGGCTCCAGGTCTCACTGTCTGGAAACCTGTGTGCTGGTCAGTTCAATCTATATGCTCACAGCAAGCCCAGCTGGGGCCGGAGGCAGCCCAAGCTCTGTCTGGGACTGAAAAGAAAGAAAAATGTCCACCTTGAGTCCTCCTGGGACATACTGCCAGGTGCTAAACAGTGTCCTGATACATCTGACAGTATAAGAATAGCTTCTGGGGCTACTTCCCCAGCCTGTGAGGCCCCCTGTGGTGCCACGCCCCTGTCCATCCCAGAGATGGGCCCTGTGGTCAGAGGATATGGAGAGTGACAGTCCGGAGCTCACACCCATGCCTGGCACTGCCACCTCTCTGAAGGGCTGTCCTTTGGGAAAGGAAGGGGCTAGTTCACTGTGTCCCCAAAACACAGAACTGAGACTGGGGCTGGGGGACAGCCGGGCAGGTAGCTGTGTCCACACGTCAGAGCTGCCCACAGACAAGAGGGCTCCCTTGTCACTGGGTGTCCAGCACCGCTGACCCGAAGCGGCACAGGGGCGAGGGGTTCCCACCCACCCTGAAACCCTGTACACCCAGAGCCTGAAGGGCTTCCCCCACCCGCCTCCCTCCACTTCCCCTTCCACTCCACACCGTGCAACACCCAGGCAGGAGCTCCCGGACTGGCTGCCCGTCACATCTGGCCTGTGAGGGCGTCTAGACTCTGTGCCACTCCTGAAAACACGGCCACGACTGTTCACTACCAGGGACAGGGTGGAAAAGGGTTATTTTCCCCTGACTGCCGGCCTTCCAATGGACATCTCGCTTTTATGCACTTCCGACAGCGTACACATCATTGACGGGAATTCTTCTCATTTAGTGGTTTGCGTTGTCAGCGGGTAAACTCTGATGCGTAGCAAATGTCTCTGAGTTCACCAGTAATAACCCCCAGGAGACCACACTGAGGAAGTTATACGCTACCAAATAATAAAATACCTTCATTGACTTTCAGAAGCTTTGGACAGCAAAGAGAGACCGCCAGGGGACTCGGAAAACCTTCAGACAGGCTCTGTCTGGCTCGTCCAGCCTAATTCACAGTGACGTAGTACATCACGGGAAAGGGGTGTTGGGGCCAGGAGGCCAAGCACAGCTAGATTTCCTCGATATAAACTACCATCAACTGAAAGATTTAACAACAGTTCTGGGGGACAAAAATACACACAGATGTAAAATGTATCCTGACTTCAAAAACGCTGAAAAGTAGGAGGAAGAGAAGGAACACCCATTTCAGATGAAGGAAATATGGTAGATGCCTGCCTCTTTGGACCTGCAAAATCTTCAGCTTCATCCCCTTTCCCTGGGGCATGCTTTTTAAAGCTTCAATGGCCATCCTGTAGTATGAATCACACTCTAAAAATGAAAGCGAGAAAGAAAGCTCCAAGCTCAACACATCAAAGGGCCCCAGGCAATTGAATCTGTCCCCTGAGCCTCCCGTACTGCCCCCACCCCCGCATCCCAGAGCTCCCCAGCTCTGTCCACATGTCCCTGGATGAAAACACTTAGGAAATTCAAGGATGGGGAAGAAATGAACGAGCCTTTTTGGAGCACCGGCCCTGTGTCAGGCACTTGCTAGATGTTGGCATGACCAGGCTAAATAAGACCCAACCCCTGCCCTCGGCGACAGGAGACGGGAAGATGATTGTAACTTATTGATTATAACTTGCCTCAGCTTCGGTGCTGGGCTCCAGGTGTATGCCATCCGATCTGGTCCTTGCCACAGCTCTGTGAGATAGTGATTACACCCATCCTACTGATGAGGAAATAGAGGCTGGCTGAAGCTAAGTCACCTCACCAAGCCCAGCACTGTAGCGGGCAACAAATGGTGGAGCCAGAATCTGAGCTCTGTCCGGAGCCTGTGTGTGCTCTCTGCCACCTCACGTAGCCCTTGCCCCATAACCTGCAACCCAGGGTGGAATTGCAGGTCCAGGAAACTATCGTCCCCGACCTGCCTCCACCCCTCTACCCGTGGATCACAACCCCCTGAATTATCAACCTCTCCAATCTGTCCACTTGTCTTAATTTCTACTGCCAAATGCTTAGACCAGTCCACCATGGTCATGGTCACAGGAGGCCACCGTGACCTCCCAACAAGTCTCCGGCTTCCATTCTCACCCTCTAGGGTCCAATATCCACACGGCAGCCAGCATGGTCTTTGTAAAACACAAACCATACAATAGCACTCCCTGCTTAAAATACTGTAAAGGCTTCCCCTTGCCCTGGAGATAAAATGCTCCACTTATGAGGACCCAGCTGATCCACCCAACCTAATGTCAGACCCCTGGGCCACACTTCAGCACTTCTGCCTTCTGTCCATTTTTCCAACGTGTGCACTTCTTTCTAGCCTCAGAGCCCTCGCACATGCTGTTCCGCAGCCTGGAATGCCATTCCCTTCCATGAACCAGTGCCTCTTCATCTTGCTCAGAGGAGACGGAGGCAACCATGCCGCCCCGTTACCTTCTTTCCCCGAACCCTGCTCTTTTCCTTAAAGCTCTTACCACAAATTAGAAGTATATTTTCTGTTCATTTCCTAAATGTTTGTCTCCTCTCCTGAGCCATAAGCTCCCTGACATCCAGAATTGAGTCTCATTTGTTCCTGCTACGTCGCTCACACTACACAGCATTGGTGCCAAATACACGTACTAAGTGAATGTGTGAATTACTGAATAGGAGCGGCATTGCCGAGCACCATGGCGTGTCCCCCGCTGACCAGGATAAGGCTGCGTCCTTCCTTGTCACCATGTCTCAGGCAGCTAACCCCAACCGGGCAGACTTGGCGATGTTGATGGACTTCGGGTTAAACAAACTTTGCACATCCACACCATGGATGACACGCCTCAGTAATAAGAAGGAACAAACTTGGTTGGATCTCAACATGCATTCTGCCGAGTGCAAAAAGCCAGTCTTAGGCGGTTACCTACCATATGGCTCCATTTATTGAAAAGTCGCAATGTGACCCAGTTATAGAGATGTCGAAAAGAGAAGAGGCACCGGGGTTCAGAACCGGAGGGTGGGTGTGACGATGGAGGAGCAGCAGGAGAGGGTCCCTTGAGGTGAGCGTCTGGATCTGTCATGGTGGTGGTTTGACGAGTCTACATGTGGGACAAAACCTCATAGAACTATATACAAAAGTGAACAAAAAATAAAACCACGTGAACGCAGGTAAACATGAGTGAAATCCAAGCAAAGCCTATAGGCCAGGTCACTGTGTTGGGCTGAACAACGTGCTGGTTTTGATAAGACACGAAGATCACATGATATGTCACCCTTGGGGGAAGCTGGGGGAGGAGACTCCAGGCCACTCGGTACTGTTTTTACAGTTTTTCATGAGTCTATCATTATTTCAAAATAAAGAGTTAAGAAAGGAAAAATACAAAAAGTAGAACGTATGTGCCAGCTGAGGCTCAATCTCCGTGCCTGCCTGTCCTCCCGCCATCCTTGGACGCCAGGTGACACCTACCCTGGGTGGCTACTTCTCTGCCGGGAGAACCGCAGACGACCCAGAGCCATGAACCAGTCCCGCACGCTCCCGTGGGTGGAAGGGCCTGGAGCCCACAGGCCTGCGTCTCCAGCCGCGTCGGGTAACACACACACGTAAGACACCCATGGTGTCTCACTTTTGCACCAGATTTTGAGGGAGGACCTGCATGTCCCCAGTGTGATCTGAGGTTTAACAAGAAAAAGCGCTCCTCTGATCAGCTTCTCTCCTGCCCAAGGCCTGGCAGGCGCCCTGCTTCCTCCTCTCCAAAGAGGCTTTCGGGGAGATGGCTCCACACAAAGCCCACGCTGCAAATCTTCCTTGTGGAGCCAACCCTGACGATCTAGGGGTGAAGGATCTTTACTGGGTTTGTTCCAAAGAGGCCGAACCTGTTATCTATCAACTGTGCCACCGGCCACAGGCAGAGAAACTGGTGGTTTTTGTTAAGGGAAGAAACCGAGCCAGTGTTGCTGGGTTAGACCGTAAGATAGATACACAAGGAGGCTTGCTTGGGTTTGGCTCAGGGAGGAGATGGCAAGTCTGGTTTGAGTTCAGTCCAGACTCTGGAGGGGGGAAACAAAATAGAGAGAGAGAGAGAGAGAGAGAGAGAGGAAGAGAGGAAGAGAGGCAGAGAGACAGAGAGACAGAGAGGGAGGGAGGGAGGGAGGGAGGGAGGGAGGGAGGGAGGGAGGGAGGGAGGGAGGGAAGGAGAGAGGAAGGAAGGAAAGAAGGAAGGAAGGAAAGACGGAAAAGAAAGTTCCTGACTCATGGCCACACACTGGGCAGGGACTGCGTCTACACTAAAACAAGGTTGTGGACACCGTGTCGTCTTAATCCTTGGCTAGATCTGAGCACTGACTGTCTACACAGGCAAAGGGCTGGCAGAGGCCCGGGGTCTCCGAGGAGAACGGGGACACAGCTCCCCAACTGAATTGGCCTGGTGTAGGGAAATGAGCACTGGATGAGGAGTCAATGTGGACCTGGTCTTGGCTCTGCCCCTGATTCACTGTGTGACCCTAAGTAACCCCTTCCCCTCCCTGGGCCTCAGTTTCTCCAGGTTCAAAGTGTCCTGACACCTGAGATCCTCTTCAGAGCCTAGCATTGACCTACCCCAGGGCTTCTCAATCACAGCACTGGGGACACTTTGAGCCAGATCATTCTTTGTTGGCGGGGAGGGTTGCAGAGAGCACTGGAAGATGTTTAGCAGCATCGCCGGCCTCTACCCACGAGATGCCAGGAATAACGCCCGCCACACAGTGTAATAACCGAAAATGGCTCCAGACCTTGCCCAGTGTCCCCTGGGGGTAAGATGACCCCTGGTAGAGAAGCACTGCCCTAGACTCACAGGCACTCAGATCAAGAAGGAGCGAGGAGTCCAGCCCCGCACCTGATGGAGGCCCATCCACCTTCTCCATCAGACGCTCCTCCTTCCATCGCTGCTGCGACCTCCGCGTGGGAGCTCAGAGGCAGACTCCTGCCCTGAAATGCGAGTACGTCAGAAACACTGCACACGTGGGCGTGAGTCCTCCAAGGCTCTGCCACCTCCCCACAGACTTTTTTGTGCTGAAAATCCCTACCTGGGATAAGAAATAGTCACAAACTCCCTGGGACAGGTGGCCCAGGAAGTCCTTTATGTCAGCAAGAATACACCCTTGTTACGGGACCACTCCCGGCCCGAGTCCCACTCCCTCACCCAGCTCCCTCTTTCTCCTTAGGGGTCTCTGTCACCTGGCTTGGAGTGAACACCACATTTCTGTACCTCATTCGTTGTCAGTCTGCTCCTTCACTGTCACCTCCATGAGTTGGGCTCTTTGCCTCGCTCACGGCTGTCTCCCCGCGACTCGACAGGGCTGCCCCCAATAAATGCCAATCCACCTGTTGCATGAATGCAGGATGCTGAGTGAGCCTTCACTGAGGGACGTGGCAGATAGAAGGCGACAAAGTGACAATGGAGGAGCCTGCCTGAGGCTTGAAGGCCCCCGTGAGCTGGTGTGGCGAGGATTGGGATAAAACAGACATTTAGAACATTGACGCTGGGCAGTGGGAGAAAGTTAGTGAGCTAGAGTCAGCAGCAAACTTAGAGGTTACATCAGTCACCCTTGTGCAGATGTGATAATCAACGTATTTATCGAGTGCTATGATAATGTAAATTACTACATTAAGCAATCTATACCTATATACAAATTTGAAGCACATTTATTTGTGTGTGTGTATAAAGCAGATGATATTAATTATGGTAGAAATTGCTCAACAAGCCATTGTACAACTTTGGCCATGGATGGTTGGCGTTGAGCGATTGTTGGGTGATGCTCTGACATGGCTGTTATTCACTGAGCCGTGATTGACGTGGGGCACCTCCTGTTTCGGTCCGCTCAGGCTGCTCTAATGAAATACCACAGGCTGGGTGGCTTCATCACCAGACATTTATTTCTCACAGTTCTGGAGGCTGGAAGTCCGAGATCAAGGTGCCGGCAGATTCAGCTCCTGGTGAGGCCGGTCTTCCCGGCTTGTGGGTGGCCGCCTTCTCACTGAGAGCTCACAGGGCCCCTTCTCTGTGTGCGAGCAGAGAGAGCGCTCTGGGGTCTCCTCCTCTTCCTAAAAGGATACATCCCATCATGGAGGCTCCACCCTCCTGACCTCATCTAAATCTACCTCTCCAAGGCCCCACCTCCTAATACCATCACAACACATGGATTAGGGGAGACTTAAACATTCCAAACAGACACCCCCAAATTCTCCCCGTGGCCTGATCATTGAGAGCCCTTAGCACCCTGACGCCTAGCCCTGTGCCGCAGCCAACAGTTGCATAGCAGCACCATTTGCATGACGGCCACATACCCACCTGGACGCCGACCCCGTCTGACCCCTCCATGTCCCTGACTTCATCCCCATCAGTCCCCTCGCTCCAGACTCAAGCACCTGGCCTGCGCCTCCCCTCAGCCTTTGCCCTGCTGTTCTCTCCTCCCAAATGCGTACACGTACTTTTACACGGAGCACTATTTTGGGTTTTCACTCAAAGGTTAATTTCTCCGTTCAACCTTCCTTGGCCACCCTCCCTAAAACATTCATGTCCCTGCTTGTGCTAGCCCACCCCTCTCTGCCTCATTTACTCCCTGCACTTGTCCCCAGCTGGCATTCCACCCATTGTGAATGAATAAATAAGGGACGAAGTGGGGGAGACTCCTCTGGGCAGCCAAAGTGGACTCGATAAAGTGGCACACGACCGCCATGAGACGGTCACTCGCCGAGAACTATCAGGTCCACGCTAATGAACGTATCATGGGATTTAAAATGAAAGGGGAGGGACAGAGGACAGGAACCTTCTTGACTGTGCAGCACCCTCTGTTTATTATCTCTTTCATTCCTCACAAGAATCTATGAGACAGGTATTTTCACTCCCATGTTCCAGACGTAAAAACCAAGGCTCTGACAGTTTAAGCTCAAGGTCACAGACATTAAGCCCAGAACCAGAACCAACCTGAGGTCTGCCCAGCTCTGAAGTCCAGGTCCTCTCTGCACAGCTTCCACATCTAGGCGGCAACAAAAGCACAAGACAGAAACCAAACCCTCTGGGGGCCAGAGCCTTCTGCTCATCCGTTCCGACCGAGGGTCCCAACAGCCTGGATCTCGGAGCGATCGGAGGGAGGTGGAGGCAAGTCCCTGACACTTGGGGGCCAGGAGCTTGCGTCCTCCCCACTGAAAGGATCCGAGGGCCCGGGCCCTCTCCATTTTCTTGCCCGTCAAGACTGTCCGCTCCCATCAGGACGCGGCCTCTGACGTACAAAACCCAGGCCCGGCCTCAGGCTGCTCTCAGGTTTCTACAGCACAGTAAATCGGTGTGTTTTTATTTCTCCATCTGTAAACATCTCTCCATCTAATACGGTAACTGCTGTTTATACAGAGCTATAAAAACAGAGGTCAGCGCACAATAAGATTATAGTCTTACTTCAATACATCCAATCCATAATAAAATAAAATCTTACAAACGATCCAGAGGACCCGTTCGGGGGTTCTGTAAGAATTAATGTCTGTCGTATGTAAGGATTCTATTTGGGCATAATATTTTCCACAGCTGTCAGGACCGATTTAAAAGGCAATGTCCTTTCGCTGGCCTTTGATTTAGACTCTGTTTATACCATGTGGAGGATTGTTAATTCTGCGACATCTGACTCGGGTGTCTGATTACACCAAGGCCACCGCCAAGGGGACGACACTTGATGCAGTGTGAGGTTGGGGAGTGGGGCCGTGGCCCTGCTCTCACCAGGCCCCCGTCACTGATGAGGTGCGCCTGCAGGGATGGGACCCAGAAGGAAATGAGACGTTTTATTTCCCGGGCAGCGTAGGCTGGTGGCAAGAAGAACTTTGGCATGAGATGGAGAGGACGTGGCCCGGCCATATGCTGGTGACGGGCCTTGGGTGAGTCGTTTTGCCTCTCGGTAACTCAGTGTCCCAGTGAGTAGGTGGAGAACAAGCAAGGGCTATACCTTTCAAGGTGTTATGGGCTGAATTGTGCACCCCCCAAATTCCTATGTTGAAGGCCTAACCCGCATGGGGTCGGAATGGGACTGTATCTGAAGATAAAGCCTTTAAAGAGGCGATGAAGTTAAGACGAGGTCATATGGAGGGTTCTAATCCAGTCTGACTGGTGTCTTATAAGAAGAGGACACAGACACACAGAGCAGGACCAGCTGAAGACACGGAGAACACGCCAAGGCCGCCGACGTGCCAAGGAGAGAGGACTCAGAAAAATACCAACCTATATATTTCCAAGAGAAGCCTCCATGGGGGTTGGGGGTAGCGTGTGAGGGGATAGAGCTTGTGAGCTCTTAGAAGGGAGGCAAGGTAAGATACCTCACGTGTGCGCATTCCCGGAGTTCAGCAAGAGTCACCGGTGTGCTTTTTAAAAACATACACAGGGTGCCAAAAATATATATATACATTTTAAGAAAGGAAAAGGCTGTATTAATTATAGTACTCGATATATACTGATAACACAAGATGAATACAAGTCACGTTTGACTTCTGCAATGACAAGAGGTGCTCAAAGTGGTTCCCATCAGCGTCCAGACACTTCTGATTACGGTGAACTAGTGCTTGAGCATAGATAAGAACTCTTAAAATATGTATGCATTTTTCTGGCACCCCAGTATATTAAGCATCAGCCTTGCCATCTCACCTACTTAACCGTCAGAACAAGCCAGCTAGGTAGCATTACCTCCCCATTCTGTAGAGAGGAGTTTAAACCAAGGTCTGCCCAAGGTCACACAGCTAGAACTGGTAGAGGAGGCCCTGGACCAGCTCTCCTGCGGGTTATGTGTCCACACCCCCACACTGATGGCAGTGAGAAGCAGGCCCCTAGTAGGTGCCTGCAGAGAGGTTGCAGGTAGGATGATGTGGGCCTTCATGGGGTTCTTATTTCTGCCCTATTCCTCTGGAGGTCACTGACTATCCCAGACTGGGAGGACCCCCAAAACCATCTGGTACACAGGGACACCGGCAAAGGCAGAGGGGGGAAGGAAGCATTAGCAGGAAAATGGCTTGGTCATGGTCACAGAGCAAGCACAAGCCAGAGGCGGGCTTGGTCTCAGGTTCTCTGCCTCCCAGACACCACTTCCGTTTTCCCGCTCTGCTCATACCTGGCTGGAACCCATGTCACCCCTCACAGCTTCCTAGTTTGACCCCCATCTTGGGCCACACTGAATGCCAAGAGGCTCCATTCCAGTCAATTTCAGGTTGTCCAATCTTAGCCTCTCCCTCCGGCTGATGTCCACTCTTGAAAAGGTGTATTAGTCAGGGTTCTCCAGAGAAACAGAAGCAATGGAAAGATGGAAGGATGGATGGATGGATGAATGGATGAATGGAGATAGATAGATAGATGATAGATAGATAGATAGATAGATAGATTTTAAGGAATTAGTTGGCACAATTATGGAGCCTAGCAAGTTAAAATCCACAGGGCAGGCTGGCCGGCTGGAGAACCAGGGAGAATGCCAAGGTTCAAATTCAGCTGCTGTCTGCTGCAGAATTCCCTCTTGCTTAGGGGAGGTCAGTCTTTTGTTCCATTCAGGCCATAAACTGATTGGATGAGGTCCACCCACATTAGAGAGGGCAATCTGCTTTACTCAGAGTCCCCCAATTTAAATGTCAATCGCATCCAAAAACACCCCCACAGAAACATCTAGAATAATGTTTGGTCATGTATCTGGACACCGCGGCCCAGCCTAGTAGACACATAAATTAACCATCACAGAGGTGAGAATGTTTATGCAACAAGCAGCCTCTCAGACCCTCACACAGGGGCCTCCTGCTGCTCTGCCTCTCAGCAGCTGTGGGACCTGGCACAAGTCGCCTTGTGTGTCCGATGTCACGCCCTCCATTGGTGATGGGAGGAAGAGTCCTGCACCTTGAGTCCGGGGTGCACACTGAATGGGACAGTGTCCATAAGAGCTGGGCAGAGAACTGGCACTCAGGGATGTCCAGGAAATGTTATCTCATGGTGGCAACGGCAGCAGCATGGCTCCACTGGCTGTGGAGCCGAGGACCTGCTCTCCACTCTCCACTCCTGTGCCTCGCCTGCCAGGCGTCTCTGCCTCTGTCACGCACCTGGCCTTTGCTGAGTCTTTAGCTTGACCCCTGCCCTCCTCTTTGGGGCAGGGCCACTGCTGTCTACCCTGTCCACTCGTTTCTGGGTGTCCCAGCCACGAGCTGGTGTCGCGGGCTCTTTGGAACCCTGCCTTGGCATCTGTCCATATGGCCACCGGCACAGCCCATCCTGGAGCTGATTTCCATTCCCCACCACACACATACACGTGCGTGAACACACACACAGTGCACCCAGCACATGCACAGACAGGCACCCCAACACACACACACGTATGTACCCACCACACACACGGGCACACACACTCTCCAGGATTGGGCAACTCTCCTGATTTGAAATGAGACTGTTTGGTGTGTAAAAATCTCCTTTTGTCTGCAGGCTGACATGAAAGCCAGTCACGTCCAGCTCTCTTACAGGGCCGTCATCCTGGACTAAATTGTTCTAAACATTATACACTTTTGC